>NC_138369.1:9395435-9446655 GCF_054177405.1 Leptonychotes weddellii | reverse complement strand
GCCCGGGGCGGTCCCACCAGAGAACACTCCAGCCTGTCTGTGCACGCACATGCACACGTACACACACGCACATACACGCACGAATGCACGCACACGTACCCACATGCACACGCACCCACACGCATGCACACGCACCCACACGTACACGTACCCACACACATGCACACACGCACCCGCACGCACACGTGCACACACGCACATGGACACACACATGCACACACGTGCGTGCGCGCTCACAGTGGTCCCCGTTCACCTTGTGACATGTCACAGCCACTGTTACGTCAAGGACTCGCTGGTCACAGGGCCTCAGGCTCTGGGGGCTCGCCCAGCAGGGAGGCCCGGACAGGGGCTGCTGCCGTAGATGCTGCTCTCCGCAGTGACGTCCCTGTCGGGTGATAGCGCCGGTTCTCACTCTGCCTGGAGCACAGGATGAGTGGGGGAAGCGCGGTGACTCCTTGCCTTTCATCTCCCACCCGGGCGCACCCACCCTCACGCCGCCCTGACCTCCCTTCCGAGACAGACATCTGGGCGATGTATGCATTCGTTGTATAAAATTAAGTTTGAATGATTAATATAAAATATTTTAATACAAAACGATCTTTTTTCCCCCTTTCATTTAAATATTATTTTCTTTGCATTAACATTCACACGTGGTGTCAGGCGAACCAGCCCCCCAGCGGGCGGAAAACCAGGTGGAACATTCTTGTTTCGATCCTAAGCATTTGAGTGGCTTTTAGGGCCACAGAGTCAATTTGGGAAGTTTCTGGGGGTCACCCGGCACCCCAGGATGCAGAATGTTTCTGGGATAGTTGGTTGTAACCTCATTGTCACTAGAGTAGGTGGCCCTTTGTCAGGGCCCTGCAGTTTGAAGAAAGATCCATGCACTGTTCATTGAGGCCTGGTCTACACAGGGGGCGAGGTCTCCTATGAAACCTGCAGTCAGAACCGGGAGGAGGGAGAGTTTTCTACTAGGATGCAGCTGATTTCCCCTAGAACATTCCAGAAGCTTGGGCATAACTGCAGGGACAACCTCAGGAGTTGCCGAGGACATTGCAGATCTGCCCCCAGCTTTGCGTTTCACTGTCCCCAGGGAGACGGGACATCCTCAGGCCAACTCCTCTCCGATAGAGATGATAAATCTTTTGAATCTGAGCAGCCTGAGCACAGCCCCGGAACAGAAAGGCCGCAGAGAGCCTCCAACCCCCAGGCCGTGCCGGTTTGGAAGGGGATGAGACGGGGACGCCAGGACTAAATAGGCCCAGAGTGTTCCCCGTCAGGATCCGCCTTGATGGGAATCTCAGGGGACAGAGCCCCAGCCCCTTGTGGTGGGGCTGGATTCTGAGACCCTCCTTTGGGAAAGCTCTTCAGTGTTTGTTCTGTGCCTCTGGGCCAAGGTCTCTGGCCGCTCCCCTTCTGCTTACCGCCACCCCCTGCATGCTGACTCCATGGGCTTTGTCGCAGCCAGGGAATTGCCCTGAGACGGGCATTTACGGACTTGTTTTTACATTATAATGAACTTTACGTTTTAGATGCAGTTTCAGATTTGCGGGGAGAAAAATCACAAAGAGAATACAAAAGGGTTCCCACAAACCCTGCACAATTTCCCCTGTGTTTTAACAGCTTACGTTAATATGGTACGTTTGTTAGAATTCATGAACCAATATGGAGTTATTATTAAAGGTCACCCCTTTATTCAGTGTTTTTACCTTTTTTTGTCTCAGGACCCCACTGTATATATAGTTGTCTCGCCTCCTGAGGCTCCTCTGGCCGGAGGCGGTTTCTCAGACTTGCTTGCTTTTTGCTGACTGTGACAGTGTGGAGGGGGCTGGGCAGGTGGCTCCCAGCATGGCCCTGGGTTTGGCTTGTCTGGCGTTTTCCTCCTGCTGGGATGTCGGGGTGACGGGTGGGGGCAGAGCACAGAGGTGACGTGGGTCCCCATCATCAACATCGTCTGTCGCTGCTGATGTTGACCATCCTCTGAGACGGATGGACTTTTGAAGGCAGCTTTTCGGACGCAGGTATTCTGTGACATGGGCTCCTCTCAGGGTGATAACCCGTGCGGCTGAGAGGACACCGTGAATCGAGGCTTTACGCCAGGGGCAGGGAATGTGGAGGGTGCCCCGGACAGTCAGGGCCCTTGGAAATCTCCCTTTTCCAGGTTATGGACAGGAGGTCCCCGAGATCCCGGAGGGCGCGGCGTCTCCTGGTGCCCATGAGACGACCTCGCTTCTCAGTCATTAGCTGTGACATGGGCCTGGGACCTCTCGCAAAGCCTGCGGGCGTCCTGAGCTCTGACGGGCCCCTAATCCTCTCTGGAAGAGCGAGCAGCTTTGAAAACGTGTCCGGAGGCAATTCCTTCCTCCCCCTGAGGTGGGACCATCGTGTATCCCCTTGGGGAAGTCACTGTGTCACCGCTCCCCAAGGTGCTCACGGCTCCGCACTTCAGTGTGAGGTGAAAACCTCACCGTTTTTTGGTGGTTCAACCTCCATCCTTTTGTTCCAGCCTCAGAGCAACCTTGCAGGCGAGGCGAGCGGGGGGGGTGATGGTGCATTTTCCTAATGGGAAAACCGAGGCTCGATGTCTGTACTCATTTGCCTGGAGCTCCAAAGCCCCAGAGGGGCAGTGGCTCAGCATTTTGCTGGCCTTAGGAAAGGTTTGTTTTTTCTTGCCTGCTGCTTTTTTATGTATGCAGTGCACCGAGAAAAGGTACAGAAGGAGTCTCCTTATGTCTTAGAAATGGAGGGCCGTGCACTGAACTAGGAGTTCTTCTCCAGGGTGGGTGCAGTGGGCTTTAGGGGACCCTCGAACCCCTGAGGATAATATGTTTGTGGATTTTCTTGTTTTATTTATTTATTTATTTTTTTTGCGGAGGGTGTCTATGACGTTTTCATTCCATTCTCAGCGGTTCCCAGACTACCTCCCCTCCCATATCCCCCCCCCCACAAAAGGTCATGAGCCAGTTTTAAATCCTGTTTCCTTTTTCCCCAGCCTCATACACATGCTCAGGGAGACCCCCACACAGACAAACACACTCATCTGCTGTGCAAAGAATCAGCCTTGAATCCGCCGATCCATCCGCACTCCCACAGGCTCTCTCTGCCTCTTCCTTGGCAAGGAGCACGCACAGCCTTTCCTGAAAAACACAGTGTCCAGGTTGAAAGCAGTGATTATGAAAATCTCCAAACATAATAGCCACGAGAAGAGAACCATGAAGGCCCCCCACCGCCCCCGACACACATCGCCCACTGTCAGCTATCCGCCAGATTCTGCCGCCTTCCCTTGGCCGATCCCTTTCCGGGCAGGCTGTGAGGCGGTTCTGTCCCCGTGTCCTTTCATCCTTCCACGTTCAAGTACACATCACTCAGAAAGGTGGGCACCTTCTCACACAGCCGCCAGGCTGTGATCACACCTAGAGCTCAGAGTCACACCCTCCTTCCCTTTAGTCATATCCTGCACATGAGCGGCGACATTTGATTTGGTGACATCACTGATGTACTACCCGATGGCTGGAAGCCTTTGTCCCCTTAGGATGTGCCCCCCCACCCCCCACGGCTCCCACCTGTGGCAGCTACTTCCCCACCTCCTCACGGGCCAGGGACCCAGCTAGCTCCCCAGCTCCGGCTGCAGCGGGACCAGAACCCGAGGGTCCAGGATACCTGGTCGGAGCAGCCTTTTGCAAAAGGCTGATTGATGATCTGCAACTTGCTCCAAGTAAACGGAATTGCATCTTCAAAGCCAGTTTCATTTAAAAGGACATCCTAGTCCTGGAACAGTTGTGGAAAGCTATTTTTAAAACAGGAAGCATCCGAGAAACAAAGAACCTGCCTCTTGAAATAATGGAGTAAATATTTCTGCCCCCTTATCAGATCTGGTTCCTTTGAAACATGGGTCTTTTTGTTTTGTTTTGGTTTGGTTTTTTTCTCCCAAATTTTCCCCAGTAAAAGTTACCAGGAGCCGTACAAATTGTATCATGAGCTGTTGTTGGAAAAAACATAAAGGGAAATGTGATCCTTATCACCAGCTTATTCCAAAGAAATTACGTGATGTGGGCTTGCATGGCTCGCGTTGTGTTTATGTTTAGTGGGTTTTTAAATATCTCTTTGATTTGCTTTCTGGCGGCTGCGCTGTGTGCAACTTTGCTTCATGACCTTGAGCAAGTTACCTAAGTGCTCTGGGACTCACTTTCCTCATTTGCCCAAGGAGTTGGGGCTGGACCACCAGTGGAGGACCTTCCTAGCTTTAAAAGTCGGAAGATTATTATTCAAGTTTCCAGAAAGGCACATATTTTAGGATTTTGAGTAACATAAAAGAGGAAAATAGAAATCATCCCCTTAGTCTCATCTTTACGTAAAATATTTTGTGCACATATAGACAACAATGTTGTATTATCACCAAACTTGCTAAGAGACTAGAACTTAATTACTCCAACCACTAAAAGCAAATTACAGTTAAGTCATGTGAGAGAGGTGCTATGTATTGCTACAATGGGGATCATAATATATAAGTGTATCAAATTAACATGTACACCTTACATGTACACAATGTACAAATTTACACGATGTCACATGTCAAATGTATGTCAATGAAAATATTTTTCCATGCATTAAAAAAAATTGAAAAAATATTTTTCCATTCTTGATAACCATTTGAAAGCTAAGGGGGAAATACTAGCTTAAGTGACTAGTGTGTGTGTGTGTGTGTGTGTGTGTGTGTGTGTGCACGTGAGCGTATACACTATTATATATTTATATTTATATAAAAATATTATTATATATAATAGTATTATTATTATATAATTAATAGCCTGACATATAATAGACTCTTATATATAATAACACTCTTATGACATGTAGTATATATAACCTATCAATATCAATACATTGTGTCGATAATATAGATCAATAATATGTATCTTTTAATATAAGCTTAAAAAAACCCAGTACATTACAAGAAACCCAAGTTTCATAAATGAGCAATTCTGTGACCTGGTGATGGTTTTCCTACACTGACCTTCAACCCAGGGGTAGAGACCCTTTCTGAGGACCAGAGTGTAAGGACTTTTGAGATAGTGGTCTGCAGTGAGTGTTGTTTCTTTGTACTAAAGACAAACGGCAGAGTTTCCATTCCAAGAGCCAAAAAAAGACCCAAGATGAGATGTAGCCATTGTTCAACCGTAAACACGCTTTGTAAAGGAAGTGAGGATCCTGGTTCTAAGGGAACAGCATGGTAGACGGGAACTCCCGATTCCTTTCCGGTTCTAGATCCTAGGATAAGAGGACCTATGGCTCCTCTTCCCCTAGGGGAGACCAGGGAAGACACAGCAGCATGAAGAGCCCCTGGGTGCGCTGGGGAAGGACACAGCCTTGAGTCAGACAGACTTGGTGTAAATCCCGCTCCCCACTTGACAGATCTGGGGGCGCCCATTTCATCCCTTGGAATCATTTCTCCTCCTCCGTAAGGTGAAGATAATAACTCTCTCTCTCAGGGCTGTTGTGAGAATCCATAGCTGAGTTCCCAGCACATGCTAGATGCTCAAGGTGGAAAGAACCGTAGTACTAGTTGTTTTGTTATCTAGCTAACTGTGGTTAAAAAAAAAAAGAAAAAATACCCCAGCCCCAACCTAACAAAACCTAGCATCTCAACCATTTTTTAGTGTACGACTCAGGAGTGTTGACTATCTCCCCATTGTTGTGCAACAGCTCTCTAGAACGTTTTCATCTTGCAAAACTGAAACTTCATACCCATGGAACAACTCCCCATTTCCCCCTCCCCCCAGCCAGTAGTAGCTGGTTTTGTTATTACTGATTCGGATGGTTATTGCTGAGGCTCGGGTTGCTACGATAGTGATTGCTTTGCACTTTGAGAGCAGGGCTTAGGTTTTCTAGTTCTGTTACCCAGGAACATGCGGAGAGGGGAAGCTGTCTATCCTAGCTAGTAAGCTACCGCACTGTTGCCTATGATGAGAGTCCAAAGGACATTGATCGGTATGGGGTAGCGGGGAGACGGGAGGCCCGGAGCTGCCGCGAACTTTCCCTGAGATTGCATGAAGGTCTATGGGGAGATGGGGGCTCGAGTGGACCGAGTACCTTGTGTAGACCAAGTCCATCATCAGCCGACATCCGGGCAAATGGTGCTTATGTCCGAAACCAAGTGCTACCTTTCATTCGGCCAGGGGACTTTCCACGTGAGGGGGACAGATGCCACTGCCCTTGTGTGGCATGGCTGGACTGAATCATGGGCTTGTCACCACTTCACCAGGGGTTATTTTTATAGCCGACAAGGAGACTTACTGGAAATGGCTTGGCATGCATGCATAGAAAGCTCCCGGGATGGGGTGGCTCTTCAGGCCCTTGACCAAGACATTCCCACAGAGCAGATCCCTTCCAGCCCAGGAAGGATTCCGGGGATCCCCAGCCTCCTAGAGGAAGGTTCTGGTTCTTTGCAGGCATATGTTTGAGGCCACAGAGCCCTCACCTGAACCACGGTCCTCTGACCCTCATGGATTCCCCCAGCCAGCCTGGCCACCTGCCCCCAACTGGCCCGCAGGGGGGACGTTCTATCATTTTCCATTTTCCATGCCCCTTTCTTGAGTTGCCCTCTCTCTCTCTCTCTCTCTCTCTCAAGCAGGGAGTGGGCCAAGGAAGGTGGTTCATTGAACAGAGGAGGTGACAGGAGACTGATGTTTGGCTGGGGGGCTGCTTTTAGACATGGAGCACATCCCGCCCCTTGGGGACGTCTCTCTGTCCCCCAGGCCCTTGTGTCCCAGCATGGGAGGAAGCCCTGCGTGGGGCATTTTCTGATACTTCATCTTCAGGACATTTGTCACATTCCCAGCAGCAAATTTTCTGTCTTCAGCTGCCTCTCTCACATCTGACCAACCGCTTAGAACCCTGTTTTTGCTCACATTGTCTGGCTGACACGACGCCCCAATTCCTGGGGTGGTGCCACGTGTATTGTCTGAACTGCATTTTTTTCTTGGTTGAGCAAACAAGCAGGAATTTTCCATCAGGCAACAGCTGATTGCCTCCCCACGAAACAGGCCGTTGGTCCCCTGTGCTGCCGTGGACTTTCTTGCGGGGGGGGGGCAGCAGGGACCCCGGACAGACCAGAGACTTCGGCAAGGCATCAGTAAGGGTTTAAGTCAAGCCCGGAGACTCCTCACCTGGCCTTCACGGAGGGCCTGCGGCAGCTGTGAAACTCGATCTAGAAAATTCTTCCCACTTAGAGTCAGTTAAAGGATGCAGAGTCCGTTCGCACTGAGCCCCTCCCAACCATTACCTGAGAGTCTGGGACTGACCACTCTGTCTGCGCCCTGGGGCCCGGGGCGCTCTCTTGCTGGGCATCATTTGTAACATTCTCTTAGGAGCCTCCCTACCAGGTAGATCTGCTGCATTTCTTCAAAAACCAGACGCCCTCAAATGCAGTTGTGTTTCCAGAAACAGGAGATGGCTACCCGCAACCAATGTACTTTGAATCAGACTTAATTCAGCCAACGTTTACCATCACATTGTACTAGACCCTGGGTCAGTAGACTTTTTGTAAGGGGCCAGATAGTAAATATTTTTGGCTCCTAGGGCCCAGTGGTTTCTGTTGCAATCACTCAAGTCTGCGATTGTAGCACAAAAGCGGCCCAAGGATATATGTCAATGATTGCATGTGACTGCCTGCCAATAAAACTTTATTTACAAAAGCATTTGGGGGGCCAGCTTTGGCCTTCAGACTACAGTTTGCCATACCAGATCTAGGGCCTGAGCTGGGGACTGGGGAGGCAACAGGGAGCCAGACATTTTCTCTGCCCTTATGGAGCTCCAGCTGAGTTTATTTTTTTATGAGGGCCAAACAGTTTTTGATTTCTTTCTCTGGGGTGCAGGTGGCATTACTTGGAAGAATAAAAATGAAATGCTACGTTGTTCGCAACACCATTAAACCAGAGGTCCCCTCCCTCTTTCCCCATAAGTTTTATTTATTTATTTATTTATTTTAAAGATTTTATTTCTTTATTTAAACACAGTGAGAGAGGGGACACAAGCAGGGGGAGTGGGAGAGGGAGAGGCAGGCTTCCCGCTGAGCAGGGAGCCCGATGCGGGGCTCGATCCCAGGACCCTGGGATTATGACCCGAGCCGAAGGCAGACGCTTAATGACTGAGACACCCAGGCGCCCCTCCCCATAAGTTTTAGAGTCAACATGTTGAAAAGGAAATTATGTAATGTAAGAATGGCCCCTTCTGTGAATCCAATGACAATGTCAAGGTCATACCGTTGTCTCGATCTCCCCACTCTCCATATTCGGGGCGCTCTTTACCATCTTGACTTAAGGCTGACAAATGCATGGGCTGAAAGGAATTTTTTTAAACTGCAAGATGGAAAATCCATTGTTTTTCTGAACATCACTCATATGTCCAATTACACACATTAGTGGAGTTCTATACTGTATTACCTAATGACATGGATAAAGGGGGTTTGAACTCAGCCTTTCTGAGTGTCTGTTGTCTGTTGTTAATAGAGAAATGGATGTTCTTTTTTTTTTTTTTTTAAAGATTTTATTTATTTATTTGACAGAGAGAGACACAGCGAGAGAGGGAACACAAGCAGGGGGAGTGGGAGAGGGAGAAGCAGGCTTCCTGCGGAGCAGGGAGCCCGACGTGGGGCTCTGTCCCAGGACCCTGAGATCATGACCTGAACTGAAGGCAGACGCTTAATGACTGAGCCACCCAGGCTCCCAGGAGTGGATGTTCTTGTCAGCAAAGCAGAGGTAGAGTTACTGCCTGGGAGTCTGAGAGGCTCCAGGTCAGTTGTCTGTTTTTATGTCTGATTTTCCAAATGCGATCTAGTTATTTGTTTATTTATAAAACTGTGGTAAAATACACATCTACAAAATGTACCCCCTTACGCATTTCTCAGTGCTCAGTGTTAAGTACATTCACGTTGTGCAGCCCTCCCCACCTTCCATCTCCAGAACACTTCATCTTGTGACACTGAAACTGTCCCCATTCAACGCGATTTCCCCATCCCCTCCCCCGCCCCTGGCACCTGCCATCCTTTCTGTGAATCTGACGACTCTAGGGACCTCGTCTAAGTAGGGTCATGCAGTCTTTGTCTTTTGTGGCCGGCTTCTTTCACTCAGCAGAATGTCCTCAAGGTTCCTCCATGTTGTAGCAGGTGTTAGAATTCCCTTCCTTTTTAAGGCTGAAGAATATTCCAGTGTGTGTGTGTGTGTATGTGTGTGTGTGTATCACGTCTTGTTTTCCATTCACCCATCAAGAACAGAGACACTGGGTCCAAATTCTATTTTATAGTCATCAAAGAATTTTTTTTTTGTAAATGACAATTTACAACTGAAACCTCTATTCCCATTTTCTTCTTTTAAAAATAATTTTGTTTTTGGGGCGGCTGGGTGGCTCAGTTGGTTAAGCGACTGCCTTCGGCTCAGGTCATGATCCTGGAGTCCCGGGATCGAGTCCCACATCGGGCTCCCCGCTCAGCGGGGGGTCTACTTCTCCCTCTGACCCTCCTCCCTCTCATGTACTCTCTCTCTCATTCTCTCTCTCAAATAAATAAATAAAATCTTTAAAAATAATAATAATAATTTTGTTTTTATTGAGGTGAAATATACAGAACATAAAATTAACTAACCATGGAGAGTGTACAATGAAGAGGCACTTAGTATATTCAGTGTCGTGCGACCATCACCTCCAGGTCCAGAACATTCCCCTCCCCCCAAAGGATACCCCGTCCCTGCGCGCAGTCACTCCCCATCCCGATCCCCCAGCCCCCGTCGACCCCCAGCCTGCGTCTGTCTCTATGGATCTGCCGGTTCTGGACCTGATCACACACGATGTGGCCTTGTGTCTGGCGTCTCTAACTCAACACAATGTTTTCCAGGTTCACCCACCTTGTAGTGCGTGTCACGATTCCTTCCTTTTTATGGCTGAACATGATTCCGCCATTTTGTGTACGTATCCATACTTTAATGGACACTGGAGTTCTTTCAACTTTTTGGCTATCACAGATAGTGCTGCAATGAGTATCCCGACTGTTTCTTAAACGAGCAAGCCAACAGCAGCAGCAATAAGAAAAACAATTGCCAGAACTTCTCCTCCAGGCAGAGATCTTTTGGGAGCCCCCACAACCCCACTTAAAAACACACCCAGGCGGGGCTCACTCATACTTGGGAAAGGACCAATGCAAGGTCATCTGTCCCGACACCCCCTGTGTGCTTCCATTGGGAGCCTCAGAGTCTTCCCCGGGCAGAAGTCACTCAGGGGTGGGGCAGTTGCCTCGGATATCGGGATCGTCCCCACATGTGGCAGTCCCCCTCCCCTAGTCCCACGTCCCAGAGACCCCGGAATTAAATAGAATGAGTGGAGGGGGGGCGTGCCTGGGTGGCGCAGTCGGTTAAGCATCTGACTCTTGATTTCGACTCAGGTCATGATCTCAGGGTCGTGAGATGGAGCCCTGCATCAGGCTCTGCGCTCAGCTTGGAGCCTGCTTGAGATTCTCTCTCTCCCTCTCCCTCTGCCCTTCCCCCCACCCAAATAGATAAATAAATCTTTAAAAATAAGTAAATAAATAAATAAAATGAGTGGGCTTGCTCCTTTGAGGCTCCACGGTCTCTCTCATAATAACATCACCATTCCTTCATTGAGCACCTACTGTGTGCCTGGCCTGGTGCAGGCCCTGCCCTCAGAGGGAGCCCCACCAGGGGAGCTGCTAAGGCCCCCTTTTGACAGCAGAGGAGATGAAGACCGAGAGCCACAGGCTGACAGTGGTGAACTCAGGAGCCCAGCTTGGTCCTGTCCAGTGCCCCCTGCCCCAGCCTCGTCCCCCCAGAGCCCAGACCCTGGTGGGCACGGAAAAGCTGGCCCCTGCAGGGACCCGCACACATGCAGGCAGAGAGGTTTGGTGGGAACTGACTGTGCTTGATGTAACAGCTTCTGAGATAAGAAACCTTTCCTTCGACAAACCTCTGTATGACTCAAAACGAACCCACGAGTCCCCGGCACGCTGGCCTGTCACCCCAAGCCGCGTTGAGGAAATGAGACATCAGGATGTGTTTGAGGTTTGGGGTTCAACGGAAACACACCGGGAATGTGGAGAATTCTGCCCTGGAGAGGCGGGATTGGCGTCTCTGGGCATGTTTTCAAGCCAAGCGGAGGGACGGGGCTGGCTGGATTCCTTCTTGCTTTTGGAACATCATAGAACCCGGAGGCCGCAGACACAGGGTTTGGCTGAGGAGTGTGTCTTTTAGACTTGGGACAGTCCCCAAAAGGCCAGCTTGGGGTCAAGGTTGAAATCAGGGGTGACTGAGGTGGAGGGCAATCAGGATGTGCTGGAGAAGGCAGGATGGTAGCCTCGAGAACAGCATCTGGCGTTGGCGGGCGCAGAACTATTTCCTGAATGACTGTGACAGTTTAGAGCCGCGTGTCTCAAAGTGTGGCCTGCAGACGGCCAAGCCAGTCCCTGGGGCGCTGTAGGCATGCCACCTCCCGGGCCCTCCCTGAGGCCCTCCAGATGGGATTCCATCCATGCTGGGGGGCAGAGTGGAGGGGACAGCCTAGGCTGAGCTCCCACCGTGTGGCATGAAATGACTCTCTGATTTGCTTTTCTGACCAGCCCAGGGGGAAGTGTGGCTCAGCTGGACCGGGCAGTTGCCCAGGGCTATGGCCGGGAGGCGAGCGCCAGAGCTGGGGATCAACCTGGGCCACAGACTCCGAGTCCTGTCTACACTGCCCACTGCATACTACCCAGCATCCTCTTGGTCTCTCTTAGAGTCCATAAGAAATCCTGTCATCCCAGGAAACCCTGGATTTGGGGTTTTGCTTTATGAGTACCAGGAAGCAAAGCCACTTCACCAGCTCATGGTGCTGACCCCTTCCCAACCAGGCGCCCCCACTCATGCACACCCCTCGCTGCTGGCTGCTCAGACCCAGTTGAATGGGGGGAGGGCCAGATACCCGTCCATCCCCACCCTGGTTAGATTGGCCCGCATGACAGTGGGCAGGGCTCCTGCTGGGGGAATCAAGGCAGGCTTCCCAGTGGAGGTGACACTTGAGCTGGGCCTTGAAAGGTGGACTAGGTTTGTCCCATGGACTCACAGGAGGGGCTTCCTTGGCAAAGATGTGGACTTGGGGAGGAGGGAGGGTGAGTGGGGGTAGGGTGGGTTGACCTTGGAGATGAGGATGGGAGGTGGGGGGTGCATGGGAGCAGTAGAGGCTAGAGGGAGGTGGCTGTCGTAAAGGGCCGGAATGCTGAGTGAAGGACTTTCCAACATGCTCTAAACCAGCAAGGAAGGGGTGTGTCCAGATGGCTGGGGTAGGCTCTCAGAACTGCCAGCCTTGGAGCCATGAGGAGCTGTTCTTGGGGGTGGAGGGGTAACCTGTGGAAGTCAGGGCAGGCTCTGGGGCTATGACCCCAGAGGAACCACGGGAAGTCCCCAGGGGACACCCAGAGATCTCACGGGCACCCCAGGTGTGCAGATGAGATGAGTCTCAGGTACACCCAGGCCCTTGGGCAAGACCCAGATCCCCCCCGCCCCCACCAACATGGAACTCCACTCAGGAGCTCAGGCCCCCCAACGAATCTCCCACTGCCACGATTCACTCATTAAGGCTCCAAGCAGGTTCTCCTGCATTACTGTTATTTAATTCCCATGCATTTCTGAGTTTGCCAAATTTCTCCCTATTTTGGATTTCTAGTTTCATTCCACTGTGGTCAGAGACCATGCTTTGTGTTATCTCAAACCTCATCAATGTATTGAGGTGGGTTTTGTGGCCTATCCCGGGGAATGTTCCATGTGCACTTGAGAAGAACGTATTCCGCTCCTGTTGGGTGGAGTGTTCTAGACATGTCTGTTATAGCTAGTTGATTTGTAGACTCCCTGTACTTAAAAATAAGTTGTTTTTTTTTAAGATTTTATTTATTTATTTGACAGAGAGAGACACAGCGAGAGAGGGAACACAAGCAGGGGGAGTGGGAGAGGGAGAAGCAGGCTCCCCGCAGAGCAGGGAGCCCGATGCGGGACTCGATCCCAGGACCCTGGGATCATGACCTGAGCTGAAGGCAGTCGCTTAACCAACTGAGCCACCCAGGCGCCCTAAAAATAAGTTTTAAAAAAGCCAGTGTGGGGGAGGGGGGAGAAGGGGGAAAAAGCCTTGTCAAGAGAATGTCCCGTTCACTTTGTTCTAGGTTAAAACAGAGTCCAGTCCTGGCAGGCCGTGTGCCGTTGGGGCTCGGTGGTGTGGCCAGCTCCCGTGGGACGTGTGTTTGTGGCTCCTGAGGGCCGAGGGAGCCAGCGTGTCCCAGCGAGAGGCCCCCACTGCCTCTGAAGGAGAGCCGATGGGGTCGGCCTGTGTGAAGGCCTCGATTTCTGGGTCCTGGCCAAGCGCAGGCCCTGGCCCGGTGGAGGGTCTCTGGGTCTGGTGTTGCCCCTCGAGGAGGCTGTCCTGGGGCCTTTGGGGCCTGGCGGGGTGGGGTGCTGGCTGTTCCCAGAGCAGCCTGCAGGATGAGCGGGCGGGCAGGCGGGCGTGCCGGGTGTGAGTGGCACCTCCACCGCAGGCCGGTCCAGCTCCTGGTGGTGCTGGGCGTCTCTGCACAGCCCGGGCCGCCGCGAAACCCTGACTTGTGGGGCGGCCCCAAAGCTGGGCCACTGGCCGCGCTCACCTCCCTGCTGTTTTGCAGAGGAGGAAACTGAGGCCCAGTGTGTGGCTAACTGGGGCTGACCCAGCAGTGAGCTGGTGAAGAACTGAGGTCCGACCGTGCTGGGATGTTTGCAGAGGCCAGTAGCGCCTGGCTGAGCTGCTCGGGAGAGAAAAACATTTCTGAGCTTCTGAGCAGCCGTGAATAAAGCTTTGCCAGAGAAGACAGGGGCATCCAGCAGTTCCAGGTCTGGCTAGCTCCCCACACCACTGAAAGCAGGGTCTTGAAGGGATGTTTGCAGCATTATTCACAATCGCCCAGAGGCAGATGTCCCCTGAGTGCCCGGCAGTGGCTGAACGGAGAAGCAGAACGGGGTCGAGCCGTACGGTGGAGTATTACGCAGCCCTGAACAGGAAGGGCCTTCTGCCACGGACTGCAACATGGATGAACCTGGAGGACGTTAGGCCGAGGGAACTCAGCCAGCCACAAAAGGACAGATACTGTGTGATTCCTCTTGTGTGAGGTCCCTGCAGGGGTCACAGCCAGAGAAGCAGGAAGTAGAGGGTGCGAGGCTGGGGGAGGGCTGCGGGGGGGCAGTGTTTCATGGGGACGGAGTTTCAGTTTGGGAAGATGGGAAAGTTCTGGAGAGGGACGGTGGGGATGACTGCGCAACAGTGTGAATGTGCTTAATGCCACTGAATCGGACGCAAAATTGGTTCCAATGGTTGGTTTTATGTTCTGTGCATTTTACCACAATGAAAAGCTAAAGAAAATAAGGGGTGTCCAGGAAGAAAGTGGGGTGACTGGGGAGATGGAGCCGGAGAAAGTGCTCAGGCTGGGAGCAGGGTCTTGGCAGGACCTCTGTCCCCACCCCTGTCCCATCCTCCTTGGTCTATAGGGGCTAGGATTGGGGGGGGCAGGTGGCTCCCTTGGTTGGTGCCAGCCTGGATTTGGTCCCTGCCCCCAGAGAGCCCCCAGTCAGAACCAGCCAGGGAGCAGGGACCCCCGCCCAGGAATCTGGGGGGAAAATGCTCAGGGAACCAAGAGAAGAGCAGAGAAGGGTATGAGCACTCAAAAGGGAAAGGGCGGGGGGCCTCTCCCAGCTGTGGGTCACGGCTGAGGAAGCCTGTCATAGCACATGACGGGCAGGGCACAAATGATGGTCACTGCCTGCCTTAATCTTCTGTGGCTCCCCACTGCCCTTCAGTCCTGCAGCTCTGGCTCATCCCTGCCTCTTCCCGTGCATTCCAGTCAGAACCACCTCCTCCTTCCCAGAAGCCCCACGTGCGGCCATCTCCCTCCACCGCACTCCCTCCCGGGGGGGGGGGTCAGTCCATGAGCCCCAACATTGGAGGCAGGACACGTGCGTGTCCCATGAGGCTGAATCAGTCGTGCCTGCCCAGAAGGCCCAGCTAAGGACCTGGGATTTGTGGAGGGGAGAGAGTGGGGAGGCGTGAGTGGTCACTGAGTGTCAGCCTTGGGGAGTCTGGGTAAGGATTTGGGGGGGTGGAACTCTGAGGAACTCTGGCCTTTCTTGCTGTGTGATCTGGGGCAGGTGGCTTCCCCTCTCTGAGCCTCCTCACGCATCCCTCACCTCCTAGCCCATCAAGAAATCCCTCTGTCCCCCGGTTCCATGTGGTTGGCTAATTTGCTAATGTGTGGTCAGGCCTGGAGGAGCCCAATCATTTGAAAGTCACTACGTATGTGTTCAGAAGGATGAGGGCCCTCGGTCATCCCTCCATCCCAGGGAGTGGGTGAGGTCTGCTGGATGGTCAAGCATCTGGAGGTCCAATTGCTGCTGGCCATGGGAAGAAAAGAATTTCCAGCTGAGGAAAGAGTAAGTGCAAAGGCCCTGAGGCAGGACTGAAGGGTGTATCTGTTTATTCCCAGAGCCACAAATGGCCACAAAGGTACCCTGCCTCACCCTCCCTCTCTTCCAAAAAAAGAATTGAGATTGGTGAAACATGGATCATTGCGATATGCCTCGTCCCTCTGCCTCCCTCATGAAATGGGACTGAACCTGGCCTTCAGGGCCCACACAGCGAAGGGAAAGTCCTAACTCTGAGAGGAGTCCTAGCTAGCATCAGCGTGTGACTCTGGGAAATGCCTCTGGGCCTCAGTTTCCTCTTCTGCAAGGACAAGGAGATGATGCCTCTGAGGGGCTCACAGGCCTGCAGCAGAAATGATGTGCTGAGGGCCAGTGAGGGGGCCACTCGCCGGCAGGCACAGAGCAGGAAGCCGGGGTGCTGGGAATGGAGACTCCCAAGCCAGCTTCTTCCACCTCTGCCTAAAAACGGTTACCCAGGGCCCCAGCCTTTTGTCCCGTGGCCGCCTGTTCCCACCTGAGGATCTGCTTTCTGGCTTCAAGCCTACAGAAACGACCCCAGGACAGCTCGGCCAGGTTGCTGAGGCAGGACCAGGGGAGCGTACTTGGCTGACAGCAAGGAGGCCAGTGTGGCTGAGTGGGCGCACAGGAGCGAGACGAGAGGAGGGAGGGAGGGGCTGGGGCCCCTCAGACCACGATGAAGTCTTCGGATTTATTCTAAAATGATGGAGAGCTGCTGGGGGACACCATCTGATTTGATGGGGGAGACACAGTTGTGCCCAATATGGCGTCCGTGTAGAGGAGCCATGGGTCCAGTCCCCTTGTTTTCAGGTGGGGAAACTGAGGCCTGGAGACACACAGTGACTGCCCATTGCAGAGGCATCCCGGGGGTGGGGGGAACTTTCATTTCAGGCAGACAGGGCTTCAAGGCTCAGCTCCATTACATGGACAGTGGTCTTGCCTCCCCACACCTCCATTTTCTCACCTGTAAAATGGGCACAAACTCCTTGAAAACACTCATCGCGGAATCTGTCTCATAGAAGTCTCACTCCCTGCCTCCTATCTAGTCCAGTGCACGGACGGACCACCTGTGTTCATCCATTCAACTGTCGATGGACCCTGGGGTTGTTTCCACTTTCTGCTGGTTGTGGGTCCTGCTGCTGGGAACATGGGCATACGGGCACCTGTTTGAGTCTCTGTTTTTAAATCTTTGGGGTCTACAGTCAGGAGCGGAATGGCTGGGTCACATGGTAACTCTGTTTCGCTTTTTGGCGAACTGTTTCCCGCCCAGGCCTCCTTCTGCTTCATATTGCAGCATCTCAGGGAACCCCATTCACCCAGCCAGGGCTCCCCAAATATTTGTGTTTCCTGACATTCACTAGGGCCTCCAGGAACCACGATTATGGGGCGTGGAGGAAGACCCTGCGAGCTTGATGTGTTTCAGGATGTAGACATTTCGAGGCACGGGTAGGAGCTGTGACGTCAGGCTGACCGGGGTTCGAGCCCCGGCCCCACCACGGGCCCAGGCTAGCCTTTCCCTCTGGGAGCCCCGCTTTCTGCATCTGAAAAACTGGGGTGGCTCTTCTCCTGCCCCCACCTCTGTTTGGTAGAGGGTTGAAAGAGAGGACTTGCGGAAGGTGCCCGGGATGAAAGCACCTGCCCTAGCCCTTGCGGCTCCGTTCAAGTTAGCATTGGGTTAGTCATTCAATAAACTTGTTCACACTGGATCTGGGTGCCCGCCTGAGGCTGAGTCACTTCTGAGTCACTGCTGCTTCCCCAGGACTCAGCTCAGGGCGAAGGCATTGGGTGCATCTGCTGAATGAATGAATGGGAGAGAGAGAAGGGGGGAGAGAGAGAGAGAGGGAGGAGGTGGGGAGGTGGGGAGAAAGAAAAAGAGACAAGAGAGACAGGGACTCCAAGAGAGATGGGGTGGGGATTCATCCAGACCTCAAATCCAAGGACCGGATGGCCCCGGGGGGAGACTTGCCACGCTGGCCACACCCCAGTGCTGGGCGCCGCCCTCCCCCTGCATTCTGTCATTCTGTCCTCAGGGCAGCATCTTCACTTTCCAGACTAGGAAACAGCCCTGCGAGGCAGACATTGGGGCTTCCGTGGGAGAGAAGGGTTTTGCCTAAGCAGTGGTTCTCACTGCAGGCGGTTCTGTGCACCCCCTCCCCAGGGGACACTTGGTGACGTCTGGAGACATTTTGGTTGTCATGACTGAGGGGCTGGGGGTGCTACAGGCATCTGGTGGGTCGAGCCCAGGGGTGCTGCTCAACACCCTCCGATGCACAACACGGCTCCCAACAGCAAAGGAGGATCCAGGCTCAAATGGTGCCAAGGGAGAGAAACCCTGCATCAATTATTTGGGGGAAAAAATCAATTTAGGTCCCAGGCTCACACTACACAGCAGAATACATTCCCCATCCGTTAGCTGATGTAAACAGGTTGATCCTGTTACCTCCTCTCTCCCTCAGCTGGTGCATTTAAATGTGTGCAGTATCTTAGGACCTCAGTGAGTCATTAAATTGCAGATGCAAAGGGGTGTCTGGGTGACTCAGTCAGTTGAGTGGCCAGCTCTCGGTTTCGGCTCAGGGCATGATCTCAGGGTCCTGGGATCCAGCCCCGTGCCGGGCTCTGCACTCAGTGGGGAGTCTGCTTGATGATTCTCTCTCTCTCCCCCCCTCTGCCCCTCCCCCTGCTTGCACTCTCTCTCAAATAAATAAATAATCTTTTAAAAAATTATAGATATGAAGTCTCTTAGGTGGTCATGGAACCCCTAACCCAGTGGTTCTCAATCTGGGGTTAATTCCACCCCCCCCCAGGACATTTGGCAATGTCTGGAGATATTTTTGGTTGTCACAAGTTGTGGGGATGGGTGCTGCTGGTGTCGAGCGGGCGGGGCCGGGATGCCGCTCAACATCCCAGAATGCACAGGGAAGCCACCACTACAGAGCATGATCTGGCCCCGATGTCGACGGATCGAAGGTGGAGAAACCCTGTCCTCAGCACCCACCAGCTCAGCATTGGAGCCACCTGGCCCTGGTGCTTTCACGAGCCATCTCTGGCCTGTTGCCTCGGGACTCCCCAGGGTGATGCTGGGTCTGGGTGCTAAGTCAGCTTCACCGATGGGGCAGGGTGCTGAGTCAGGGACTCACTTTACCCTCTGAAAGCTCACATTTCCTCTACTTCACACCATATTCTGTCACCAGCCTGGGTGTCCGGGGCTCCCTGACATACAGGAAACTTCTGGCAGAGAAACAGCTCTTGTACCCTCCCCCCAACTCTGGAGTGACTCTTGGGAGGTCATTTTGGCGATGCCTAAAGTCCCTGCCAAACCATCCCTTCCAGCCTCTTTACTCACCCCCTGCCCAGGACAATCTGAAATATGGCCAAATACATGTATATACTCAGTGCTTGTTTGCATAAGCAACTTTTGGCACGTCTAATGGAATATTATGCAGCCATTTCAAATGGTAATAAAAACATATCATGGAGGGAAAATACGGAAAAATGGTTTTAACCTTGCTTGGAAAAAAAAGGGGGGGATACACTGATCATCACAGCCATGTGAAAGCAATTCAACCACTCACCAGAAATCCCTCCCTCTAACAGCCTCTGATTGGAATCGGGTTACAGAATACAGGGTAAGTTGTTTTTCTTTTTGATATTTACCATTTTGTCAAACGGATGCCAGGACTTTTTATGGAAAGGAAAAGTGTCGAGGTTGGGTGTGTTCTTACGGTGATCTGAGATGGGACCCAGCGGTGAGGTTTTTATTCATACTTCTCTCTGGGTGACATCTGCCATCAAAGCTTGCTCCTGGGAAGGGGCCACCTCCTTGCGTAGAAAAGCATTGAATGCTGCTCTTTTAGGAACCAGAGAGCCAGTTCCTCCACCCTCAGCGCTGCTGATATCTGGGGCTCATCCTCTGAGGGCTGGGCAGAGGGGGGGCTGCTGGGGGGGCTGTCATGTACATCATAAGCTGCTTAACAGCACCCGAGCCCTCCACCCACCGGATGCCAGCAGCACCCCCGGCCCCCAGTTGTGGCAACCAGAAATGTCTCCAGTCTGGGTCACCCCTGGCTGAGAAGCACACATCCAGAAGATACTTGATGAAGGTTGACATTGGGGTTTTCAGAAAGGGACAGAAAGAAAGATGAGGGCTCTTTCTGCGGTAATCAGTGCAGGCTGAAGCACACAGCCCTGCAGGAGCGTGGCACTTTGTTTTAGCAGCTGGAGGCGCTCAGGAAACAGAAGCTCAGCAGCTTCTGTCCCATTACAACTGGCCTCTCATCGGACTCAACTTCCCCCCAGGGGAGCCTGCGAGGTGTTTTTGAGCAAGCCAGAAAAATGGCTTTACCTGCAAGTTTAAACTCAACCGGAAAGACTGGAGACCCTACAAAAGGTTATTTTAAATCTTTTGTGAGTCTTTGTTCTGCCCCCAGTGCCTCCGGAATCAGCTGTGAGCAAAGAAGAGCATTTCCACAGGGTCGGTGGGGCCCCGGCTCAGCTCTGCTCTGGAACAGTTTTTGCAAAAGCCGCAGAGAGTGGGTACGGGAGGCTCACACACTCACACACCCTTCATCACCAGCGGCCCCCGGCCCAGGCTATTTACTCGAGAAAGATGAATCAGATTGTCATCTCCCATTTCTGCTTTTTGTGGATTACCAAACGCTCTCAGCTGTTTCCAGGACTGCCTTTCGGGGGCGGGAGGTGGGGGGGAGGAAGGATGGAGGGAGGGAGGAAATCCCAGCCTCTGTCGCAATGGGGCGAGAGTGTTTTAAAATAGGCGCTGCTTACAAGCTATTTTCACTTTCTGGAAACAACTTGTGCAATTGTTGGTAGTCATGGTTACCCACCCGGGGCCCTGAGAAGGGGGAAGATGAGGGGGAACCTGCCACGGAGAGGCACCTCCTTGCCCGACCGAGACATTCGGGGTGCAGTGCAGGGGTCTCCCCTCGATTATGAGGTGGGTTTCTGGAGTGGCCACCTCCAACCACCAAGGCAGGGGCTCTGATGTGATTCCCTCACACCAGGGCACCTGCAGGGATGGGTCTCATAACCCTCCAATGCAAGCAACAGATGGGTTGCTGCAGAAAACCCCCGATCCTTCTAGTGGGGTTCAGGGACCCTCATGAGGCAGACAGACCAGGATAGCATCCTAATGACACCACTCCATAGCTACCTTTCTGGGCCTGTTTCCTCATCTGGAAAAGAGAACCCACCATACATAGCCCTCAAACATGGAATTCATTTCTTCTAACAGGATGGGGAATTCATCCCTTACAAAAACTCCTGCTAAAAGGCAAGACTAGTAAAAGGCAAAGCAGGTCAGAAGCTCAGCATTTCTCCTTTCAAAAAAAAAAGAAAGAAAGAAAGAAAAAAAAAGTGTGTGTGTGAGGGGTGGGGGGAGCCTGCACACTCCAGAACTTTGGCTGAAACCTCAGAAGCTTCCAGAAAGAGGTAAAGCTTTTTTTTTTTTCCAGCCCAGAGGAGGCCACGTCAGTGGGACCAGCACTTTCCCCAGTTCAGGGGAAAAAGAGGCAGTTTATGGCTCAGGGAACAACCTTAAAATAACTCTCCCTCAGTCTTAAAATGTAGTGTTTAAATTTATAGAAAAACCCACAGGTTCCTGGCAGCTGGGTGCTGCAGCTGGCAACCCAGGGTGCTGGCTGGGGCAGAACACACTTCACCCCACCTCTGCCAGGCTGCCCTCCTGCACCACAACGGCCCCTTCCCCCCACGCCCACCCTACACCCCAGCTTCCAAGCAGTCAGACCGGCGCTGTGATTTTTCAAAAGATGCAAAACTTTTTTTTTTAATTAAAAAACAAACAACCAACAAAAGTCTTATAAAAATGAACCAGGGAGCCAAAATGCCCACCTGTCTTCCTATTTACAGTAATACAATATCTGTCACAGTCACTATGTACAATATTATAAAAAATGTCGAAGACAGTACAAATTAAGGCTGCATTTCTCACAAGGCATCAAGCCTCGATCCTCTAGTGTAGACCCGGTTGCGGGGGAAGACGACACTTAATTATTGCACCATTTTGAAAACAAAACTCGTCAAGGAGGATCGTGGTCTTCTCCCACCGGGGCCTTCAGTCTCTGATGGGGGCCGGGGCGGCGGCGGCGTCGTGGGGGGGGGGGAGCCCCCGCAATGGCCACGCTGTGCCCAGCCCGGTCCTCTGGGCCCAATAAATACCAGTCACAGTTTGGGAGGGGGCCGCGCCCGGCGCGTGGGACCCGCCACGGCCGCGCGCGGGTGGGCGGGGGGCGTCCGGGCTACATGTGCCGCTTCATGTGCAGGGCCAGGTGGTCGGAGCGCGAGAAGGCACGGTCGCACAGGTGGCACTGGAAGGGCCGGTGGCCCGTGTGCTTGCGATAGTGGCGCGTGAGTTCGTCGGAGCGCGCGAACTTCCAGCCGCAGCCGTCCCAGTTGCAGTGGTAGGGCTTCTCGCCTGCAGGGGGGGGGGCGAGAGCGGGCCTCAGTTTGCTTCCCAGGGACTCGGCCTGTCGGCCCCGGTACGCACACGCTCCCCGCGACCGTGGCTACTCGGGGGCGCGCGCGCAACCTGCCCCTAACCAGCGCCCCGAAGCGCGGGGGGACCTACGTTTTGGACCTCTAGGGATCCTAGGCACGCGCCCCTAGCTCTCGGACCTCCCGATTCTCGGCGCCAGGGCGCCCAAAGTGCGCACTCTCGGCTCCCCAGTGCTTCGAGCCACGCCCCCAGGGGAGTCCTGAGCCTGCATCCTCTCCCCGGCGTTCTGAGACCCAGCGCCCCCCCAGGTTTCCCCAGCGCGCGCACCCTCTCCCCAAAGCCCTGAGCCACGCTCCCAGGAGGGTGCTAAGCGTGCGTCCCTTCCCCAGCATTCTGATACAGAGTCCCCCTAAGGTCCCTAAGCGCGCACGCCCTTCCCAAGCTCTTGAGCCACGCCCCCAGTGGAGTCCTCAGGGTGCGACCCCTACCCAATCTCCTGGGCCACGCCCCGGGGGGGCGGTTCCCTAAGCGCGCGCCACTCGTCCCGAGCCCAGCCACCGCCCCCGGCCCGCGCTCGCCGCCCACCTGTGTGCGTGCGCAAGTGCGCCTTGAGGTGTGAGCTCTTGGTGTAGGTCTTGCCGCAGCCCGCGTAGCTGCAGGTGTGCGTGGCGGTGCGCTTGCGCGGCCAGGAGCGGCGGCCGCGCTTGGGCTTGGCTTCGAGCAGCTCCAGCGGGGACGCGGGAGGCGTGAGGAGACCTCGGGCGGCGGGCGGCGCGAGGCCCAGAGCTGCTGCGGCGGCGGCGGCGGCCGCGTCGTCGAAGAGACCGAAGGCGGCGGGCGCGGGCGGCGGGTAGTGCAGGCCGGGCCCGGGCGCTCCGAAGCCGGGGCCGCCGAAGGGTGGCGGGTAGGGGCCGCGCGGACCGGGCGCAGGCAGGCGCGCGGGGCCGTCGGGGCTGAGCGGCGGCGTGTCGGGCGGCGGCGGGGGGCGGCCCCCGGGGCCTCTCATGCACGCAGCTGCGGGGCCCGGGGCGCCCTCCCGCTTGAGGCCCCGCGGCCCGCGGGCCAGGCCGGGCGCGCAGCCGTAGCCTCCGCCGCCGTCCGCCTCGGGGGGCTCGGCCTTCACCAGGCGGCCGGGCGGCGCCAGCAGGAAGCGGCCGTGCAGCGCGGGCCCCGGCGGCACGTCCAGCTCGGGCCGTAGCAGCTCGGACACCAGGCCGCCCGCAGGGGCGCTGTAGGGCGGCGGTGCGCTGGGCTCGGGGTAGTAGAACGCAGGCGGCGGGGGCGGCGGCGGCGGCTCGGGGGCGGCCTCAGCGCCAAGGCCGTCCAGCCCCATGGACAGGATGAAATCCAGCACGCTGTTAAGGTCGTCGTCGGTGCCGCCTGCCTCGGGCTCTGCGCGCGGCCAGCGCTGCGGGTGACAGAGCGATAGGGCGCGGGCGTGAGCGCGCGGCGGCTCTCGGGGATCGCCGGCCGCCGCCTGCGTTCTATTACCCTGAGCCCACAGTCCCCGCCGCCTTCGTTTTACAACACTGAGCCCACAGTCCCCGCCGCCTTCGTTTTACAACACTGAGCCCGCTGTCCCCGCCGCCGGCGTTCTACTACCCCCGCAGCCCACATCTTTTACTACCCTGAGCCAGCCGCCCCCGCCGCCCGCGGTCCCGGCCGCCCCCGATGTCCCTGCCGCCCTCACCTCCTGCAGGCCACGCTCGCGGCACGGACTGGCGAAAGTGGAGAAGGACGGCAGGATGGGCTCGCTCAGCGCCATGGCTGGGACCCGGGGCCGACGCGGGTTCGGGACACCAGTGAGTGGCTGCCCGGAGCCGGGCTGGTCGGGGCGCGGGCGGGCGGGGACGCTCTGCGGCCCGCGGCCGGGCCCGCCCAAGCCTTATAGGCGCGGCGCGCGCGGGGGCCGGGCCAAAGCGGCGGCGGCGGAAACGCGTCCCGGATGGGGACGAGCTCCGGGCGCAGCCTAAATTTAGCCGCGGTATATAAGCCGGCGGGCGGCGGCGGCCGTGGCCACTGCGGCCGCCAGGGCTCTGCGCAGCCTGGCCGGCCCCTCGCGCACGGCCAGGCCGCGCCCCCCTCCCGGGTCCGCCCCCGCCCGTCTCCCCGGCGACGCGTCAACACGCGCTCCACAACAGCAGCGTGACGCCCAGGGATCCCCGGGGCGCCCCGTGGGCTCCCTCCTGCTCGAGGACCTGGAGCGGAGGCGGCATCCGGGACCCGGGACTCTGAGTGGAACCCTGGGGCCCGGGGCCTCCGGGGATCCCTGATGTATGGGGAGAATGGTCCCCAACGCCTCAGAGGGGTTCCTGGAACCCCTGATGATTGACGAGATTGGCCCATAGTTTCAAAGGGGTCCCCAGAATCCTAGATGGATGGGTGGGGTTCCCGGGAACCCTGGGGGCGGAGGATTGGGGTCCCCAGGATTCATAATGGGTGGGGAGACTCGGCCTCTCATTTTCTGGGGGCCCACTAAGCCTGACCCACTGTTATGCCCATCACTCTGTAAAAAACCTTGTATGATGATGTCAACCAATGTTAAGTCCTTGAGATGCGCTCTCTCTCAGGGAAGCCCTCCAGGGAAACTGAGGCCCACGGGGCTCTGGGAGAGCCTGGTAGGCCTGGTGCCTTTACTGACTTGCATAAGTGAAGAGGCCGAAGACAAGAATGACAATCTCTACTCCAACATAGACCCGGCACTGGGAGGGAGTGGGGGGTGGTGGCAGGGGACAGGGAACAGGCCTGTCCGACCGGTGGGCATCTTGAATATACCACCTGGGTCACACACAACACAGCCCTGCCAGCAAGGGACTGTCACCACCATTGTTACTGTGTGCTGGCCCTGTGTGGGTACTGGGAGTGCAGCAGCCAACAGGCAGACAAACCCCCCTGCTCTTGGGGGCTTCCCCTAGGGGGTGTAAAATAAACAAGTGTATTGGGAACATAAAGCAGGGGGTGCAAGATACAGCGGGGAGGGGAATAGGAAGCGAGTGAGTGTGAGGGGGGAGAGAGAGGATGGGGAAAATTTGAGCCTCACCTCACCCAGTGCTGGATGAGTCAAGACCTGGAGAAAGGGGGAGCCACATGAGTCCTAGAGGGAGAGCATCTCATGGTGTAACCATGGAGCCAGTATCCAGTCTTGGTCTCTTGACTCCAGCATCCATGGTCTTCCTCTGTCCCGTGGCCAGGTGGTGAGGGGTTCAGGAAGCTCCTGACCTGGATACCTTCTCTGGGGCCAGGAGGGCTTTGCCACGGACAGCAGTGGGACCACCACTGCATGGGGGTGGCCTTGGCACCACTCAGGCACCAAGGGGCCCCTTTGGGTCCACAGTCCTGGACCCTCCCAGCTGAAAGGAACCTCAGGGGTACGTCACCTCACTGTGATTCATCCAACCGTGGATTCAGCAAACACATGTTGATAAGCCCTGTTGGTCAGGCGATGGGGATCCAGAGGTGCTGGGGGAGGCAAGGCTCGCCTCTGCAGCATCCCTGGGCTTCGGGAGACTTCAGCTTGAATTCAGACGTGCCTCCTGCAGCTGCCACTGAGATGGTTGAGAGTCAGCCTCAGCCACTGACCACTGGCTGTGACGTTGGGCAAGTGGCTTTGCCTCTCTGGGCTTGTTTCTTCTGTAAAACACAGATAATAATGGTATCTTGCCCCACAGGGATACTTACTGTAAGAGTCATGCCTCTTTCTCTCTCTCTCTCTCTCTCTTTCTGTGTGTGTGTGTGTGTGTGTGTGTAGAAGTGCTGATGACATCCCGTGAGTCCTCTGCAGGTTCTGGTTAGATGAACCACCTGTATGCTTTTCTCACTGCCTTTATTTACCTGGGCCTCTGTTTCCCCATATGATAATGAGGGAAAGATGAAGGGAATCGAGTTTGGTCCCTGAGGCGTATGACTCTCTGGTCCTCCCCTCCACCTCTGAGGACCCCCGCAGCTCCCTCCAGTTCATCCTCCCTTGTTGGATTCCTTGCAGGTCCCGGAAGGGACCAAGCACATGCTCCCCGCGAGGCCTTTGTACTTGCTGTGCTCTCTACCAAGCGTGTCTGCCTCTCACTTCCCACTTGCTTGGCTCTGGCTCATCTTCCCTTCCCACCCCCTTAACTAGTGAACTTAGTTTTTTAGGGTGCTGTTAGGTTTACAGAAAACATGAATAGAAAGTACACAGAGTCCCCGTGTACCCCCACACATACAATTTCCCCTGGCATTATGTGATATGTTTGTTATACTTGATGAGCCAATATTGATGCATTGTTATTAAAGTCCACAGTTTACACCAGGGTCTCCACTCTTGATGTTGTACCTTGTATGGGTTTTGACAAATGCACGCCCTTACACTGTCATCCAGAATAGTTTCACTGCCCTAAAGAGTCCCCTGGGCCCTACTTCTCCATCCCTTCCTCCTCCCTAACCCCTGGTTAGGTACCATAGGTTTGCCTTTTCCAGAATCTCTCTAGTTGTGGCTCTTACAGTAGGTAGTTTCTTTCAGACTGGCTTCTTTCACTTAACAATGTGCATTTTAAGATTCTTCCATGTTGGGGCACCTGGGCGGCTCAGTCGGTGAAGCGTCTGCCTTCAGCTCAGGTCATGATCTCAGGGTCCTGGGATCGAGCCCTGTGTCCAGCTCCCCGCTGAGCGGGGAGTCTGTTTCTCCCTCTGCCTCTGTCCCTCCCTCCTGCTCATGCTCACTCGCTCTCTCAAATCAATAAATAAAATCTTAAAAAAAAAAAAAAGATTCTTCCATGTCTTTTTGTGGCTTGAGAGCTCATTTCTTTTTTATTGCTGAATGATATTCCATGGTGTAGATGGAGGGACCACCGTTTATCCATTCACCTATTGAAGGATATCCTGGTTGCTTCCAGTTTTGGGCAATATAGTTGTTAGATTGGATATACATCAAATATGGCTGCTCTAAACATTCACGTGCACGTTTTTTCATGGACGTGTTTTCAAATTAATTGGGTATACTTAGGGACACAATTGGTGGATCACAGGCTAGGACTGTTTCGCTTTGTAAAAGCCCACCAAACTGTCCTCCAAAGTGATAGTATCACTTGTCTTCCCACCAGCGGTGAATGAACGAGAGTTCTCGCTGCTGCACGTCCTCGCCGGTATTTAGCATTGTCCGTTTTTTGTATTTTAGCCATTCTAATAGGTGTGTGTTGCTATCTCATTGATGTTTTTAATTTGCAGTCTCCCGATGACATCTGACGTGGAGCATCTTTTCATTCACTTATTTGCCATCTGTATATCTTCGTTGCTGAGGGGTCTGTTCAGACCTTTGGCCCAGATTTTAACTGGGTTGTTTGTTTTCTTATGGAGTTTTAAACGTTGTTTGTATATGTTGGACACCAGTCCTTTGTCAGACAGGTGGTTCACAAAGATTTTCTCCTAGTCTGTGGCTTGTCTTTTGAATCTCTAACAGTGCCTTTTGCAGAGCAGAAGCTTTTCATTTTAAGGAAGGCCAGCGTATCATATTTTCGTTTTAGGATTGTCCTTTGGTCTTGTATCTAAAAAACCGCCAAGTCTGGGGCGCCTGGGTGGCTCAGTTGTTAAGTGTCTGCCTTCGGCTCAGGTCATGGTCCCAGCGTCCTGGGATCGAGCCCCGCATCGGGCTCCCTGCTCCGCGGGAAGTCTGCTTCTCCCTCTCCCACTCCCCCTGCTTGTGTTCCCTCTCTCGCTGTGTCTCTCTCTGTCAAATAAATAAATAAAAATCTTAAAAAAGGGGCGCCTGGGTGGCTCAGTTGGTTAGGCGACTGCCTTCGGCTCAGGTCATGATCCTGGAGTCCCGGGATCGAGTCCCGCATCGGGCTCCCTGCTCGGCAGGGAGTCTGCTTCTCCCTCTGACCCTCCTCCCTCTCATGCTCTCTGTATCTCATTCTCTCTGTCTCAGATAAATAAATAAAAAGATCTTTAAAAAAAAAAAATCTTAAAAAAAATAAAAATAAAAATAAAAAATTGCCAAGTCTGAGGTCGTCCTGATTTTCCCCTATGTTTATCATCTAGAAGGTTTATAGCTTTTGCATTTTACACTTCAGTGAATGATCCATCTTGAGTTAAAAACAAATTTTTGGGGGGGGGGCGGCCTGTGGCTACCCAGTGGTTCCAGGACCCTTTGTTGAAAAGGCCGGATAGCTCATCGGTGCATTTCAGCCTGAGCGTGCGTTCCAGGGTCCGCTGACCCCACCCCCAACAGTCCACCCCACGCTGTGTAGTTCCTTTCTCTGACTCCCTTTTTTTGGTTTGTTCTGCGGCACTTTTCACTGTTGGTCATTGTTTTATCCACAGTTTCCTTTTTTTTTTTTTTTTCCTGTCACACCCACAAGTAGTGCGTGACCTGCAGGGAAGGCGGGAGCCAGGAGCCTGGCCCAGCACAGAGTAGCACTCGGTGAACATTCAGCAGGTGGCTGGACAAGCAAACGAGTGGGTATATCTCCTGCAACATCTCAGAGGAACTTCTGTGGGTGGCTCGCTGCTCCTGTAGGACTGTCCATGGTTTCTCCTCCTCCGCCCAGCTTTCTGGGGCCTTCCTTGTCACCACAGCTAATGGGTTGAACATGCCCCAAACATATGCCCAAGTCCTAACCCCGAGTGCCTGTGAATGTGACCGGATTTGGAAAGAGGGTCTTTGCAGGTGTAATTAAGGGTCTTGAGGTGAGATCATCCTGGGTTAGGATGGGCTCTAAATCCAATGATCAGTGTCCTTAGAAGAGAAAAGACACAGAGTCACAAGCACAGAGAAGATGGCCAGGGGAAGATCGGGGGCAGAAATCAGAGCAATGTAGCCCCAAGCCAAGGAACCCCCAGAAGACTCCCTGGGACGGATTCTGCCTCAGAGCTTCATCAGAAGGAATCCACCCTGCCAACACCTTAATGCCAGATTTCTGGCCCCCAGAACTGTGAGAGAATACATGTCTGTTGTGTTAAACCACCCAGTTTGTGCCTTTTTTTTTTTTTTTTTGTGGCGGCCCCAGGAAGCTCATACATCATGGTAGCCAGCTGCTCTCCCTCCTGGCTGCCTCTCTAGACAGGGAGCCCCCCAAAGGAAGGGGCCTCCCTTGATTCATCTCTGTGTCTCCCAGGCCCAGCTGTGGACCTGGTGTTGAAACAAACGTGATGTGAGGATGCTGGCCACCCACCGAGGACCTCCCAGGGCAGCGTGAGACACTTTGGCATGGCACCTGGTGAACAGAACCAGTCCCCAGTGCCACCAGTGACTGGGAAGAAGGTGGACTTCAGTTGCCACTTTACCTGTGTGACCTTGGGCATGTCATTGGACCTCTCTGAGCCCTCAGTCTCATTGTGAGGTAGGAGATGGCATATGTCGATACTCAAGAGCATCGGCTGCCTGATAACGAGCATGAGTGAATGAGCCAAATGGGGGATCCCAGGCCAAGAGAGGGGGCCTGGCACTGGGGGGGGGCTCGGAGCACGGCCCCTCTCATGCTCTGGTCCTATCATCCTGCTATCCAGGCCACGCATATCTATGGGAGTGGGTCCTGGAGGTATCTCAGGTGATGATGCGTTGGGAGAAGGAGTCAGGTCCTCAGTGCGGCCTCTCCCAGCTGGGTGATTTACCCCGGCTGAGCTTCCAGCCTCTGAGCAGCCTGTCCCATCAGCTGCTAAGTGGGGGAGAACGAGGTGCGTCTACAGAGGTTCCATGATCAGTGAGTGCCCCGATAATGCTGAAGGACAAGCAAACGACCACCCTTCTCCCTATGTGTCCACACTGGTAAGTTCCAAAAGGGTAGGGACTGGCTCTGTGTCTGTACCTTTCTGTCCCCCTCATGGTGGGGAACTTGAAAAAAAAAAAAGATTTATTTATTTATATTTGACAGAGACACAACGAGAGAGGGAACACAAGCAGGGGGAGCGGGAGAGGGAGAAGCAGCCTTCCTGCCGAGCAGGGAGCCCGATGTGGGGCTCAATCCCAGGACCCTGGGACCATGACCTGAGCCGAAGGCAGACACTTAACGCTTAACTACTGAGCCACCCAGGCGCCCCACAGTGGGGAACTTTATGCCTCTTGATGGTGATGCCCTCATTCTCACGTCGTTCACAAGGCCTCCCATCCTTTCCGAACAAGTCAACATTAATCATGTAAGCCAGGGGGGCAGATCATTTCCCTCCAATCCATTGATACTGTTCTGAGCACTGTGCTGGCACGGATTCTGAGATTCTCCCCAGGCTCAGCGCTCAGAAACAGTGCTGTGATTGATTGGTGATGTCTGTACTGTGAGAGGCTTGTAGGAATGGTGCATATGCTGCTTTGCATTTACTATCACCTCCATCTATCTTTAAGGGCTCACGAAGCTTGCAGATCAGAAGCTTTTAGTCTCAGCAACTCATAAATATTAAGCTCCCCCTCCGTGCTCCGCTGGACATGGAGAGAAGGCTAAAGAAGTACACAGCCCCTTTCTGCCCACAGAGAGCTTACAGTCTCCTTTCACTGGGTCCTGACCATTTCTAGGATCCTTCACTTCTTTCTACTTTTCTTCTAGAGTCTAGACTGACTCTCCCTTTACCAGCTGTTCTGCCCCAAATAGCTATTGTGTGTACTTGGCCCAACTCCCGAGAGCAAGCACTTAGGAATTCTACAGAAAACACGTCACCTAAAATACAGCTGAGCTTCCAAGACAAGTTATGAATGCTCTAGAGGAATTATAGTTCCATGACAACAGCCACTGGACAATGACTCCCAGCTGGGGTGATTAGGGTGTTTCTGCCTAGGTTTGCGCAAGCTTTCTGCAGCATGTTGCCAAACTCGGCTCCCCATGTTGCAAAGATGTTTGGCAGCTTGGCATTTCTTGGGGATGGGAAGTAATGTGGGCAAGGACGCCCTGGCAAGTGGGTTTCTTATCGCGGGTCACCACCTTGCTGCTGCTGTGCCCAGAGCCCCGAAGCCCCACGAGAAAGGGCACTTCCCAGTTTGCCTCACTGTCTCTGGGACTCTCTTATTGCTTATGAACAATTAAGTAGTGATATGTGGGGGGACGTGTCGAGTTTCATTTGGTTGGTGACTGATGGATTCCTACGAGAATCCCCTGTCATCTCCTCACCAGCCAGACCACGATGGTCTTAGTCTCGTTGATACAGAGGACAGAGCAACATTTATTAAGCACCTCCTGTATGCCAAGCCTCACATTGAAGAACTGCGTGTGTTTTCTTGTTTAATCCTCCAGCAGATCTGTTTAGCATGGTGAGCGATGGATGGAACAGGGGGACTCAGCCAGAACCCTAGATCAGATCCTGGCACCTGCAGCTCAGTGACCTTGAATGAGCAGCTTTCTCTTTTTGAACCTTAGTCCCTCATCCATCAAAGGGACATGAGAATGCCTCATCATGTGTTGGTAAGAGACACCACATCTAAAGGACTTTTCCTGGAAAAGGACTTCCGTTTCTGGTAACTGTGTTTAGTGGCCTAAATCAAGGGCTGGCACAGCCTGGCTTGTAACTTTTTAAAAAATATATCAAAATGTCAATAGTATTATTCTTTATATTTTGTGTATATTCCAATGTTAATTATGTGCATGTATGTATGTGTATATAATTTTTTTATTGAGGTGAAATTCACATTATATAAAATTAACTTTTTTAAAAAAGATTTTTACTTATTTATTTGAGGGAGAGAGAGAGAGTATGAGCAGGAGGGGCAGAGGGAGAGGGAGAGAGAATCTGAAGCAGACTCTGCACTGAGCGCAGAGCCCGATGCAGCGCTCGATCTGATGACCCTGAGATCACGGACCTGAGCCGAAATCAAGAGTCGGACGCTCAACAGACTGCACCACTAGGTGCCCCTAAAATGAATTATTTTAAAGTGAACACAATTCAGTGGCATTTAGGACATTCACAGTGTTCTGCAACCATCTCCTCTAACTAGTCCTGGAACATTCCCATCACCCCGAAACAAAACCCCACCTTAGCAGTCACCACCCCCCTCCCCTCCCCTCCCCCCGTTCCCCGACCCCAGCCCCTGGCAACCACCAATCTGCTTTCTGTTCCCGTGGATTTGCCTGTTCTGGGAGTTTCATATCAATGGAATCACACAACTCTGTGACCAAAGCAGCTTTTGCTTGGCTAATAGCTAACCATGGTTTTTACATTTATGAATGGTTGGGGGAAAAAAGAGAGAGAATATTTTATGGTATGTGAAAATTCTACGAAAATCAAACTTCAGTGTCCATGCGTATGTTTTTCCTGGCACACAGCCAGGCCCGTTAATGGATATATTAAGACTCTATGTACAGGAAGGGAGTGAATGGCCAGCAAGCAGAAAATACTGAGTCTCTGGCCCGAGGCTCCAGGAAGCCAGCAGAACTGCCTTTGGACTCCAGAGTTTGAACCGGCTCCCCAAACCACTGCTGCCTCTCCGTGTGCATTTAATAGACGCTTATGGAATACTTCTTCCTGGCCAGGTGCCGGAGAGTGAGCTGTCAGCCGGAGTAAGCTGGTCCCGGTCCATGCTTAGTTCCCAGGTGTTTAATCAATAACTAGCCAAATAAATATGGGGGTGAATCTGAAGACAGCCTTTAGATCAGTGGTTTGGATGTTCAGTGTCAAGGATGTCTCAGGCACCTGGTCATAAAGATACAGTTTATTAGTGATGACACACTTGAGAGCAATTTTTTTTTCCGCTTAGATTTTTTTTTTGTTACCTCTAGACCATGACATCTGGGCTAGGGCCTGCTTTTTATATTGTTTACAATTCAAAAATTTTACTTAGATTTTTAATTTTTAAATTCTATGTAGACTTATTTATTTTTATTTTTTGAAAAAATTTAAAAATTGTATTTAGATTACAATGTAAAAATTTTATTTAGTTTTGCTTTTATTTAACACTACATCAAAAACTAATGATGTAATGTATGGTGATTAACATAACATAATTAAAAAAAAGATTTGCTTTTATTTAAAAATTGAAAATTTTCTTTAGATTAAAATCTAAAATTTTACTTAGATTTATTTTTATTTTACTTAAAGCCTTTTGATTGTATTTAGATTGCAATGTTTTGTTTTATTTAGAATTATTTTTATGTTATTTGAAATTTAAAAATTTTTCCTTAGATTCTCTGAGGGGGTCATCTACATACGGTAAAATTTACCAAGTGGTGCAACCATCACCACGATCTGGCTCTGGTACTTTTTTGTGACCCCGAGGATATCTCTCCTGGCCTTTTTTTTTTTTTTAAAGATTTTATTTATTTATTTGAAAGAGCAAGCGAGCACAAATGGGGGGAGGGGCAGAGGGAGAAGGAGAAGGAGACTCCCTGTTGAGCAGGGAGCCGGATTCGGGACTCGATCCTAGGACTTTGGGACCATAACCTGAGCTGAAGGCAGATGCTTAACCAACTAAACCACCCAGGTGCACCCTGGCCCTTTCAGTCCCTCTCCACGCCTACCTCCAACCCCAGGCAACCACGGATGTGCCCCTTTCTGAGTCTATAGATTTGCCCTTTCCGGACATTTCATATAAATGCAATCGTACAGTGTGGTCCTTTGTCTCTGGCTTCTTCCGCTGAGCATTGCTTGAGGTTCGCCCATGCTGCTGTGTGTTCCTTCCTTCACACAGCTGAGGAGCATTCCATCGGATGGATGGATGGATGGACCACAGCTTGATGGTCCGCTTCACCTGTTGAGGGATGCAGGCTGCCACTCAAAGCACAGTAATTCTGTTCTATCCTTGTCACCTCTTGGAGGCCAGGGACAATCCCACACTCATAGCTTAGGAAAGGCAGGAATGTCTCTCCCCACTTTGAGGGTCCTGGCCTCCCCTGCCCTGGGTGGCCTGGGGCTCTAGCACTGTTCACTGTGAGGTCACCCCTTGGGGCAGCTGGTCAGACTCGATAGGCCCCCGACCCGCCCTGTGGCTTACTCTGGTTTCACGTCATCAGCCAGAAGAGCTAGCTTGGAATCAACATCTGCCCCTTCCACGGTGAACAGCCCCGAGCGTGTTGCTTCACCCCGATGACTTGCAGGGCTGCAATCGGGGCAGAAAATGATGACCTTATTATGTAGTTATATCATTACATATAATATTAATAATGACAAGAACTCAGCGGGCTGGTCCACACTCTGGGTAAATCATGTAAGGGCCCCATTTAACATTATTAAAGTTTGTTTATAAAGTTCTACATCTTTTGGGACAGGCAACTGGGTATTTCTGAATGCCTGGAACAATGTCTTTGGAAAAAAAAAAGATCTTTCAGATCTATTTTTCTTTTCACTTTCAAAATTTTTTTTATGGAGGGGAAATTCATATAACAAAGTTAACCATTTTATTTTTTAAAAGATTTATTTATTTGAGAGAGAGAGAACACAAGCAGTGGGGAGGAGAGGGAGAAGCAGACCAACGTGTCCCCCCCCCGCCGCCACTGAGCAGGGAGCCCAACACGGGGCTGGATCCCAGGACCCCGGGATCATGACCTGAGCCGAAGGCAGATGCTTAACATACTGAGCCACCCAGGCGCCCCCAAAGTTAACCATTTTAGAGTGAGCACCTCAGTGGCATTAAATACATTCACAATGTTGTACAACCATCACCTCTATCTCGTTCCAGAACATTTTTATCACCCTCAAAGGTGACCCCTCCCCTCCCCTCCCCCAGCCCTTGGCAACTGCCAGTCAACTTTCTGTGTCCATGGATTTGGTTCTTCTGATTCCATCTTTGTGGTTCCACTGTGTGGTCTTTTGCGTTTGGCTTCTTTTGCTCAGCATGATGTTTTCAAGACTTATCCACCTTGTAGCCTGTGTCAAGGCTTCATCCCTTTTTATGGCTGAGTACTATTCCACCGTATGGATGGACCATGTTTTGTGTCCATTCGCCAGTTGATGGACATTTGGGATGTTTCCACGTCTTGGTGATTGTGAGCAGTGCTGCTACACACACGCATGTACGAACATTTGTTTGAATCCCTGTTTTCAATTCTTTGGGATCCATAACTAGGAGCGGAATTGCTGGGTCATATGGTGACTCTAGGTAGGGCTGTTTGGGGACCCAGGCTTTGCTGGGCTGGAGAGAGTTCTGGGGTCTCCTCATTATGCTTTCACCCTCTAGCCCTCAAGGATATTAATTCTTCTTATGACATTTCTTCGAGCCTCTGTATGTAGAGTCCCATTCCCTCCCTGCAGCCCCCATGGTACTCTCTCTCCCACACACGTTCTCTCTCTCTGTTCCCAGAACATGGGCTTCTCCCATCTCCCACTGGGAGCCAAGCCATGGGACTGTCCGAGGAGTGGGGCCACTCCTGTCCCCTTGTCCTTGCACCTGTGACAGGATGGATCTCACCTGGATGGTGGAACCAGCCCCCTTCACAGGTGAGGAAAATGAGGCTCAGGTTTGGGAGCCCTCCACCAGCCTCCTCTTATTCCTGGTTCTACCACACCTGTGCATATCCCCCGTGGGCGAATGGCCAGGACATGGTCTCTGTGCTCCAAACCTTGTCCTGGTTGAATTTGGGCGGAGGAGTAGAGAGACAGGCTATCATGGTATAGTGAGATGAATACTGTTCCCCCAAAAGATATGCCCACATCCTAACCCCCATATTTGTGACCGATACCTTCTCAGAAATAAATACGGTCTCTGCCGATGTAATTAAGTAAAAGTTCTTGAGATGAGTCCTCCCAGATTTAGGGTGGGTGCTAAACCCAGCGACAGGTGTCTTTATAAGAAAAGAGAAGGGATTTCAGACAGAGCAAGAAGGCCACGGGAAGGTAGAGGCAGAGATCAGAGAGTAGAAGACCCGGGAACACCAAGTGCGGCCACCAGAGGCCGGGAGAGGGGCCTGGGACATATTCTCTTGGAGCCTCCCGAAGGAACCCACCCTGCCTACACTTTGATTTCAGACTCCAGCCTCAAGGACTGTGAGACAATACATTTCTGTTTCAAGCCACCCATTTTGTGCTCCTTGTTACGGCAGCCACAAAAAACTCATACACACCAGAGCCTGCTGGAGGGGAGAGCCGGGGTCCCTGCACGCGGGGCCCGGGGCTGGCCACGACAGAGACCACCCACCACAGGATCGCCCCACCCGGGCCCGGCAGGGAGTAAGACCCGCCCACAAACAGCCAGGGTGGGGCCAGATAAAAGCCATGGGAGAGGTGCAATTATTACTGTTGTCATCACCATTAGTATTATTATTACTAATTATTATTAAAGAGCTTCTGTGAAATGAGGGGCTCGTTATCCCCTCCCCCTCCAGCCTGTCCCTAGATTCCCCACCCCAGTTAATGGAGCCCCCTTCTTGTGTCTGGACTTGCCAGCTCAAACAAGGACGCCCAGTTCAATCTGAGTGTCAGATAGACAAGAAATGACGTTTCCATGTACATCTGTCCCCGTATTACTGGTTTCCACTTCCTTTCTCTGCATAGAGTCGTTGTTTTTACCAGTAACCTTTTCATGTTGGAATGACAAGTCTAATTGTGGAGAAGCAGTGGAGATAATATTTGGAGTTCCTGTGTCCCCTTTGCCAAGGGTCCCCCAAGGTTAGCATCTCCCTGGACCATGACGCGACTGTCGAAATTGAGAAACCCGATGTCGGGACTGTGCTATTGACTAAACTTAGGCTTTATTAGGACCTCCCCCCAGATTTTCCACAAACGCTCTCTCTTGCTTCCGGGACCCCACCTTGCATTAGTCCTCTCGTTGCCCTGGTCCTGTCCAGTCTGTGACAGTTTCCTTGCTTTTCTCATGATCTTAGCAGCATTTTGGAGTGCTGGCCGGGTACCCTGCCCTCCCCCACCCCAGGACATCCAAATGTCCCCCAGTCTGGGTTTATCTGATGTTTTCTTGTGATTAGATTGGGAGAATGAGGTTTTGGAGAGAAAAGCACAGAGGTGGGGTGAGGGGGTGTCTTCCATATCCCATCATATCAGGGGCACCTGCTGTGCCCGTGACTTTTCACCATGATGCCAACCCTGTGCTTGATGGCTGGGGACACCGAATGAACATTTCTCAAGCGTCGTTAGGAACCAGAGGGAGTTTCCGTTCCTTGAAACCAGAGTATGACGGTAGCCTCTCCCAGGCCATCAGTCAGGCCCCTAGATGCGCCCCTTCCAGGCGCCGCTCAGCCAGAAGACAGAGAAAATAGATGTAAAGAACTCTGCCAGGTGCAGAGCCTGGAACCCCGAAATGGTCCTCTTATCTTCTTCCCAAACAGTTTCCCTGATGTGGACACTTTACAGCCTCAAGTGAGCGATGAGCAGCAGACACTGGGAGAGGTGTAACTGAAGCATGCTTCCCTAACTCACAGCCTAGAGAATGTGGACGGAGCTGTCTTCATGCTCGGACTTGATTTAATCTGCACAGCCCCTCTGCGAGGGCATCCAAGTTGACCTGAGGAGAATGGAGGCTCAGAGAGGCTGAGGAACTTACTGAAGGTCACAGAGCAGCTGGGGTCGGCTTACACCCACCAATTCCGCTCCCTAGCGTGAGAGGAAGTCTCTGTGGTTAAGTTACCATTGCCCCTAGAATATGTTCTCAAAAGGCAGGGCAAACCAGGATGAGAACTGGGGTACAGAGGCCCCTAAGCAGGATTTTCTAATGTCAGCACTACTGACATTTCAGGCTGGATCGTTCTTTGCACAGTGCATCGTCCCGTGCACTGTGGGGTGTCGGGCATCATCCCTGGTCCCCACCCCTTGTGACCACCCAAAACATCTTCAAGTTTTCCCTGGGGAAGGGGGGCACCGCGGCTAGAAGAGAGCCTCTCCGTCTAACCATAGGAGGTGGAGCTGTTCCTCAGAGCTATGGTCTGCATTTCCAGCAAATTCTGGGGCCCTGCTTGGTGGCCGGCCCCCTCCCTCTCCAGCTCTGGGAAGGAAAACTCTCCCCACCGTCACTGTCCCTAGCAGGCATGAATGAAAGATACTGGATGTGTGCAGTTTAGTAAGAAAAATCTGAGCTCTCCTGACCCAGGGGAGCCTGGCGCTCAGTGATCTGAACTGTTTACCTCAATGACTTAGGAACCGCAGAAGGCCCGTCACATGCCGGTGTGTGCAGGGCAAGAAAAAGCAGGGGAACCGTCAGCTCTCCCAGCCTGACTCGCAGGTCACTGTGCTGGAAACATGGTCAAGGCCTGGCTCACGGCCTTCAATGTCACACCTGGGCCTGCCGCCCCTGGGGACAGTGTCCCTCTGAGAAAATAGGGGCTAAACCCAGGGTAGTCCGGTCCGGCCCTTTCCTTGCACAGCCGGGCCAGGAAGCAGCATGGGACCCATGATGGCCTTGACCACTCAGGAGCCTTGGGCCGTTTGTAGGAGGGAGGCTGAGTCAGCCGTGGAGGGCGGTGCCGGCCAGAGACCCCTGCAGAAGGGGGGAGGGGAGTGCAATTTCAGATAGGCACCTTCTGGTTGTGTGCATTTTGTTTTTAACTTAAAAAAAAAAAAACTGTAGTGAAATTCATACGACATGAACTTCACCTGTCTTAGTCCGTTTGGGATGCGAGGACAGACTGCCATAGACAGGGTGCCTTACACAGAAATTCGTTTCTCCGAGTTCTGGAGGCTAGAAGCCCAAGATCAAGGTGCTGGGCAGGCCAGTTCCTAGTCAGAACCTAGCCACTTCCTGATTCATAGATGCCGCCTTCTCTGTGTCCTCACCGGACAGGAGCTCTGCGCGGTCTCTTTTATAAGATCACTGATCCCATTCGTGGGGGCTCCACTCCCATGACCTGATCAACTCCTGAAGGCCCCCCTCCTTACAGCATCACACTGGGGGTTAGGTTTTCACATATGAATTACATAGGCCATTAAGCATTTTTTTTTTAAAGATTTTATTTATTTATTTGACAGAGAGAGACACAGTGAGAGAGGGAACACAAGCAGGGGGAGTGGCAGAGGGAGAGGCAGGCCTCCTGCCGAGCAGGGAGCCGGATGCGGGACTCGATCCCAGGACCCTGGAAGACGCCTAACGACTGAGCCACCCAGGCGCCCTAGGCCACTAAGCATTTAAAGTGTGGTTTACAATTCAGGGGCGCCTGGGGGGCTCTGTAGGTAGAGCATCCGACTCTTGATTTCGGCTCAGGTCACGATCTCAGGGTCGTCGTGAGATCGAGCCCTGCGTTGGGATCCACACTGGGCATGGAGCCTGCTTGATTCTCTCTCCTTCTGCCCCTCCGCCCTCCTCTAAAAATAAAAAAAATTTTTTTAAATAATAAACTGTATAATTCAGTGGCAATCTGAGCACTCCCGGAGCTACACAACCACCACCTCTATCTAGATATTCCAGATATTGATATTCCAGATATTTCATCAGCCCGAGAGGAAACCCCGTCCCCTTGAGCAGCCACGCCCCCTCCCATTCCCCTGGCCCCTGGCAACCACTCACCTGCTTTCTGTCTCTGTGGATTTGCCTGTTCTGGATGTTTTTTTTTTTTTTAAAGATTTTATCTATTTATTTGACAGAGAGACACAGCGAGAGAGGGAACACAGGCAGGGGGAGTGGAAGAGGGAGAAGCAGGCCTCCCGCGGAGCAGGGAGCCCGATGTGGGTCTCCATCCCAGGACCCTGGGATCATGACCTGAGCTGAAGGCAGACGCTTAACGACTGAGCCACCCAGGCGCCCCATGTTCTGGATGTTTTGTATGAAACGAATCCTATGCTGGGTGGCCTTTCGTGACTGGCTCCTTTCACTCAGCGTGACGTCTTCTAGGTTCATCCACATTGTAGTGTGTGTCATTCCATTTCTGTTTTATGGCTGAATAATATTGCATTGTGTGGACAGATCACATTTCGTTTATCCATTCATCAGCTGATGGAGATATATATATAGATAGATAGATAAACACACGTGTTTGGTTTTTTGGCGATTGGGACTCGTGCTGCTATGAGCATAAGGATTTGTTTGAACACCTGTTTTCGATTATTTGGGGTCTATACTTAGTGGAATTGCTGGGTCATGTGGTAATTCTATGTTTAACCTCTTAAGGAACCACCAAAGCGGTTTCCACAGCAACTGCATCATTTTACATTCCCACCAGAAATGCACGTTCCAAGACTCCCCACTAGCAATTGTGACTTTCTATTTTTTATTGTTTGGTTTTGTTTGGGGCCAACCTGTGGCTTTGATTCGCATCCATTTTAAGCATCTGCCATGTGCAGATCCTCGGGGGCGGGGCCGTGCCACACACAGGAGGGCGTGGAGCCCCACCCCATCCCAAGCGCTGGAGGTGGGGGTCCTCCGGCCTGGAATAATTTGAAGCCGGGGATGACGATTCCTGACTTGGGACAAGGGAAGCAGAGCCAGATGGGACATCTAGGAGGACTTCCTGGAGGGGCTGATGTAAGTAGGAATTGGTTAGGCCACCAGTCTCAAACTATAGCCCCTGGGCCACCTGCCCGTTGTTATAAATAAAACTTTATTGGCACCCATCCACGCTCATTCGTGTACATGTTGTCTATGGCTGTTTTGCATTATGACAGCAGAATTAAGTCATTTTGAGAGACTGTATCCCCCATAAAGGTGAAAATATTTACTATCAGGCTCTCATAGATAAAGGTTGCTGACTCTGGCCGAGAAGGAGCAACATGTACATTGGCCCAGACTCACGAGGAACTGGCACTGTTGGGTTTCCCAGGTTTTCTGTCTGCTTGGGATGTCCAGTGCCCGAGGGGATCATGAGACAGGAGGCTCAGGGGTGGGGAGACTCTGGGGCAACCCATGAATCGTCCCCTACACCAAGCTGGGAGGTTGGCAGTGAGGCTCGAGCTGGCTCTGGTTTCTTCCTTCTCCACCCTGCTCTGGGCCAGGAGGCTGGCCTTTAATGCCTTGAAGACTCCATCTTGGATTTGGCCAGTGGGAGGCCCCAGAGGGAGGGCCGAGGGCAGGAGAAAAGTGACTGGAGAATTGGTCCTCTGGGGTCCCTCCTGCCAGGTGGTTGTAGGTGGTTTCATCTGCTAAGGAAGGCCACCCTCCCCTCCCCAGCAAATGCACCTGCTCCTCCCTTCATCCCTGCTGCCTTGGGGTAATAACAGCTCATGGACGGTGCTCATCTTGTGCACTGCACCAGATCTGCTGGATTCCCAAACTCCATCACTTTGCGTGTTCCCTCCAGTTACCCAGCGGGGGTCTCCAGCTGAGCTGTGTCCTAGAGGATGCGGGTACCCTCCTAGGAGAGTTTTTTCCTTTTCATTATTTAGTGGATATTTTTTATGGACTGAATGTTTGTGTCCCCCCCCAGATTCATATGTTGAAACCTTAACCCTTGGTGCAATGGTATGTATGAGGTGGGCCTTTGGGAGGTGATTAGGTCATGAAGGTGGAGCCCTCATGAATGGAATCAATATCTTTATGGAAGGGACCCCAAAGAGCTCCCTCACCCCTTTCTGCCATGTGAGGACACCAGCCATATATCCATGTAAGGATCGTCCGCAACTGGGCAGTGGGCTGGCACCTTGATCTCAGATTTCGAGCCTCCAGAACCGTGAGAGAGAAATGTCTGTTATTTATAACTGTGTTATACAGACTGTGTTACTCTGTTAGAGCAGCCTGGGCAGTCAGTCCTTATTCTATCACAGTTTCCATGGGTTAAGAGCCTAGGAAGGCACAGTTAGCTCAGGGTCCCGCCAAGCGGCAATCAAGCTGTCAGCTGGGGCCACGGTCTCACCTGAGGCTCAGGGTCCTCTTCCAAGCTCCCTGGTGCTGGCAGAACCTAGGTCCTTGTGGCTGTGAGACAAAGGCCCTGGGTTTCTTGGAGGCCACCTGCCACGCCCTCCCTACAATCCAGCAGCGAGCTTCCTCAAGACCCGTGGGATTGGGGCTCTTCACTGCTTCCGGTCTCTGCTTCGAGACCCTCTTTTTAAGAAAACGTTTTCATCAGGTCTAACTGCTTCAGTTTAGTCTGGGGTTATTCAACACCCATCTCTAGAACTTGTTCATCTTCCCATACTGAGACTCTGTCCCCATTGAACACTAACTCCCCCAGCCCCTGGCTTCCACCATCCTACTGCCTGTCTCTATGGATTTGCCTGTTCTGGGTGCCTCCTATAAGTGGAATCATACAATGTGTCCTTTTATGTGTCTTACTTCCTTGAGCATAATGTCCTCAAGGTTTCATCCATGTTCTAGCAGGTGTCAGAATTCCCTTCCTTTTATGGCTAATATTCTAATGTGTGGATACACCACATTTTGTTTATACTTTTATCCATCGAAGGGCACTTGCATAGTTTCCAGTATCCCATATAGTTTAACATTTTTTTTTTAAAGATTTTATTTATTATTTGACAGAGAGAGAATGAGAGAGAGCACATGAGAGGGGGGAGGGTCAGAGGGAGAAGCAGACTCCCCGCCGAGCAGGGAGCCCGATGCGGGACTCGATCCCGGGACTCCGGGATCATGACCTGAGCCGAAGGCAGTCACTCAACCGACTGAGCCACCCAGGCGCCCAACATTTTTTTTTAATTAAAAAATTTGTGGGGAAAAAACACAGAACATAACTTTGACCTTCAACTGATTATGTCAGACCCACCCAAGAGAACCTCCCTTTGGATGGACTCAAAAATCAAATGATTTGGGAACTTAATTACATCTAAAAAAATCCCATCACCTTTGCCATATAATACAGCCTCATCAAGGGAGTGATATCCTAACATAGTCACTGGTCCCATCCATATTTAAAAGATTATACCAGACTAGAATCTTGGGTGTTTCCTAGAGTCCCACCTACCATGAGCTTCCACCTTGTCCCTTGCATTGCCCCGGGCAGTTGTGAAAGGGTTTCTTGGGTGGCCCATGGGTAGAATTGGGGGTGGGGGGTCCCCTTGTCCCCTATCAGAAACACAGCGCCCCATCCTTCCAAATAAAGACAAACAACATGCTTTGAGTGGGTGAAAGTCCTTTGGCTTTCCTTGGGGCTGGATGGTTGAGACCATCCAAGGCAAGAATGGAGAGACCACGTTCATGTTGAAAGTCTTCTGACCCCATGCACAGAGGTAGCATCTATTCCCTTTTAAGGACTTTGGGAGGTGATCGGCCGTTGGTTTCCATCATTATCAGGCCCAAAGGGGGCAACGGGCTGGCCCACCAACCGCCAGGGCTTTTTACCAAGCTTGTGAATTTGTGGAGACAAAGGGCCTTGTTGCCGGGAATCTGAGCCTGTGTCCCAGGCACCTGGAGGCTGTGTACTAAGGGCGGAGGCCATGGCAGGGGTGAGGCTGCAAGTGTGCGGACAGCTCCCAGCCACACCTTGTCCTGGCAGCCACTGAGTCACCAGGGAAGCCAGTGGGCAGCGGGGACACTGCCACGTCCAAGGGGACAGACCGGGGGCTCCTGAGCAGGCTGTCCGCCTCTTCGGGGAGACGTGTTCCGTGTTTGTGCCCAGTGTGGGGGCCTCGGGCAACTCACTGAGCCTCTGTTTCCACACCTTCCAAGTGGGGCTTAGGAGGGCGTGGCGGGGGGGGATCGTGAGGCTCTAATGCACCTGGTGTGTAGGGAGCACTCACTCCTGGTGGCGACCATCATCGATGACGGCTCATCCTGTGCAGGGAAGAGGCCCCTGCGAGCATGGGAACCTTCAGACCTTCTCTCTCGACCACCATCCATTTCAGTTCCACCTGCGAGACCAGAACAAAGGCTTTGTGGAATCCCTCTGCCCGCCCGAAGTCAGGAATGAAGTCTTCCCTCTGGTGTTCCCTCCAAGGTGGCAGGAGGGCCGAGGTCTGTGTCATCCGGGCCCTTTCACGCATGCACTAGGTGCTCAATAAATGCCCATTCGAGCTTTTCAAATGAAGGGAAAGCTTGCACACAGCTGAGTGTGCCAGTCGGTGTAGGCTTGGTGGATTTTGCTGGTGTGACCGTCACCCAGATCCAGACTTGGGAACATCAGCCCCGTGGAAGCTTCCACTGCTAGTGCGGGAGGAGGCACCTCAAACCCTTGTCACCAGAGATGGGGTTTGCCTGTTGCTGATGCCACTGGTGTGGAATCACAATTGTACCCCGTTTCATGTCTGGGGTCCCCCATGTTTGGTCTGCAGCGGGGGCTTTTTCTTTTTCGTCAGTGTGTAATATTTCACCACATTAACACAGCACAATCCATTTGTCGATGACACTTGCGTTTCCCTTTGGGGGCATTCTGCATAATAAGGCTACATTTCTTTTTTGTGCGGACACAAGGATTTGTTTCTCCAGGAGTGGGCTTGCTGGGTCACAGCTTTAGTAGATACTGACAGAGTGGCCATACTGATTCATTGCTCGTGAAAGCAAAACAACCCCCAGAGGATAGAGAGCACAGCTGCCTAAGGGCGTGACCCACGGAGTCTGCACACAGAAAACCCTGAACACACAGCCCAGACCGGACCCGACAGCATCCTATCCGCCGCCTTTGGGACCAGACTCAGGGGCAGTGGGTGAGCAAAAATGCTCAGGTTTCATTTTGTGAAATGAGACATTCCCCCTACCTCCGAGCAGCGGGCGGAAGCGGTTGTCATCCCCACTTTTCAAATTTCTCGGGTCCTAGTTCCCAAGATCACCCTGGGGTGGAGGAGGGAGCAGGTGGTCTTTAAAGAAAATATTGCAAGGACTGGATGTGGCATCGGACGGACCGACCTGGAACCGGTCACCTCTCTTCTCCGGGCCCTGGGTGGCTTTGCTTTCCTGTATGCTGGGGAAAGATTGGGGCCAGAGGGGAACCCCGCCCCCAGCCCCAGGGCGCTGGGACGATTAAGGAGCCCCTGTTGCAAAGCGGCTAAAAGATCCTGGCTCCCCTCGGGCATCCACCAGATGTGCCTGGGGCTCCGTGGCTCGTGGCTGGCTGGGTGGGGGGGGCTGTTTCCACGGGAGATCTGTGGCCGTTTACAAGAACTCGGCCTTGCCAACGTATTTCAAATATGCACTTGGCCTCCCAGCGGCTGTCCGCATTCCCCTTATCACACTCGTGGAGGAGTCAGGGATCCCTGCCAGAACTGCACTTTCCCTTCTCGCGTCTTCCCTCCACCAGCACGGCCTCCGCCCTGCCCTGCGAGCCTCCACGGTTGGAGGAGGCCGCTGGATCTGTTTCCAGGGGCCGGTTGCATAAACTCTGGGTTACGTAAGTCCCGAGTTGAATTTTGGAAAACTCCCTATTTTCTTTCCCCTCCAGAAGATTTTTCCAGAGTCACCCAAACACCCAGCTGCAGGGGGCGGTGTCCGGGGCGGGGGGGGGGGGGGCGGTGAGTGGTTGTTTACATGTCTTGGTCAGAACAGTGTGTTTGGAGGCCATGGTGAGATCTGTGTGAGTGCTTTCGATTGTGGAAAAACAAATGTGATTTGAGAGAAGAAAAAAAAAATGAAGAGGAAAAATGAAACAGAAAACAGCAGCTCACAGAGCTGGAACTTTGAGGCACGGCCCCGACTGTAGGATTTCTGACGACCCGAGGGGTGAATGTTCCGGAAGACTCTAGGAAGGTCCTGGTCCTGGCAGGCTGACGGCTCGTGCCCCTCACCCTCCACACCACATCACTGGGGCCACTCTGGACGTGCAGGGGGAGACAAACGGCTTCTTCTTTTCCCGGGGTTGCAGGCGTGTGTCCCCAGGCACTTAAAAATAGCCACACGTTTATTGCAGACCTGGGTCGAACAATCGGGTTTTTCTTAAGACGTAAAAACTTTTCCACCAAAAGGGCAGTTTTTGGAAATATGTGTAGTAAGGAGGGATTTTTTTCCCTTTTTTTTTTCTTCCAGGAGTAGATGTCAAGGTTTTGAGTTTAAAACGGTCAGCCCAGTGTGTGGGGGAGGGGGATGCAGGGCCAAAGAGGGGGTTGGAGAGAAAACGCACATGGATTGAAGACTTACTATGTGCCGGGCCCTGCGTGGAGCCCACCAGGTCATAGTGAGGTGGGGAAACGGGGCACGACTGATCTTCGGCTGAGCCAGGAGTTTGTCTGATTTTGAAGCCTCTGGTCCTCATGCTGTCTCGTAGGAGCCTCGGAGGGTCCACGGACCCCCTGAAACTGAAGGCAAGTTGTCAGCACATTTATCTACACTAATGTGTCTACAACATTCATCACATGGGGGCCCAGGACATCAAGAAGGGACAAAACCATTGCCCCAACAAGTTTTTTTTTTTTTTAGAGAGCCCGGCCTAGAGCTTGCTCAGGTTGCGTCTGTCTTCCAAGCCTCAGTTTTGTCAGACAAGAAATGGGTACATGCCAGATACGTGTCCCTGTGTTCCTCCCCACATTCGGCCACACTTTGATGCGTCCAGCGGGGAGGAGGCCCGCCTTCATGGTGCAAGCCTGTAATGAGACCCCCTTGGTCTTTGTGGGAGAAGCCCAGGGCTACGATATGACATCCCGGGGCCTGAGGCACATTTGCTTCTGCTTTAGATTTCTGCCCGGCTGTGAGAACAACTGTCCCGAAAAGACCAGGTTGCCAGATTTAGCAAATAAAACATGGGATGTCCAGTGAAATTTGAATTTCAGTTAAATTACATTTTTAGAGTAAATATGTACGAAATATTGCATGGAATGGGACCTTCTTCCTCCCATTTAAAAAAACAAAGTTAAAATCATTGAGTGGATTTTTGTAGGCCTTACCTATTTCATTTTTCTCTCCTAAGGTAAGAAAAATATTTTTTTTTTTCTGCCTTAGAAGCTCTTTTTCTTCTTCTCTATTTCTGTGGACTCCTCAATGTACCAGAGCGCTGGGTTTCTTTTCCCTGATGCATCAGCCAGCCCTGGAGAAGGTGGCTTTTTTCCGTCAAAGCCATGTTCCGGGGTGGACGGTGACATGTACATTTTGCATTTATATGGCAGGGACCAACATCTCCCAAGCCTCACTCCCCATGTAGGGCCCGGGACCAGGTTCTGGGAAAAGTCGAGGGGAAAAGTGTCGCCTGTCCAGGCTGACCTGCCCCTCACAGAGGAGCTTCCGGCCCTGGCGGGCTCCGTTTGAATACAAGGAAGCGTGAATCAGACCTCAGTGCCCCGGAAGGCAGGCCCCAGTGAGGTGTCTTTTCACGGGCCTACCCTGGATGCTCACCCCTTTGCTCACTGGCCTTCCGGCGGCCTGGGGTTGGGGACAAATTTAGATCATTTGTCATCTGACTGACACAGACCTTCAAAGATTTCCCAGGGTCTCAACAAAAGTCTTTGTCACCAGACCTTCCCTCCAGGAACCCGTGGAGAATTGGAGACATCTCGGCAGCTTGGGTCCCAATGGGGAGTCCCTGAAATGGGCCAGGTGGATTGGATGCTTGGGACCCCAAATGCCCAGAGTCACCTTCAATTTCAGTCTGTCTGTGATCTGGGGGGATTTCTGTCTGGCCGTGAGAAGCAACCGTCACAAAGGCTGGCCACCAGATTTAGCAAACGACACACAGGATGCCCAGTTGAATTTGGATTTCAGATACACAATAATTTTTAAAGTGTAAGTATATCCTAAATTTTGCATCACGTGGGATGTACTAAAAAATTATCCATTGTTTATCTGCGTCCTGGGTTTTATCTAGGAACCCGCCACTGAAGAGGACAGACATCTCGGGGAGAGTGGGGGAGATGGAGAGCAACCACCTTGACTTGAGGTCCTAGCAGTTGCCAGGAGGCTTTTCCTGTGTCACCTCCTTCAAATCGTCACCAGGGTCAATGCACCGATGTGGAAGCCCCAGGCTGAGAGAATCTGGCAATGTGAGGGTCTTTCCTGGCGGGCAGTGGTGGGGGCACCATGCACAGCAGGTGTGTCCACAGGGGAGTGGAGAATCTGGGCTTACTCCTGCCAGGGTTAAAATGGGGCAGGATTCCTCAAGAAGGTAAATGTGGAGTGTCCATATGACCCAGCTAGTCCACCCGTGGGTATCTACCCAAAAGAAATGAAAACAGGTGTTTCGGTATTGGGTTTTTTTTTTTTTTAAGATTTTATTTATTTATTTGACAGAGACACAGTGAGAGAGGGAACACAAGCAGGGGGAGTGGGAGAGGGAGAAGCAGGCTTCCCGCGGAGCAGGGAGCCCGATGTGGGACTCGATCCCAGGACCCTGGGATCATGACCTGAGCCGAAGGCAGACGCTTAACGACTGAGCCACCCAGGTGCCCTAGGTATTGTTTTTTTTTTTTTTTTGAATATTTTATTCATTTATTTGAGAGAGAGAGAGAAAGAGAGAGAGAGCACACGAGCAGGGGGAGGGGCAGAGGGAGAAGGAGAAGCAGGACCCTGAGATCATGACCCGAACTGAAGTCAGACACTTAGCTGACTGAGCCACCTGGGCACCCCTGAAAACAGGCGTGTTTACGCAAATACTCGAATACATGTGTTCATGGCAGCACCATTCACAATCGCCAAAAGGTAGAAAGAACCCAAATCTCCATCAGCTGATGAAGGGATAAACACAGTCTGGTCCCTCTACCCAGTGGAATATTACTCGGTCGGAAAAAGGGATGAAGCTCTAACACACACTACAACATGGATGAACCTTGAGAACATTGTGCTGAGCGGAAGCCAGACACAAAAGGCCCCACAGTGCATGATCCCATGTATGTGAAACGTCCAGAGCAGGCCAATCCATGGAGATAGCGAGCAGATCAGCAGTTGTCAAGGTCCAGGGGAGGGGGAGGGGAAGTGCCTACTCACGGGGATGGGGTGTCCTTTGGGGTGATGTTCTGGAACTAGACAGAGGTGATGACGGTTATAGGACATTGTGAATGTACTCAATGCCACTGAATTGCACACTTTAAAATGGTTAAAATGATAAATTTTATGTTATGTATATTTTACCACGATTTAAAAAAAATCAGGCAAGGCACGTCCAGGAGGAAACGTGGAGTATTACCAAGTCCATGGTCAGAGCCCAGGAACAGCTGAGAGCAGGGAGCAGGGACCTTTCATTGGACAGCTTCTGTCCCGAGCTGTGCTGGGTGTTTTCAGATGTCGGGTCAGGGAGCTTGCCCAAGGACTCAGCATGGCCAGCTGGGATTCTGACACCCATCTGTGTGGCCCCTGAGCCCAGGGGATCCTTTCAAGGACATGCCATCTATGGGCCGAAGGTGCTCAGGTCACAGCTGGGGAGGGTGGGCGCATGGGAGAGCCACCGTGGGACCAACCCCCGCCTGGAGTGGGGTGCTAAGGAAGGAGCAGGGGTAAGGCTACTCTTTGGACAGCAGCCCCCATCCCGCCCTGCCAAGGCAGCCTCATGGGCTGTGACCCTACCACCCTTCACCCAGGGGCCTGCCCCTCTCCCCCACAGACCCGGCATGCAGGGGCCAAGCGATGAACACAAAAGAGCTTGAACCTCAATAATCAGGAGACACTTTAGTTCAAAGCCTTGTTCCTGGAGCCGAGCAGCCACCCTGTTGGGAGGGGGGAGTGACGTCCCGTCTCTGAGCCTTGGTCTCCCCTCTGGGCTTGGAGCATTAGCAGGAGGTTCTGTGGCTCCATAATGTGGAGGAGCATTAGCAGGAGGTTCTGCTGCACCGTGGGTGGTTTGCAGTGGAGCTCAACCCCTTGGGAGTTCACCATCCCCCCCCCCCCCAGGACTTCTCGGTAAGAAGGGGAAACCTCTTTCCGGAGGGGGCCTGGGCATCTATTTGTTTAATTAGGAAACTTGAATCACAGAGAGAACACGGGGTTGTTCTGAGAAGTTCAAGCAGAGCAGAAGTCTGCTCACTCTGATGAAAAGTGGAACAAGGGGGCAGGCACACACAGGGCGCTCCGGGGAGGTGATTTGGGTACGATCGCTCGACCGACCAAGCAGTGATACTTTCTCTGATTAAAGAAAATGAGGCAGGAGGACTGGGCATCTTGTTCTTGGAGGAGAGAGTGGCTCCCTGCTCAGGCAGGGCAGAAATGCACCGCATCCCACGGAGGGGGTGATCAGAGCGAGCGAGAGCGGAGGAGAGGGAGAGATGGAGAGAGCACCAGAGAGAGCCAGGCAGAGGCAGAGGCACAGAGACGGACTGAGCGAGACCCCAGGATTGGTTGATGGAACTTGGCCCTCGCACTACTTTGGAGTTGAAGCCCCTGATGGACTTCAAGCCTCCATTGGACAGACGGGGAAACTGAGGCCCAGAGTGGCCGCTGCGCGCCTCCGTTCCCTGTGGCCCAGGCCTGAGGGCACTGCCGTGCACCCCGAGCTCCCCGGCTGGCCTGCCACGTCTGTTGGCCGCACAGACACCCCCCTCATGGCGCACTCGCAGCCCATAACAAGTCCCCTTTGGCCAGTTAAAAATAGCTGGTGGAGGACAACAGTCCCTTCTGAAAGGGGCCTCAGAGCCCCGGCGGCTGCGATGTGCAGGCCGCAGCCAGGGTCGGCCCTAATTGTGGCCACGCTCAGGGTACAAAGGCGCCGTTCAGGGGAACTGGAACGTCTGGATCAGATTTCTGGAGAGCAAGCGTTTCTTTCATTTCCCCGAGCCCCAGCGGGGCTCTGCACTCACGGCCGGCGAGGGAAACGTCCTGGGGGTGGGGTGGGGTGGGGTAGGGCCCCCCGGGGCTCTGCTGAACGGCGGGAAGTCCCCAGCGCACCCCACAGCGGCCCCCTTGGAGAAGGAGTTGGGAAACTTCCTCCCCTCTTCCAGTTGCACGAAAGCATTGGTGTAGGACTGGTATTACTCCTTCCCCTAAATGTTTCGGGAATTTTAGCAGTGATGCCGTCCAGACCTGGAGTTTTCTTTGTGGGAAAGTTTTCAACCGCGACATTGATTTCTCTCATAGGTGTATGGCTAACCGGGTGATCTATTTCTTCTTGAGTGAGCTTTGGGAGTTTGTATCTTTCAAGGAACTCGTCTGTGTCATTTGAGCCATGGAATTGCTTGGCATCAAGTTGTTTATAATGTGCTCTTGTGATCCTTTATAATATGTGTGGGATCTGTCACAGGTCACCTCTCTCCTTCTTGATGTTGGTCAGTTGTCACACCGATACCGCTCAGCCCAGGGTGAGAAACCCCAAACCCTGGCGTGGGCTTTGTCCTAAAATTCGGGCAGCAATAGGTCTTTGATCTCGCTGTCCTGATGACAAGGACAGCCTTTTAGGACAAGGTGACCTTGCCCAACTCAGAGCACAGAAAATCTGCCTACTAAGGGTGACAATCATCTATCTACCCGGTGTGCCCTCCTAACTCTGAACGTTTAACTTGTTAAGGATGGAACAGTAAGAGGGGCGCCTGGGTGGCTCAGTCGTTGGGCGTCTGCCTTCGGCTCAGGTCATGATCCCGGGGTCCTGGGATCGAGCCCCGCATTGGGCTCCTTGCTCGGCAGGAAGCCTGCTTCTCCTTCTCGCACTCCCCCTGCTTGTGTTCCTTCTCTCGCTGTCTCTCTCTGTCAAATAAATAAAAGCTTTAAAAAAAAAAAAAAAAAAAGGGCGCC
>NC_138369.1:9238075-9395335 GCF_054177405.1 Leptonychotes weddellii | reverse complement strand
ATGTTGTGTCTCTATGACAACATGTTATGGAGCGGGGGGCGAGGGGGAGGTGGGGTGATACTAGAACCGATGGGCAGGTTAAATGAGATGATGTATGGATACCAGACCCAGGGAAGTAAAGGCCCTGAAATAAGAAGTCACAGTAATTGCTCAGCCCGATGTAACATGCACTAGGGCTTCTGCTGTACGTGTTTAGTGTTTCCAATGAGGTAGGAGCTACTGTTATAGCCCCATTTTGCAGATGAGGAGATTGGGACCCGGAGTTAGGGGGGCAGAGTCGGGATTCGAACCTGGGCTGTTGTGCCCCCAGCCTGGGTGAGCTGCGGACGTCACAGCCCGGCACAGCCAAAATCACAGCTCAGCTGAGTTCCTGTCCCCTGATAGCGCCTGGGGGTTGTATTCCCTGCTAGAGAAAAGTGATTAAAACAGGAACACCCACGGTGTCCCTGACTCTAAGTTCTGGAAGCCAGGCAGCGTCGGGACTCTGAACTTGGCTGATGTTCCCCAGCCCCCGGCTCAGGACGGGGGTTTTGGCCTGCCTGAGGCCCCAAACCACCTGCTTGGCCCTGCATGCAGCCGGCCTGCTCGCGAGTGAGGGAGAGAGGGGACCCTCTACTGTCTTTATATACCGGGGTTATTTTTAACCCGGCCTTCCAGAACATTACGGAGCTTCCTCTCTCCGACGCGCAGGAAGCCCTACTTGGCTGTGTTTCCTGCTAACACGCGGCCCCGAGATTGCTGAGAACAACAGGCCCAAGACTGCTCGGCTCCGGGGAAAAAACCTGGCCCCCTTTCAAAGCCCTGACAGAAAAGCCTTCAGAGCCCGGCGCCCCCGCCAGCCCGAGGAGGGCCCCCGGAGCGCTGGCAAATTGGCCAAGACCGGGCACCGGACTCCCAGGCTGGGCCCCGGACTCCATTGTCCCTTCCCCTGCAAAAAAACCCCCCCAAAACAAACAAAACAACAACAACAACAAAAAACGTGTGCCCACCCCCACCCCCAACTGGATAGACAAATGCTTGCATTGGTGGATTTTTCTATGCTTCTGTTTTTTATTTTTACCCTTGTATTTTTATTGAGGTGAAATTCACATAACATAAAATTAGCCATTTTAAAGTGGAAAATTCAGTGGCATTTGGTACATTCACTGTGTTGTGCAACCACCACCTCTGTCCAGTTCCAGAATGTTTTCATGACTCTGGAAGAAAACCCCGTCCCATGAGATGTCACTCTCTGTCCCCCTCCCCCAGCCCCTGGCAGCCGTGAATCTGCCTTCTGTCCCTCTGGATTTGCCTGTTCTGGACGTTTCTTACAAGTGGGATCATGCAGTATGTGGGTTTTTGTGTTTGTCTTCTCTCTCTTAGCACGATGTTTTTGTGGGTCATCCACATTACAGCATAAATCAGAGCTTCATTGCTTTCTATGGCCGAATAATATTCCATTGCATGTACACACCACTTTTCCCCCCCTCCATTCATCTGTTGATGGATGGAGTTTGTGATTCAACATAATTTTAAGGCTTGGGTTTGGAAGACATTATTTTTTGTCGATGTCATGTCATTTTCTTCTTGGAAACGAGTCCCTTGGCAGCAGAATAACTCATGCTTGCCGTCTGCACTTTGGCAGGAGGCACGGGGCAAAGGTGCACCCAGACAGAGGCATCTCAATGCTCCTGTTCTGGCCTGATGCGTTCTTCCTCCCACGGTCTTCCGTGCGCAGCGACGGTTTCTCTCTCGGAGGGAGTGGGATGCGGTGGGAAGCCAGAACCTGGCTCAAATCCGCCCTCCTTCACGGACCAGCTGTGGGGCACTGGGCAAAGCCCCTTGGTTCTCTTAAAGCCTCTCACCAACCCTTCGTGCTCTGACAGCAGCCCCCAGGATCCAGAGGACCTCTGTGCACGGGAAGACCCACCCTTTTGCAGATCGGGAAACTGAGGCTGGGAGAGAGCACATGACTTGTTCAGGGTCTAGGGTGCAAGCTGAGTGGGTATGTGGCCCTAACCCCAGGCCCCATTTGAAGAGAGGTTCTCTCCTGGGGGCAGGGAGACCCTCATAAGCAACCCCTCCCCCTGTTCCTCTTGGCCTCTCCGCTTGGGCCCCTGAGAAGCCCCTGCCCCCTTCTCTGATCTCTTTTGTCATTACGTCCTGGGGTCCCCTGTTCTATTGTTTCCTTCTTTGTGGCTTCGTCACAGGTGGGATCTTGTCATGCCCGTCCAAAGACATTTGCCTGAGTCAGGTGATTCTGCACCCCTGAGGATGTTTGGCAATGTCTGGAGACATTTGGGGTTGTTACAATGGGGGGTAAGGGTCGCTATTGGCATCAAGTGGGTCGAGGCTGGGGTGCTACTCAGTACCCTGCAGTGCACAAGACAGTCCCCACCCCAGATGATGATGGAGCCCCCAGGGTTGGTAGCACCAGACCATTGGCAGTGGCAAGGATCAGATCCTCTCCCCTGGCCCAGTCCCCAGGCCCAGCACCCCACAGATGGCAACAGCCTTGGTCTGGGGCCTCATCTCAATAGAGACAAGGGGCCAGTGGCTCAGGGCTAGTTTAAAAGGTGCATCTAAATTTATATCCTAAGTAGCTTCCAAGCCTGTAGCTATTTATTGTCACCCCAGTTTGGGCCTGCCACCCTGGACAACTAACCCTTTTGCAGCTGGCTCTGCCAGCCCACCTGTCCCCCTGCTTCCCGGGCACTGAGCTTGGCCTCATACTTCCCCGTGCCGAGCCCTGCGCCATCACCATAGGCCACTGAAGTCCTCCAGCAAACCCTTGGGCTTTGGGCTGTGTGAGGCTGGGGACCCCTGGAAAGGCCAACTCCGTCAGGGGTCAGGGCCACAGCCGAGGGGGAGAGCCTGAGTCTGGGGAGAAAGAGCAGCTGGTGGGGTCGGTGCTGGGCCAGAGGGAGGGACAGGCCAGGGCAGGGGAAACAGTGGGCTCCAGTGTGGAATCTGACACATGGAGTTGAGACGGGGAGAGAAATGGGTGGTCAGTGCCTGCGGGGGAACAGCCTTAGCGAAGACCAGAGCTGATGTGACCGGGGCCCACTCCCGCAGGGCCAGGGAGCTGTGCCTGGGGACCGGAAGGCTGGACGCGACTTGAAGGCAAGGGGGGTTGGGCGGTGGTCCTTGAAGGGTTTGAGCTGGGGAGCGACTGAGTCACACTCCATGAAGGAGAGGCACCCAAGCTGCAGGGTCTTGCTGCTTTCAGGGGGTCAGCTTCTGGGGCCCAGAGGAGCGACCAGCATCTTCCGGTTTCTTACTTCCGTGGCTCCCCTCCCACCCCCCGGCCGTGGCTTATCAAAATGTGCAGTATTTTAGTGCCGGGTGGGTACCAGCAGCCCCCCCACCACACACGCCATTTTCGTCCACGCCCACTCACTCATCATCCCTCCTCTATCCTCTGTATCCCTACCCCAGGCTCAGCCTTGCCAGGGCACCCATTGCCCTTCCCAGAGCAGGTGCATCCTCACCCAGTTTTGCCTGGTGAGGCTGAGTTCCACCTGATCACTGTGTGTGGGCCTCACAGACCTGGGCAGGGGGGAGGGGGTGCTCAGGGGTTGGCAAACTATGGCCTGGGGCCAAATCTGGCCCACCGCCTTTTTTTGTGCAGCCTGAGAGCCGAGAACGTTTTCTATTTTAATTGTGGTAAAATACGCACAACAGAATGTACCATTGTAACCAGTTTTCAGTGGCGGCGCCAGTTTAGGGGCATTAAGTACAATCATGGGCGGCCATCCCCACCGTTCATCTTCCAAACTGAAACTCTGTACCAGGAAACACTAACCACCCTCTCCCCAACCCCGCCCCACCGTTCCCCTTCCCCAGCCTGTGGCGCCCACCGTCTACTTCCTGGCTCTGTGACTCTGACCCCTCTAGGGACCTCATATTAGTGGGCTCGTGCAGCGTGTGTCCTTCTGTGACTGGCTTATTCACTCAGCAGAATGTCCTCAAGGTTCATCCACCTTGTACATCATGTGTTAGAATTTCCTTCCTTTGTGTGGCTAAGATCGCATTGTATGGATGGACCATATTTTGCTTATTCATTCATCCATCAACAGACATTTGGGTTGTTTCCACCTTTGGCTATTGTGTATTTTCTTTTTATAATGGTTTTATGGAGGTATAACCCACATACCATGCAACTTCACTTATTTAGATGGTCCAATTTGATGAATTGTAGTATATTCACCGAGCTGTGCGTCCATCACTACAATCGATAATTATTACCCCAAAAGGAGCCCCACGACCCTTGACTGTCACCCCCACCCCCGATAAGAATGGTGTTTACATTTTTTAATAGTTGAAAAATATTAAAAGAGGAATAGTATTTGGTGACATGCGACATGCACTGTCTCCTCCCCTCGCTGGCTATTCTCCAATCCAGCTGAGTCCCCTCCACCTTGCCCAGGGACGCCAACACCAGCCTCCTGCTTCCTCCCCTGCTGGATCATTTTTGCCCCAGTCTGATCATCAACTGTGCCCCCTGCCAGGTGGGGCTTGCAAATATCCCTTCGGGTGGCGTGTTCGGATCTCGGCTCCAATGTCCCCCTCCCGACGGCTCCCTTAGTCCAGGGAATCTCAACCTCAGCACTACCGATGTCTGGGGCTAGATCATTCTCTGTGGCTGGGCTGCCCCGTGCACTGTAGGTCTCCACCCCCCAGATGCCAATAGTACCCCCCTCCCAGGTGTGACGATGTCCCCCCGGGAGCAAAACTGCCGCTGGGTGAGGATAGTTACTGTAGAACACTTCATCTTTATAAAAGCAGTTTAATATTCAATTCTATGAATATATGCACTGCATATTTAGCTTTTACCCTACTGACAGATGCCTCAGCTGCTTCCAATCTGTCACCATTATTAGGAACAATGTAATACACAAACTTGCATGTAACACTGACTCATATTTTCAATCACAAAGTCACCTACATGAAAGTCATCCTGATGCATGAGAGATACATTATTTTTCTACAGTAGGCTCGCACACCCCACACCACTGACATTTGGGGCTGGATCACTCTTGGGTGGGGCCATCCCATACATGGTAGGGAGCTGAGCAGTGTCCCTGGTCTCCACCACCAGATGTTGGTGGTACCCCCTGCCAGTGGTGACAACCAAAAAAGCCTTCAGGCATCAGCCGGTGTCCCCTGGAGGTTAAAATCACCATCCTCCCCCCCAACCCCCACCCCACCTGCCTTGTTTTGATGGGAGGCAGAGGGGGAGAGGGAGATCGCTCCCTCTGGCTCCCGAGGGCCAACTCTGGGATGGACTTTTTACAGCCAGCATCCTTCCAGTGAGGTGTGAAGTACTCACCCCTTTAGCAGATGGGTAAACTGGGATTGGATGAGGGAAGCCAGTAGTCTGTCCTCTTGCTGCCTTCCCCCTCCCCCCCAGCTTTCTCTGAGCAGCAGAAATTACAGCCCTCAGAACCCAAAATAGCTCCTCTCTCTCCCTCCACGGCCACCAAACACACTGGCCTGTGGCCCGGACCCCAAAGCTGCAGGGATGAAAGAAGAGATTGAAATCCTGTCTCCTGGAGATCATAAACTTCAAAGAAGGCATAGCGGTCTGGTCCCTGATGATGGGGACCCGAGTGAGTTTGCCCGCTGTGCTGGGAAACCGCCACAAGCATCTGATGGGGAGAGTCAAAATGAGCCCCTGAATGGGGGGCCGGTGAACCCCCAGGCTGTCCCGCTGGATGAGCTCAGAAGGAGGTCCCTACACACTTGTTGGCGAGAACCTGGGATCCGGGGATGGCACTGGGTGCAGCCCATTCGCAGGCATAGCTTAGAGGTCCCCTTCTCCAGGAAGCCTCCAGGAATGCATCCACCCATCCTCACCTGGTCCCCTTTATGAAACTCTTCAGGGTTAGGGAAGGGTCTGAGCCATGCTGGGGCCCTGTAGTCTCTTTTTCACCTGGCCAGGGTAAGGAAGTGCCAAGATAGGCATGGCGGCTCGTGCGGGCAAAGCTCTCAAGCTTCCCTACACTTGCAGAGAAGAGAAGGGGATTGAAGCCAGTCGTTTCCATCGCCTCCTGAATGTTCCTGTGCCCCCTGGGAGATGTTAAGACATAGGATCCCACCACCTGAACCAAATGAGCACAATTAACATCACCAGCCACGGGATAAGCCAACCTCTGGTGCCCCCCGATGCGACACAACGGGGAGATCAGGCGTCATTCCTGTGGATCCTGCCCTGACATGCACAGCCTGAACCCGGTCGGTCACAAGGAAGCAGCAGGCCGGCCTGCTGGGGGGTGTTCTTTGAAACACCTGCCCAGACTCTCCGAAAATATCGATGCTGTGAAAGACACAAGAAGGCTGAGAAACCGCTCCTGAGGAAGGGAAGCTAAAAAGACAGGAGAACAAAGACAGCAGGTGAGTCTGAAAGGGACCCTAAATGAGAAAAGAAAAAGTTGCCATAAAGGACATCATCCTAGTCTGTTCGGGGAGCTGTAACAGAATACCATGGACCGGGGGGCTCATCAACACATTTATTTCTCACAGTCCAAGATCAAGGTGCTGGCAGATTCGGTGTCTGGTAGGAAGCCTCTCCCTGGTTCGTCCCTCGCCGTGTCCTCACGTACCAGGCGAGACAAGGGAGCACTTTGGGGTCCCACTGATAAGGGCACCGATTCCATTCACGGGGCTCCACCCTCATGACCTAATCACCGCCCAAAGACCCCGCCTCTTACTACCATGTCACTGGAGTTAGGGTTTCCACGTATGAATTTTAGGGGGACACAAACATTCAGACCCTGGCAGATATTACCAGGGAAGTTAGGGATCTGTGACTGTAGACTGGATAATGTTATTTCTAAAGGTGGGATTTGGGGAGTGCGACATTTGTCTGGGAGTTGTGTGGGAGAATCTCCTTGTTCTCAGGGGTCATGGAGCATGTCTGCAGTATATCCTCAAATGGCTCAAAAATGATATTATATTATATTGCTATGGACTGAATATTTGTGTCCCTGACCCTAAACTCATCTGTTGAAGTCGTCACCCCCGGCACCTCAGAATGTGACTGTGTTCGGAAACTGGGCCTTGAACAAGGTGACCAAGGTAAAACAAAGCCAGAGAGTGAGCCCTGATCCAATCTGACTGGTGTCATTATAAGAAGAGGACACAGAGAGACACCAGGGATAGGTGTGCATTCAGGAAAAAGACATGTGATGTGGGACCTGGCAAGAAGGCAGCCGTCTGCAAGGCAAGGAGAGGGGGCTGGGGAGGAAACACCCCACCCCCGACCCGATCGACGCATTGACCTTGGGCTTCCAGCCTGCAGAACCATGAGACAATAAATTTCTGTCGTTTAGGACACCCGGTCGGTGGTGTTTTGTTACAGCAGCCTAGCAGACTGATACCATATATGTTAATATATAAATTATGTATATAGGGACCCCTGGGTGGCTCAGTCGGTTAAGCATTTGCCTTTGGCTCAGGTCACGATCCCAGGCTCCTGGGATGGAGTCCTGAATCGGGCTCCCTGCTCAGCGGGGAGCCTACTTCTCCCTCAACCTGCTGCTCCCCCTGCTTGTGCTCTCTCTCTCTCTCTGACAAATAAATAAAATCTTAGAAAAGTAAATTATGAATACATACATCATTTCTATCAAGTGTATATATATTTATATATAAAATCGATAATTTATATTAATTGTGTGTGTATGTCTACACGTAAAGAGAGAGAGAAAGAAAGAGAGTGGTAAATGGTTAGCAGTTTGTAAGTCTGGGTGCAGGGTAAACAGATGTTCACTTATATTATTCCGGCAACATTTCCCTAGGTTGCACGTTTATCAAAATAAAATGTTGTGAAACGGAAGCCCTGGTTCTCCCCCTGCACTGCGCCCAATGAAGTCAGATCTTTGGGCACGAGGTGGGCACCAGAATTTTGGAGAGCAGCACCCCAGCTTCAGAACGGGGGTTAGAGGTGACTGGAAGACTCCATGGCTGCAGCAGGGGGAACAGGGCGGTCAGGGTCGGTCTCCGAGGGCCATATGCCCCTTTTCCTCCGCCCCACCGGCCCCCTCGGCCATCTGGGCAAGCTCAGGTCCGTGGCTGTGTGGTCTCTGGAGGAGCACTGCCTGAGCGCTGTTTGCTCCCACTGTGGCAGGACTGGAAGGTGACAGGTCTGGCTGTTGTAAGCCGGGTTGCTGCCTGTGCCAAAAGGCAGAGAGACCCCGTGCCACCCATGCCTCCCAGCGGCCCTGCCCATCCCGCCGGCCTTCTCCCGGCAAGCGCCGATCTGCTCCCCATCTCTGAATATTCTGGACATCTCCTATAAATGCGACCATATAACACGTGGCCTTTTGTGTCTGGCCTCTTTTTTTTTTTTTTTTAAAGACTTTATTTATTTGAGAGAGAGAATGAGACAGAGAGCATGAGAGGGGGGAGGGTCAGAGAGAGAGGCAGACTCCCTGCCGAGCAGGGAGCCCAACGCGGGACTCGATCCCGGGACTCCAGGATCATGACCCGAGCCGAAGGCAGTCGCTTAACCAACTGAGCCACCCAGGCGCCTGTGTCTGGCCTCTTTTGATAACAGTCATAGTTTCGAGGTTCACCCACGTGGTAACAGCCTTCATTCCTCCGTATGGCTGCTCCAACATGCACTATTTTTTAAAATCAGGGCTTTGCTTATAGAAATGCAAAATGCTATATTTGGTGAACTTCAAACAATGTTTGGTTTTATTTTATTTTTTTATCCCCTCCACAAATAACTCAAAAGTGACTCAAGCTGCCAAACATCACACACTCCCAACGCTTAGCCACAAGCCCATGGGTCTCCTGTGTAAGGGGTCCCGGGCTTGGGCAGCCTTGGACGGCCCCTGCGGGAAGAACATTTTAATTAAAAAGTCTTACAATGACAGGCTCGAAATGTAAACTCCCAGGCAGCAGAGGCCCTGGCCGGGCAGGGCGCGGGCCATGCCTGACATTCCAGGCTGGCCTCCTTGGAGCCCCAGCAGCCACAGAAGTCCCCAAGCTGAGCCAGGAATAGTTCTGCCTTTTATTTGGAAAGAGAATTACAGGGCGCATGGCCCAGCCCCGAGCTCGCTGCTTCGCAGCCGTATTTTTGAACACGACCGTAACTGCACACTTGCTTTCGATCGCCCGCGCCAGGCTAAACGCTGCCGGCTGCCTGCACACTCAGCTCACGGCTCTAAACACAGGTTCTTTTTCATTCCTGTTCTAAGATCTCCCTGGCTATTTCTGTGCAAAAACAGATTTAAAATCTTGCTGGCTTAAGAGTCCATGGCAGCTGCCAAGGCCACCCTCTCCTTTCTGCTCCCCTCCGCCAAGTGGATCTAGGGGCTGCCTTGTCCATGGGGGTTTTACTAGCTGGGGGAGCTGTCTCGGGTTTCCCCAGTTCCACCCTCCTTCCCACCCCCAAGGGAGTCCGGGGCTCTGGGATGGACAGACCCCTGGCCAGGATGCGATGGCAATTCCTGGACGGAGAACCTGGTGTTGTTACCAGACAAAGCAGGATGCATGATGGAGAAGGAAAAAGATCATGTGGTCACAGTGGTTGAGCCAAGATTTGAACTTGGGTCCTAGTCAGGTGACTTTGTTTTGGTGCAGTCGCTGAAGCTTGGCATTTCCTCAAAAATTTACACATAGAATTACCATATGACCCAGCAATTACACTCCTAGGAATATACCCCCCCAAATCAAAAACAGGTGTTTAAACAAAACCTTGTTCATGCATGCTCATCGCAGCACCATTCACAATTGCCCAACAGTGAAGACAACCCGAATGTCCATCAGAGCGATGAACAGATAAACACAGTGTGGTCCATCCACACGACGGTATATTACTCAGCCCTAAAAAGGCACGAAGCCCTTATACGCGCTACCAAGTGGATGAACCTTGAAAACATGCTGAGCGAAAGAAGCCAGACCCAAGAGGCCACCTGTTGTCAGATCCCATCTGTGCGAAATGTCCAGAATAGGCAAATCCATAGAGACAGAAAGTAGACTAGCGGTTGCCAGGGGCTGGGGGAAGGGAAAAGGGGACAAGGTCAAGTCCAGAAAATGTTCTGGAATTAGAGGTGGTGGTTGCATGACATCGTGACTAGACTAAGTGCCACTGAGTTGTTTACCTTGATATGGTAAATTTTATGTCATGCGAATTTCACCGCAATTAAAAAAAAAAAAAGAGCTCGGCCCCGCCCTTGGGTTCAAGGAAAGGAAGTGTCCAGGAGCAGGTGGAGGAGATAACGGCGTATCTATAGCACCTGTGAGAAAAACTTCAGGGTTCCGTTGGGTTGATATGACTCAGCAGGGGGCGGGGAGGAGGGCCCTGGGATGCGGTGAGGCCCTGCCACATCAACAGACGTATATGGTCCAGATAGAGGGAGGTGGGCTCTCTGGCCAGGTCACAGCCAAGGAACTGGTCTCAAATCTGGGGAGGTGGGGCAAGGACAAAGTGGGGGTTTGGGGATGGGCTCAAGAAGGCTGACAAAAATTTGGAAGCCTATCCCTTCGAGGAGACACAGGGCCGTGTGAACTCTCAAGCTGGGCTGACTGCGTTCAAATCCCGGTTCGGCCACTTACCAGCTGTGTGACCTTGGGCAAGCCACTTAACCTCTCTGAGTCTCGGTTTCCTCATCTGTAAAATGGGGATAACAATAGTGCCTGTTTCATAGCTGTGAGAATTCAGTGCCTTGTAGAATCAGCTACATGGGTAAGAATCCTGTCTCAGGGAAGAGCAAGTTCTGAGGCACCCAGATAATAAATAGTGACTCAGGACAATTGGGTTGTGTCAGTGGGAGAGACGGATCACAGCAAGACTGTGGGCTGAATGGGGGCAGGGACTGTGTTTTCTTGGTTGAGGCTGTCTGCTCCATGCCCAGTATAAATGTGGGGTAGTTGAATGGATAAGTGAATGGGAATAAGCAGGAGCGATCTCACAGAGGAAGAGGTTTTGAACTGGGTTTTGACGGATGAGTAGGAGTTTTCTGTGTTGCCAGTGGAGCGGGTGAAAGGGCATTCCAGGCAGACGGAACTGCATACGGAAAGCCGTGGAGATGTCGAGCAGTGTGGCAGAGTCGTGAATAGTGAGCTGATCTCTAAAGAGCCTGGGTCTCCCCCTCGGAGACCCCCAGCACACGGTAGGTGATCAGGGGGCTCCTGAGGAAGCTGCTCCCCCCTTGCCAGAAGGAAGCTGGCCACTCCTCTTTGCTTCAGAGTGGCCCCCAGGAATTAAAAACATGTTCTCATCCAGAGAAGATATACAAAGAGCCAAAAAGCACATCAGGGAAATGCAAATCAAAACCACCGTGAGATACCACTTCACACCCATTAGGATAGCTACTACCCAAAAATCAGGAAATAACAAGTGTTGGTGAGGATGTAGAGACATTTGAACCCCTGTGCCCATTGGTGGGAGTGTAAAATGCTGCAGCCACTGTGGAAAACAGAATTGCTGTCCCCCCCCAAAAAAATTAAACATAGAATTACCATATGACAATGGTCCCGCTTCTGGATATATCTCTAAAAGAATTGAAAGCAGGGTCTCCAAGAGATCCTTGTATGCCATGTTCACAGAAACATCATCCACAGTAGTCAAAGAAAAGATGGGAGCACCCCAGTTGTCCAGGGACAGATGAATGGATAAACAAAGCACACCATCCATACGATGGAGTAATATTCAGTCTTAAAAAGGAAGGACATTCTGATACCTACTACACCATGGATGGACCTTGAGGACATTCAGTCATAAAAGGACAGAGACTGTCTGACCCCACTTACATGAGGTCCCTGGAGTGATCAGCTTCATAGAGGCAGGAAGTAGGTGGTGGGCACCAGGGATTGGGGGAGGGGCGTGGGGAGTCGGTGTTTAGTGGGGACAGAGCTTCAGTTTTGCAAGATGCACAAGTTCTGGAGATGGATGGTGGGGACGGCTGCACACCTACGTGAATGCACTTGATGTCACTGAGCCGGACACTTAAACATGGTTCAGATGGTGAATGTTATGTGTGTCTTGTGAGTTAAAAACAAAACCCAGCACGTTCCGAGGTGTGCCTGTAAGAGAACAGATCGTTCATTTATGTATGGAGGGGGATCCCTCAGTGATGAAGGTGAACATCTCACGCTCTCCGTGACTCAGTTTCCTCCCGTGCAAGCTTGGGACGTGAGGCTGCCCTCTGGCATCATTGGGAAGGTCAAGATGCCATATGGGGAAGCCAGATGGGGATGGGAAGGGTTCCCGGCACGTCCACATGTCTCTCTTGGGAAATCGAAACCAGCATGTTCTGCTTTGGCTGAAGGAGCCCCACACCTGCCCCTTTATTCCGTGGGCAGATGCCGAGGCCTTTAGGAAACTACAAAACTAAAACTTGCCAATATTTGTCGAGTGCCTGCCAGTCCCCAGCCCATTCTCCCGCGAGGCCAGCACTGCTTCTACCCATTCTTTAGAAGAGCAAACAGACTCAGAGAGGCGAAGTGACTCGCTCAACATCACACAGCAGGGTATGGCCAAAGTAGGACTAGAAGCCCTAACCTGCCTGACCCCAAACTTTAAGTCATGTCAGTGTGAGGCTCATGCCACAGAGGTCCCCAAACATTCAAGATGTGTTTCAGGAGATGTGTCCCCATGATGGTTTAAGACCACGGAGGCTCCTCTGTGGCTCAGGTGGGTAAGCATCTGACTCTTGATCTCAGCTCAGGTCTTGATCTCAGGGTGGAGAGTTCAAGCCCCATGTGGGCTCCACACTGGGCATAGAGCTTACTTAAAATTTAAAAATTAAATTAAAATAAAATCACGGGCAGCGTCAGCATCTTACTTCCGACAAAGCACCATGGTTGTGCAAGACGTCCACGTCGGGGGAAGCCGGGTGAAGGGAATTTGGAACTCTGTTCTAGCTCAGCAATTCTGTAAATGCAAAATGTAGTAACTTTCATGAACGTGGTGGGGAAGGGGCAGAAAGTGCTGTTTTGAAACTGATGCCTAGCTTGGGGTGTCCAGATGGGATCCTGGAACAGCAGAGAAATCCGAATAAGGTCTGGAGTTTGGTAAACAGCACTGTCCCAGCATTAGTTCCTCTGTTTCGACAAATGTCCCCTGGACCTGTAAGAAGTTGGTATCAGGGGAAGAGGGAAGGGGAGACCAGAACGCTCTGTACCAACACCGAGACTTTTCCAAAATCATTATCTGGATGATCTAAAAGTATTTTCTCTTAAAACTTCCTTTTTATAAAATCGTTGCAGTTTGGGCCCAGACAGGGATGTGTCCGTTGGGGAGGCCTCGGCCTCTGGCCAGATAGGACATAGGGCCTTTTGTCAGCATTGGGGATCAGTGACACTGGTCAGACTGCCTTGGTTTGCCAGGACTTGGGCCTGGGGCCACCCCGGGGCCAAGAGGATGGGAGAGAGGAGCAGCCTCGTGGGAAGGGGTCCATCCCCCTCAGAGACATGAGGGACAGTCACCCAACCCCTTCCTCTCCCTTGTCCCTGCATTCAGGCTGTTGGAACCTCCTCGGCCTCCAAAATGTACCCTGATCCTGTTCTTCCCTCCATTGCCACCCTGCTCCGGCCTCCATCTCAGCTCCTAGACACCCCTCTGGCAGACCCACCCTCCCCTTGCCTCCCTCCATCACTCTGTTCCAGCCACCCAGGCCTGCCTGCCCAGGGTTTTCCTGCCTCAGGGCCTTTGTACTGGCTGCTCCCTCTGCCCAGAATACCCTTTCCCCAGGAAGCCACATGGCTCCTCCCCCCACCTCCTGGGGGCGGGGGTCTGTGCTCCCGTGGGCCCCCTACCCCCAGCAGCTGAATAAAACACCCCTTTCACCACTTCCTTCCTTGCTTACTGCCTGTCTCCCTGCTAGAACCTCAGCTCCAGGGGATGCAGGTTACAGCTTTATCACGATACAATGCAGGGGCAAAAAGCTGCACTTATTTAGAGCGTGCAATGGATGCGTTTCGAGATAACTGGACACCTGCAATGGAATTAGTGAACAGGTCCACCCCACACGTTTCCTGGGTCCCTCATAATCCTTCCCCTCCCTGTCCCCACTCCCACCCTCATCCCAGGCATCCACCATCTGCTTTCTGTCACCAGAGTGTACGCTTTCTAGAATTTTACATAAATGGGATCATCCAGGACGTGTTCGTCTGTCTCTTCTCTTATGGCATCATAATCCCGAGCTCCCTCCCTGCTGTTTCGTGGATCAGCACATTGTTCCCTCTCGTGGCCGATGAGTGTTCTGTGTGTGGGTGGACGCAGTTGACTTCTCCCTCCACCAGCTGATGGGCATCTGGATTCTCGCCAGTCTCCGAGATTACAAATAAAGCCACTGTGAACATTCCTGTGGACGTACGTTTTCATCCTGAGTAAATACCTAGGTGTGGAACAGCTGGGTCAAATCATACGTGTGTTGTCTGATTTTTTTTTTTTTAATGGAGGTGAAATTCAAGTGACATGAACTTAACCCTCTTCAAGTGAACAGTTCGGGGCACTGAGTACATCCACATTGCTGTGCAGACATCTCCATCATCTAGTTCCAGAACTTTTCCATCACCCCAAGATGTTTAAGGGTTTAAAGCTTCCAGGCTGTTTTCCAAAGTGGTTGCACCCTTTTGCATTCCCTCGGCAGCCTTGGAGGAGTTCTAGCTGATCCACACCCTCAAGAGCAGGCAGTTTGCCCTTAGAGCCAGCCCCGGCTCAACAGGTGCTCAAGAAATATTTGTTAAGTACAAGAGTGAATGAATGACCATGATCACTCTTGGGGCAGGCTCTGAAATATGTGACCAGGGCCTGGACTAAATCCGTAGAGTGGTGAAGGGGGAGACGCTCCCCTGAAGCGCGGACATCCCAGCGCATCCAGGGCACAGTGGAGCTCCTCGTGCTGGTCACCAAAGAGTCCTCAGCTCATCGGCTACACGTGTCCCATTTATTCAGGGGGAAACTGAGGCTCAGAGAGCCCTGGAGGATGTGGCACTAGCGAGGACCCTGCAAGGACCCCAGGGACAAGGCAGGAAGGCTCGGCCTGCAGAGAGGCCCGGTAAGAGCGGTTGGCTTGGTGACAGGGACTGAGTTCAGATCCCAGCTCTCCAGCTCTCACTGTGTGAGAGCCCAGGCCAGCCAGCTCCCTTTCCTCCTTCCTCAAAGGATTTATATTGAGGGTTCTCATGCGTGTGGAGGTCAGAGCTGTGGCCAGGACGCTTGGTCCCATGGAGTCAAATTCTAGGAAGAGAGACCAAGGGGACGGGACAATCTAGGGTACCAACTGGGGCTCATTTGTGCCTTTCTGTTTTTTTAACCAGCAAATCTACACTGTCCCTGATTTTCCACATGAATAATATATACATATATATTTCATATTGACTTGGATAAATATGTCTAAGTAAATATGTGTTTATGATATTTCTATCCATCTTTGTAGCTAAATATAGATTTATATACTATGCATCAATATATCATATGTTTATATATTTTTTACACAGCTGCAGATACTGGATACAAATATATGCAGTCAATCCTCATAACTCGGAGGTTCTGTATTTGCAAATTCTCCCGCTCACTAAAACTTATTTGTAACTCCCAAATCAATTCACGGACACACGCAGAAATCTGAGTTGCTGACGTTCCCGTTCCCAGCTGAGGTGGCCCAAGGCAAGGCTTGGCTCTCTTGCTCTATAGTTCTTCGGGCAGGCAGGAGTCATCGCGCTGTTGGCCGTGAGCTCCGGTAAGAAATCAACAGAGGTATTAAACAAGGTGTCTTTAAACAGAAACACACATAAAACAAGGTTATGGATGGACCGGTCGATGAAAAAGTTGTGACGGAGGCTCGCAGGAACCGAACCCTGAATTCCCTCTAGGGTCGATGGTCCAGCATTCACTAATTCAGTGTTTTCGGTGAATAATGAGAATTGCGTGTATGTGTGCATGCATATATTATATACAAATATAAATGTTAGCATGTAAAGGCATGTGAATCTGCTATATGCAAATATAGTGACTATAGATGTGAATATATTATATACAAATGTATGCCAACATTTTATATTTACATTTGTAGATTAAAAAAATATGTATGTATAATATATACATTTGTTTTTGCAGGTGGTTTGTTTGAATCCTTTTCCAAGCCAGTGTGGCATTGGGTTGAAATATCTCTTATGTCTCTGACTTCTTAGCTTCTCCTCTCTCCTTCTTTATTTCTCCTTGCTCTTTATTTATTATAAGGAACTGGGGTCCCTTGTCCGGCAGCTTCCTACAGTCTGGATCCTGCCACTGGCATCCCCCACCCCGTGTTGCCCGCTGCACTCCGACTCAGGGTTGATTTTCAGCATGCTGCCGTGCTTAACACCTCCATGTGACACTCGGTGGGTCCCCGGGCTCTGAGCCGTGGGCCAGACCGCCCATCATCGCTCCTGTGGACACAGCCTCTAACGATCTCCGCCTGGAACCAGAGTGTCACTGGGGACCGTGTTTGGTGCTGGACAGCCATCTCTCTAAAGCCAACGTTCGCTCTGGGATTGGGGTGGGGACAGTGAGGCGGAAACCCGCCCGTGCTGGGTCGGACCTGTCTTTACTTAGAATGACCGTCCTTTGTTCGTGGTGAATGTTTTTGCATTCATTTTGATTTCCAAAAATATTGCATCACCTACTATTTATCTCGAAGGCGGGGTTTTTTGGAGCACGCTGAGCCCCGACTTCCCCTCTCTGGGCCCCTGACTTTGTTCCTCATCTGCACAGGAGAAGAGTGATGCCGTCTCCTTCTGCCTGCAGGGCTGGGGGAGGCTGAGAGGAACCCACAGGCAGGGGTGTTTCTGACCCCCTCCCCCCAGGATGAGGTGGCCCTGGAAGGGAAGTGGTTCATGGGAGGATATTGAGAAAGAAGATGGTTGGTGGGGTCACTGGGGCATTGGTTGGGGGGTAGGGACAGAGGGCCTGGGCACATCCCCGGCTCCGTTGCTGGGTCTGTAGCATGGAGTGGCAGCCCCAATCTTCTGCCTCCTTCTCTGCCTACAGACCTCAGGCCTCCCAAAACGGACATCCTTGGTTCTCGGAGTTTACTGAGCACCTACGATGTGTCAGGCTCCCCACTCCCACCCCCACCACCGCCCCGGGGACGCAGCAGTGAACAGACAGACCCAGTCCTGCCTCATGGAGCTGACATTCCAGGGGGAGGGAGTCCGATGATCTGATTACAACTCCCAGTATAGACGGGGAATTGGGTAAACAGGGCAGTGAGAGAGGGGGGATGAGGTGTCCACTTTAGTCACTGAGAGGACTTCCCAGGGGCCCTCTCTGAGGAGGTGGTATTTGAGCGGAGACTTGAACAAGGCGAGGATTGTACTATGTGACAACTTGGGAGATTGGCACTCTGGGGAGAGGGAACAGCATGTGCAAAGGCCCTGAGGTGGGAGAGAACTGGGCTTCCAAGGAGCCACGAGGCTGCAGATCGTGTGAGGTGGAGAGGGTGAGGCAGATGGAGGGAGGTGGTAGGGTGGAGAGGTGGGGTGGATGTTTGCCAGAAACTTCAGGGAACTGGGAGATCAGTTTGGAGGAAAACATGCTAAACGAGCTTCCAGATGTAATTTCTCAGTGTCTGCCTTTCTGGGGCCCGGTGGTCATGTTGTGCCTCTGAAACACCTCCCCTGAAAAAAAGGGCCACTTCCCTCTGAAGAGAGAACATCTAACTGATAATGATAACAGTCATGCTATCACAAATGCACAAGCTGGGAGCTGAGGCAGGATTCGAACCCAGGTTTGGTTTGTCAGCTCAGCCCTCACTCTTGACTATCCTCCAGAGCCCCCTCCCCAGCCCGGGCTCCCACGTTCTCTCAGCCTAGACACGGGGGATCATCCGTACACGTCCCTGTCTGGGAGCTGTGCACTGGGAAACAGATTTGTGCCCACTGGCCTTGGAACCAGCTATATATAAATGCTCGGGGGTGGGGCAAAGGAGGCCCCCCCCAGGTTTCAGGTGGGGGGTGTAGAAACTGTGGGAGAGCCCCAGGAACCCCCAACCAGGCTCAGGCTGGGCATGGATATCCTGGAGGTCTTCTTGGAGACAGCAGCCAAACAGAGGCCTGTTCCCAAGGGCATATGGGCAGAGACTTGCTAAACGCTGTACCCCAGGCTCCTGCCTGGGGCTGTGGTTGCCCTGAGACACCCAGTCTTCTCAGATCCCCTCCTCCTCCTCCTCCTTGCAGGTGATTTCTCTGATCAGGCCCTGGCTCTGGGGAATGGTCCCTGGATGGCCAGGAACGGGGCTCCCACCGATAATGTGCAGAGGCCTGGAGGGAGGGGTCCTTTTCCCCTTTTTTTCTTCAAGGTTTTGGGACCACCCATAGGCAGGCAGGGGTGGGCACAGCAGCTAGGGGCCAAGGCAGGCCTCGGGAGGTCCCCAGGGTCCCGCTGCTCAAACTTTGCCTCTTGGAGGTGGGAGATGGGAGGTGGGGCTGGATCCAGCCTGACCCTTCCCCAAGCAGAGAATTTCTTAGAGGTTTCAGGGTTCATTCTGAAAACTCACCTGAATTTTGCTCTCAAACTGACATTTTCACGCTAACTTTGCTGTGAAATCACACGCAATTTTCCCCTTGATTTTGTGCACAAAGTTTCAGCAGATTGGCTTCCTTAATTACTTAAAGCCTAGACACGGAGCCCCAGCTGGGTGCCAGGGACTGTGGAAGTCCCTTTCTTCATGGGGTTCTCAGGCCACTGGGAGATAAGCGATATCTTAGTAGAGAGACACAAAATAGAATTTCAGGTACTGAGGTGCCCAGGAGAAGAATGAAATAAGGTGAGCGGGAGGGAGAGGGTGCATCTGTGCACGTGCATGAGGCGGGGAATCAGGGAGGACTAGTCCCAGGAGGTGAGAGAGGTCAGGGAGAACTGCGCGCCCGGCAGAGGGAGCAGCCAGTGCAAAGGCCCTGTGCCTCCTAGTCATTCTGTGTGGTTGGCAATGTTAGCCCCGTTGCTTAGGTGTAGCAACTGAGCGGCTCGGCTATCCTGGAGGAGCCCCAGGGGGTCAGTGGCAATGCCGCTCTGACTCCGGACCTCTCTTTCTAGGAGGAGGGTCTGAACTGGGCCTCCCTCCCGACATGGGAGGTCCTGCCTCCATAGACCGCTTGTAAGGAAGCTGGACAAGGGAACGCGGGAGGGTAAGGGAGGGCCAGGCCTTGCCAGGAGCCCGGGGACGCCAGGTGCCCGGTGAGCAGACAGACAGGCAGACGGGCAGGCGGCAGCCTGGGGAGGAAGTGGCTTAGTAGGTAGACAGGTAGTGAATGTGCACGGAAACCCCAGGCTGGCCCGGTCTCGTGGGCGGGCGGGGGGCCCGGTGCCTGACGCCACATCTGAGGGATGGCTTCTGGCACCTGTCCCGCCAGAGGAGGGGGAGGAACAGCTGGGTTGGTTGGAGTCCCTGGTGGAGGCTCACCTGGTTCTGGCTTGGGTGACAGAGAGCTCACTACCTCCCTCCTTCAGCACCTCCCCCGCCCCAAACACCTCTCTGGGGGAAGGAGGTGGTTCAGAGTTCTGCCCAGAGGTGAGAGAGGCCTCCTGCACTTTCTAGCTCTAAAGAGGAAGGTCCTCCTTTGTTTTAAGTTTCACTGAGATATAAATGCACGTGCCATATAATTCACCCATTTCAAGCGTCAATTCAATGGTTTTTAGCATATTCACAGGGTTGTGCAAGCATTTCCACAGTCCACTTAGCACATCTCTATCACCTCAGGAAGCAAGCGAACCTTTAGCTATCACCTCCCTAGTCCCCCCGCCCCCAGCCCAAAGCACCCACTAATCTACTTTCTGACCCCATGGAGTTCCCGTTTCTCTTTTTTTTTTTTTTTTTTAAAGATTTTATTTATTTATGAGAGAGAGAATGAGAGAGAGAGAGCATATGAGAGGGGGGAGGGTCAGAGGGAGAAGCAGACTCCCTGCCGAGCAGGGAGCCCGATGCGGGACTCGATCCGGGGACTCCAGGATCATGACCTGAGCCGAAGGCAGTGGCTTAACCAACTGAGCCACCCAGGTGCCCCCCATTTCTCGATACTAGTGCCAGGCCAGCCCCCTTCCACACGTCCCTGCTTGGGGCTTCTCCCTCATGCCCATCCCGAGAGGTCTCACTTTACCGGGTAGCTCCGCCGCGGGGTCAGTGCTCCCACCATCCCCATTTCACAGATGGGAAACCTGAGGCTCAGGATGCAAGCTGATGTCCCTTCACAGGGCCAGGGGCAGGCCTGGGATCTGCATCTCACCCTCGCGCTCAACCTCCCCCTCCCCAACTTAAACTGCAAAATCCCCACTGCCCCTGAGATGAGCTCCAGCTTATGAACCTGAACTTGCCAGATGGTCCCCCACTCCAAGCCTTTGACCATGTGGGTCCCTCCGCCCCGCTTTCTGTAATGAACCCTCACTCACTCCCCCAAGACCCCTTCCAGTGTCCCTTCCTCCAGGAAGCCTTCCGGAAGCCCCCCAGCACAACCCTGCTTCTCCTCTCCTCAGCCCTGACCCCTTGGCTGTGAGACCAGGAGGCATCCGGCCGAAAATCTTAAAAATAAGTCCTGTAAACAAGTCATTGGGTGCGTTAAACGCTCTAATCGGCCAGGATCGCGATGAGGAGGACTGATAAGCCGGCTGTTTTGTGCCAGCTACCCTGTGATGACATGGGCCGGCTCTTCTGAGAAGCACACATACTGCGAGGCCCCAAAACCACCCTCACCCCGCCACTGATAGCAGATAACAGCCCCTGAACTGTGGTTTTCACAGAGATCAAACTTGTGGTGCCAGGTCGACCGAACAGAGTGAGATCAAAAACAGTATCTGGGCCCGGCCATGCCAGGAGTGGAGGGGGGAGCGCGTGGGGTGCTCGCGGACGCCAGGGTGAGGCAGGGGCCCCCAGTGCTCGACAGTAGTGGTAGGTCGGTATCATGCACATAGGGGCTTTTTCCATCCATTTCACAGATGGGGGAAACTGGCATCCTGTTGGTCCTCATGTCCCCTTTCCTGGGGCTGGCTTGGCCAGTTGGGTCTCAAATGCCCGTTGCTTCATAGATGGGGTTCAGGAGTGGTTTGACTGAGCCCCTGCCAGGCCTGGGGCTGTCCAGGGGAAATGTGAGAGGCTGGCAAGAAGTGCCAGCAGCTCGGTTTCCTCGGTCCAGCATGGTGCCAAAGTCAAAGACAAAGCCCAGTCTCTGTGAAGGAGGCAGTGAAGTCTTCCTGGGTTCAGGCTGAGGTTGGCAGTTGTTGGCTCAGGACTTGGGTCCTGGAGAGGCTGTGTCAGCTCGGCCCTGCCGGAGACAGCCTTGGTTCCCAAATGCATCCATGCTGTTCCATGCAGTTTCACACTGTTCCAGCTTCCTCAGGAAGGGCTGAATTCTCTGCACCCAGGGGCCTCCAGGGGCAGTATAAAGGGTCTGAAGCTCCAAAGGTAGGGCTGGGTCAGCAGAGCAACTGTAGTGTGCTGGGGGCCCTGTCCTGAGTATGTCCACAGGCACGCTTGGAATAAGATCCAAACCCCTTGCTGAGGCCCACAAGGGGCTGTGGTCTGGGCCTGGCCACCCTCTGACTCCATCTTCTTCCATTCCCAACACACCAGCCTCCCTCCTGTTCCATGATCACACCAGGCAACAGTCCTGCCTCAGGGCCTTTGCATGGGCCGTTCCTTCTGCGGAGAATGCTATTCCATTGGCTCACTCCCTCACCTCCTGCAGGTCTGAGTTCAGATAAGGAGGCCTCTCTTGGACCTTCCTGGCTAAAATAACCCTCCTAGTCCCACCCACCTCCTTCTCCTGACTCATTTTTCTGTATCACGAAGGCTTTATCTGGTGTGATTTGCATGTTTGTACGTCTATTGTTTCTCTTCCCATTGGCAGGAATCTTGTCTGTCTTGCTCCCCTGCTGTACCCCTCCCACCCCCACAGCTGCGTTGTAAATAGTTGTGAACCGTTGTGAAAGAAAGTCCAGAGGAGATGTGGGGAGCGGAGGGGGCTGATTTGGGTTGGGGTAGGTCAGTGGGAGGCTTGAAGAGTTCGCTCCTGGGGAAGTCAGGGCAGGGGTGGTCCAGGTTGGAACAGGGCCTTTGGGAACAGCAAGGGGACCAGGTCACCAGAATCCCGTATTCCGAGATTTTGGTTCTCTGCTCCCCCTACGGGATTCTGGGTGCTGCTGTGTGTTCATGCCCAGCGAACTCTTCAAGCTTTTTTTTTTTTTTTTTTTTAAAGATTTTATTCATTTATTTGAGACAGAATGAGAGAGAGAGAGAGCACATGAGAGGGGGGAGGGTCAGAGGGAGAAGCAGACTCCCTGTCGAGCAGGGAGCCCGACGCGGGACTCGATCCAGGGACTCCAGGATCATGACCTGAGCCGAAGGCAGTCGCTCAACCAACTGAGCCACCCAGGCGCCCTCTTCAAGCTTTTTATTTTGGAATAACTTTAGGCTTCTAGACCAGTCGCGCGGGCAATCCTGGGAGCCCTGTACGTGTTCCTTTCAACTTTCCCCATCAACGTTTGACATTGTTAGGGTACCTTTGTCAAATCAGAGGAACCAACGCTGGTGCATTCACATTACTATTAATGAAATGCCAGGCTTTATTTGAAAGTCACCAGCTTTGCCGTTGGTGTTCTTTTTCTGTTCCAGGATCCCACAGTGCATTTCGTTGCTCAGCTGTTTTCTAAAAGATAGATTTTATGTATCGGAGACCCAGCTGTGATAGCTTGAGAGGGGGCTGGGTGGTGTCTGTGGACCTTGGTGAGGCTGCCCCTGAGCAGGAGGTCCCCAAGGTCAGGGGGCAGGCTGGTGGGGACCAGGGGAGAATTGAGACTCCATCTGAGGAAGAATCTCCTGATCCTGGGAGCTGTGTGGGGCGAAGGTCCCAGGATACAGCCCCTATAGATAGTGAGTACCCCATCACGGGGGCATGTAAGGAGGCTCTGTCTGGGTTCCTGGAGGAGGTTCCATTGGGCCTCTGGTCTGTTGGACGCGGGACAGCCTCCAGCCTGAAATGTCCCGTCCAGGGCTTGGATTCATTTCTCAGGGGATTTGTCCAAAGCACGTCTGCCCATTCTCCCGGGGAACCACCCACATCACTCTGTCTTCGTGTCTGGGGAGCTGAGTTTTCATGCTGGGCACATGGGTTGCCTCTCTGAGCCTCAGTTTCCCTGTCTGTAAGACAGGGGATTCCACCCCACACTCACTAGAATACTATCATAAAAAAGACAAACATGAGCAAATGTTGGCAAGGACGTGGAGAAACTGGAAGGCTCCCACATCGCAGGTGAGAATGTAGAATGATTCTACCTTGCGCAAAAGAATTTACCCATCCCTCAGAAGTTGGGTATAGAGTTAGCATCTGACCCAGAACTTCACGCCTCGGTGTAGACCCAAGAGGGGAAAACAGGCATCCACATAAAAACGTGAACACACGTGTTCCTGGCAGCGCTATTGACAATCGCCAGAGAGTGGAAACAACCAAGGATGAAAGCAGAAACACAGTCCATCTGTGTTTGGTCCATCTGCCCAACGGAACAGTACTCAGCCGTAAAAAGGAACAAAGCCCGGACACACGCTACAATGTGGATGAAACTTGTGAGCATCGTGCTGAGTGAAAGAAGCCAGACACAAGAGGCCACCTGTTGGAGGATCCCGTTTCTGTGACGTGCCCAGAACAGGCCAATCGTGGAGACACAAGGTGGCTGCCAGGGGCTGGGGGCGGTGGAGGGGGAGACGGTTCATGGGGATGGGGTCTCCTTTCGGGGACAGAAGGTGGCTGCCAGGGGCTGGGGGCGGCGGAGGGAGAGACTGTTGGTGGGGATGGGGTGTCCTTTCGGGGTGATGGAAATGTTCTGGAATTTGATAGAGGCAATAATTGCACAACATAGTGAATGTGCTAAAAGCCACTGAATTGTGCACTTGGAAGTGGTTGAGATGATTAATTTCATGTTATATGAATTTTATCTCAACTTTAAAAAATCAAATGAAAATAAGAACTTAAATAAAAATAAAATAAAATAAAAATCAGAGTTAGCCTCTGTGCTCACCCCCAAATAGGGGGGCTGGGGGGCCCTCACATACCGTCCCCTCCCCCTCCCTCTGGCCCAGCCACCAGGGCAGATTTGGGGTCCTGGACCCTCGGGGCAGTTTGGAGCAGGATGGGCACAGGCTGCTGTCCATCAGCCCTCCCACCACCACACGCAGGTGGCCGCCACCCAGGCTAAGGTGGTAAAGGGGGAAGTGGGGCCTTTCGAGGTCGTTGGGCCCCTGGATTTGCATTGGCCACTTTTACATAAAAATCTTTCCAAGCTGTGCCCAGTGGGCCCTGAAGCCGGCTTGTGGGGTCAGGCTGTGCGTGGAGGTCAGCCTCACTGGAGGTTTCTGCAACACGGGGCCCAGCACACTGGTTCCTGTTTTGGGGGAATGTTATCGCCACTGGCTTCTTAGAAAGAGCCTGAGGTGGGGGAGCCAGCCAGCCCCCAGCAAGTCCTTGTAGCTGCCTCTGCCCTCTTTTTCTCTAGGGCAGGGGGGACGGACAGGAACTCTATCCCAAGGTCAGCAGGGATGCAAGATGGGTCTCGAGGGGGGATGACCGTGACCGTTTATGGAACCCCCATTAGACGCGTCACCCCAGACCCGGGGTTTAGCTGAGAACACCGGGACTCAGAAATCTGATGGCTGGAATTTTGAGGCCAGGCTGGGCTCTGGGCGGCTGCCGTGGTGCGAGCCCAGGCTGATAAAGCCCCCCTTGAGATAAGATGGGGAGCTGACCTGTCACCATTTATTCATTTATTAAATATTTACTGAGCACCTCCCGGTGCCAGGGTCCAGGCTGGGAGCCAGAAATCGGATGGGGAAGCAGCCAAGGAGGTCTTGCCCTCCCGACGACTGATGGCAGATGGCCCGTGGACAGAAGAAGCCAAATGAGTGAGGTGACCGTGGAGAGCACAGGGAGGGTGACGGGGTGGCAGTGGGGTCCCAGAGCCGCAGCAAGGAGCAGGCAAGGGAGGCAGGGTCACGGCCGCCTGGTGCTGGGCATCCCCTGACTCGCGGCTCCTCCGTCAGCCTCTCTTCTCTGCTTCGGTTTTACTCCCGTAGGCCTGAATTTGCATCACTGGGACACGTCTTCTTTTTAAAACTCCTACCTTGTCCCCGCCGTGCAGTATCTCTCTCGGGGCAGGTTGAGGGGTCCTGCCACCGTCCCACCACTGCAGGCAAAGGGTTTCCTCCTCGGCTGCGGGCTTCTCGGAAAAGCCACCCCCAAGGTCCCGGGCACTGAGATGCTCCCCCGGGCTGGCCGGGCGCCCTCGGGCCCGCTGGACTCACTGCCTACCAAGCGCCCCCTGCAGTGGATGACCTCCCTTCCCCCTCCCACGCCCCTAATTCCCAGAGGAGGACAAGGAGCCAGCGAGCTCGGACTGGGACTCAAACCCAGGGGGGTTTTAGCGCATGGGGACGTTGGAGTCAGGCCAAGCTCCACCTGACACGGAGCCCAGCAGCCTGGCCTCACTGGGCCTCAGTTTCCCTCTATGGCAAATGGGCTGAGCACCCCTCACTTGCTCCTGTTTCTGACTTTGATGGTCTTTACACGCGTCCACCCCTCGTCGTCAGCCTCCACTTAAACGTCTTGGTGGGATCACATTGGTCTTGGAGCAGCGTCCCGGGCCGACCGTGGCTTCTGAGGCTCCACACGGCCAGTCCGTGCCCTCCACCTGAGCCACCCGGGCCTCTGCCAGATCCCTAAACACATCAGGCTCCCTCAGGACCCCAGGCCTTTGCACCTGCTGTGCCTGTCGCCTGGGATGCTCTTCCTGCGTCCACCCATGCCCCCAAACAATCTACTTATTGCCTGCTCGCATGCCGGTGTCGGCCTGATGTCAGACTGCCTTCTTTCCTTCCCTTCTTCTTCAGCATTTTATTCAAGAATAACACAGACACATAAAAATGCCTAATCCCACCTATACAGCTTAATAAATTTTCACAAAGTGAACACACCCATGTAACCAGCACCTAGATCAAGAAAGAGAACATTCCCAGCCTCACCCTTTCCTGAGAAAGCTCCCTTTTGAAATGATGATTAATGATTACATGAGGGGCCCTCTGTTCGTGACATAGCTGCTCAATAAGCTGCTGGGTTCGTGGGTTGCATTAATAGAGGATAGACTCTAGAATGAGGGAGGTGATTTCCTTCCTCATGCTGGGCTGGTCAGAGCAGGCAGGCAGCTGCCCCTGCCCGTTTGGAAGGGGGTAGACATATGGCAGAGGATTCAGGGAAGACCACCAACCACTGCGGTAGGTGTGTGTGTGTGTGTGTGTGTGTGTGTACGCTTCTGAGTGATGCCCTGGGGGAGGGCACTGGAGGCTTCAAGGTGTTTAACTAGACAAGGACAGACCAGGTCCTTGTCACCTGCTCCAGGTGGCTCAATGGCAGAGCAAGGTGGGGTGGGGGCCCACTCAGAGGGAGCCACCAACTCTCATCAGCCAGTTTCTAGGCCATAAAGCAGGCTGCTTCGAGTGGTAGTGAGCATCCTGTCAGGAGAGAGATGCCACCCCGGTGCCCCCTTGGCAGCAAACCAAGCAGAAGCTCAGAACCCAGGCTGACCAAGACGGGGCAGCTTTGCCTTTTGCCCCCCACTAGGCCTTGCAGAGAGGTAGGCAGGGAGGACTTCGGGGACACATAGCCACACTGAGGGCTTTCTTGGGGGGAGATGAAGCCCTGAAATGGGATGACCTGCCCGGGTCATCTAGCCAAAACCAGCTCTCCAGGTACAGGCCTGGCTTGGAGCTCTGGCTTTGGGTGGAGTTCAGGTCGGGTTATATCTGGCATAGCCGTTCCCTCTCGCCGGCTGCAGCTGCCCAGGGTGGGGACGGCTGGGCATGCTCCGCCACTCGCCCACAGGTGCTGGGCTGGCCATTTACATAACCACGCTTGGTCTCCCCCGCCTGGCTTGCCGTCCCACCCCCTCACCTCTCACCAGGAAAAGGCTGAGGGTCTGAGAGCAGGAGCCGACTCCAAGCCCCACTGAGCTCTTTGAGTATTCTATTTCACTTCTGCGTTTCACTTTTACTGTCCCGGGTGAAATGTGCATGTTTGTCATCCCCCTGAGCAGTAGCAACTGGGCCTGGGGTGGCTCCGTCCTGGGACCAGGGGTGGGGGTGGGCAGCTGGTGAACCTGAGCTTGAATCCCAGGCCTGCCCCTGGCTGGCCTGTGACCCCAGGAGCTGCCCTTGACCTCCCCCCCACCCCGCCGAGCCTCCTGTGAGGGGGATGGGGTGCGGGAAGGGGCCCTGGGCCTGGGTTCTGATGCGCCCCTGCTTCCGCTCTGCTGTGTGGCCTCAGGCAAATGCCTTCCCCTCTCTGGGCCTCAATTTTCTCCTCTGCAAAACGAGGATGTCTACAGCCACATCCTCATAGTGTGGTCTCTCTGCTCCAGTCCTGTGCAGGGTCCGGCTGGGGGCTGGGCCGGGGAAGGTGAGGAGAAGCCTGGGCAAGCGGGGAGACTGGGCCAGTCGCATGTCCTTGAATTTGAGCAGCTTGAGCTCGTATGAGGATCTCAGTCTGAGGCTAGTTTAAAATGCAGATTCTTGGGCCCTGCCAGGTAGGTGTGAGCAGGTGCCACGTCCCGCCCAGAAGCTTCAGGAGGCACATCCGTGTTTCCTGGGACAGGACCAAGGGAAGGCTGTGAAGACGGGCACCTGAGGCACAGAGAGGTGAAAACACTTGTCCAGGGTCACTCAGCAAGCAAGTGGCTGCCCCAGGACCCAACAGGGGTCTTCTGGATCCAGAGCTGGCGGGGAGGGGGGGAGCTCCAGGGGACAGCGGCACTCAGCCGGCACCTGCCCCCGCCACTCTGGGTCCCCAGGTGCCCGTGTCCCTGCTGGGGTGGCAGGGGCTGCCGAGGAACGTGAAGGCTCAGGCTTCCCCCGGGAACAGCTCAGAGTTGAGTCGGGGTTTATATAGTGGCTCCCAAAATATCTGGCCGCGGATAGGCCGAGGCAGGCGAGGGTGCGGCTGGCCAATGCCGTGGCTTCCTGTCCTGCCAAGATGTTTCCTGCCGATAGCGGGGCCCAATGGCCTTATCGCTGACCCTGGGGCCACTGGGAGGACAACCCCCCCACCACACACACAGAGGACAGGCTGTTCTGGCCCAAACAGGAGCTGCAGGGACCCCGGAGGGGGTCAGGGCGAGCAGCCCCTGGCAGGTGGTCGGTTGTTCAGCCAACACATGTTTTGGGAAAGAGCACTATACACGGAGTCCAACTGCTCCAGAGCTGAGTTGTGAATCTGGGGTTAAATGGCTGTGTGACCCTGGGCAGTTGGGCCCCTCTCAAAATTACTCTCACCCATTAAGTGGGGATGGTGGTGTCTCCAGTTTCTTGCAACCCTCCCCACCCCCGGCCCTCCAGCCTGGCCCCTCAAGGACCCCCATGTCTGGGGAAGACAGAGCTTGACACAGACACCCCCTAGCCTTGCAGCATCCAGGCGCAGCTGGAGGGACCCAGGGGTCCATCTGGGACGACTGCCTGGAGGAGGGGAGTCATAGCTGGGGTTTAACGGATGTGTAGGAGCTCCCCAGGCAGAACTTGTGGAAGGGATGGCCAGGCTGAGGGAACATTGTGAGCAAATGCTTGAAATCAAAGTGCCACGCTCCCCAGTTTGCAGAGAAGGAAACTCAGATTCCCAGAGGAAATTATGCTTCTGAAACCCGGCTCTTCGTCTCACACCCACTGCCCAAGACCTGAGCTCCTGGGGGGGTGGGGGGAGAGACATGTCCCCTCTCAGTTGGGACCCCGGGTCCTCGGGGACTTTTTAGATTTCAAAATCGATTTTATTGTGGCTTCCAGTGGCCTACCTTAATAACTCCACATGCTTGACTTGGTGTAGGTGTGACACACTTTCTCGCCCTTCTGTGTCCTACGAATTCGCTGCACCTACACTGCTTTATGACCTGATTTGCCAAAATTAAATGTTATTCTTTTCATTCACACTCTGATTCACCTCTGTCACATCAGCTCCGCTGCGGTGGCTGGAGAGGGCCTCAAGGTCCTGGTGGCTGGGGCTCTGACCGGAGCCACCGGGAAAGAAGGGGCTGGGGTCAAAAGTGAGTCCCCAGGTGCCGGCTGGGGTCTGAGAAAGGGTCTCTGGCCCTGCCTCTGTCTTGTCCTGTGGCTTCAGGGAGGCTGTCCACACCCTCACTGCCTTCAGAGAGGCCAAGGCTCCCCCAAGGTGTCAGAGCCCAGGACTGTTCACCCAAGAGGCCCCAGCCCCCACTCGCTCACCCCGTCCTTCCCTCGCTGGCTCAGGTTTGGGGCTTTTGTGCACAACACAGGAAGGATCTGTGGGGAAGGAGGTGAGGGCACCTTTGGTTTGGGCGTCTTTAATGTTTTTCAAGAGATGTGAGCCAAAGGTGGAACTTTGTTCAATAAACCAGCACTGTCTCTGCGGGGCCTGAGCGACCGCCTGGTGGGAGGACGCAAAGCTGCGTGTCAGAGGGGCTTCTGTGAATACATGTACGTGAATATTCACAGCAGCACGACTCACAGCAGTCAAAAAGCGGAAATCGCCCAAGTGCCCATTGTCGGGGGAATGGATAAACAAAACACAGCCCATCCATACAGTGGAATAGTACTCAGCCATAGAAAGGGACAGAGCCCTGACACAGGCTATGACGTGTGTGAACCTCGAAAACATTGTGCTGAGTGAGAGAAGCCAGACACAGAAGGCCACGTGGAGCAAGATCCCATGTATATGAAACGCCCAGAACAGGCAGATCCAAGGAGAAAGCAGACTGGGGGGCTGGGGGAGGGGGCTGGGGAGAGACTGTAAACGGGGACAGGGTCTCCTTTCAGGACGATGGACATGTTCTAGAATTAGATATCGGTGGTAGTTGCACAGCTTTGTGAACGCACAAAATGCCACTGAATTGTCCACCTAATTTAAAATGGTTCATTTCATGTTGTGAATTTCACCTGAATTTAAAAAAAAAAGATTGAAAAAATGTGTGGCAATTTCTTAGGGATGGTTTCTGGGTGGTTTTAGAAATTTTAAGTGGTGAACCTTTGCACTCTCTGTCTTCTGATTTTTTTGGCTGCGGGTAGGACGGGCTCCCCCGTTACACGCAATCAGCGCTTGATGGGAAGACCAGTTGCTGGAGCTGGGTGGGGTCCATGTCTATACCAGTGCCTCGGAGTGCGTCCGCGCTCCCAGCCTGCTGGGGCCTTCCGTGCAATGTCCTCAAGTCCCCTCGCAGACGCCTCCCTGAGAGGCAAGGGCCACCGTGAGCCCACTTCCCACATGATGGACTGAGGCCTGAAAGCCCAGGTCCCACTCAGGTTCGGCGGCCTCCATGCCTCCCGGGTCCCCTCTGTTGCGTCTGGAACCCACAGCCCCTCCCTTCCCAAGCGGTGGTGTGGTGGGGGCCGCAACGTGATCCCATGTCTCCGCACGCACCCACTCACGTGGCCGGGCTCCTCCATCCGGGGCCTTCTGGGCCAGCGGCAACCTGTTTCTCTCAGAAGGGAGCAGAGCCAGGAGTGGGCTGGGAAATGCTCTCAGCGTCTGAGCCGGGGCGGCGGGGGTGGGGGGGGGGTGCGCGGGGGTGCTGGACAGGAACCGCCAGGGGCCTGGGAGTGTTCTGGGCTTTGGCGGGGAGAGGGAGCTCCCAGACCGTGGGTCTCAGGAGCTGGGACCTGCTGAGTGATGCTGGGCATGTCCCTTTGGCTCTCTGATCTCAGATCTCTTCTGTGAAATGGGCTCAGTAGCAGTCAGTGCCTCTCAGAGGGGATCTGAGGGATGAGTGAAACAAGCGAGGGCCCAGCGGAGGAGAGCCCCCACTTTTCCCACCGAGGTAGGGACAGAGAGGGCTGTGTGGGTCTTAGATGGGACGACCGAGGAACACCGGTTTTAAAGCGAACAGCCAATCCTACAGCAGTTCCTCAAAAATTAAAAATAGAATTGCAGCCGATGAATGGGTGAACAAAACGTGGTGCATACATGCAATGGGATATTATGCAGCCTTAAAAAGGGCGGACATTCTAACACAGACTACAACGTGGATGAACCTGGAGGACCTGTGCTGCATGAAATCATGTCACGAATGGACAAATACCGTACGATCCCACTTCCTGGAGGTCCCTGGAGTCGTCAGAGTCAGAGACAGTTGATGGTGGGCGCCAGGGGCTGGGGGAGGGGGTGGGGACTTAGTGTTTAATTAATGGGCACAAGTTTCAGTTCGGGAAGATGACCAAGTTCTAGAGATGGGTGGTGGTGATGAATGCACAACGATGTGCATGGTACTTCACGCCCCTGGAGTCTGCGCTTAAAGATGGTGACTCCTAGGTTGTATATTTTACCACAACTGAAAAAAAAAAAAAAAAAAAGAGGAACCAGACTGATGATCATTCCCGCTGGAGCTGCTGTGCGCTCAGACTGCACTAGAGGAAGTTGCTGGGGTGTACCTCTGACTAGAGGATTCCCCAGCCCCCTGGCAAGCTCCAGCTCAACCTGCAAAAACCCAGTACTAATGCCTCCTCCTCCAGGCAGCCCTCCCTGATCTCCTGGGTCGATTCTAGCTCTGCCACTGCATCCTGCAGCCCTTCCTCTGGCTCATCCTTGACCCCTTGGAGCTGGAGTGTCTGTCTATCTCTGTCAAGGAGTGAAGCTAGGCTGGGGTGAGGGGTTGGGGAGTGGGGAGCCCAGCTTTGAGGGTAGGAGAGTAGGGCAGCAGCAAGGGAAGGGACACTTAGGGGACCAAGACCCTTTTGCTCAATAAGCACTGTTGACTCCCCTGTGCCCACACCTGCCGTGTGGCCCGAGGAGACACCGGTGTGCCAGACAGAGCAGGATATGTGTCGTGTGGCCGGGACCGGGCCCGGGCCGAGGCGCAGAGAGGGACGTTAGACCGACTCAGTGACGCTTGAACCCGGCCTGGCCCTGAGTGGGGAGTTGGGGGCCCTCCGGGGAGAAGCAGGAGGGGCAGAAAAGATTGTCCTTCTAAAGGCCAGCTTGGAAAACGAGCGTGTGTGTCTGTGTGTTGTATTCGTGTCTCTGTTACGTGATTCGTTGTGTGTTTATGTGTGCTAGGCCTGTCTATGTGTCTGTTGTGTAGCTGCGTTGGTGTGTGTGTCCGTGTGTTGTGTGTGCATCTCTGCGTGCATGTTGCTCCCTTGTGTGCCCACGTGCCTATGTGGCAATTTTGAGGAACCGAATCCCCAGGTCGGATGTGTTTGCTGCCCAGAGGGTGTGGGAGGCTCCTCCACACTGCCCGGTAGCCCCACTGTCTGCAAGCCTTCTCTGCGTTCTGACCACACCCCAGTTCTGACCTCTTCTCTCCATCGCCCTCCGCCCCTGGCCCCCAGCTTCCCTCCCGCCTGAGCTCTCCTCTCTCCCATCAGCTGCTAGGGGAAGCCGTGAAAACCTAAAACCCTCTGTGGCTCCAACCCTGGGCGCCAAGCCTCTGCCCCCTGTCCCAAGCCTCAGGCTCCACAGGGAGTTCGTGCCAGGGCCAGACCTTCCATGCTCCCATCGGCCCCCACATGCCACGAGCATGGAGATATCTGTCACCCCCACCCCACTGCCCCCCCCAGGGGAGGGGTTTTGTCCAGTCTAGTTGTCTCCCTGCATTGAGAACAAGACCCAGTACACAGCAGGTGCTCAATAAATACCTGAATGAGTGAGGGTGAAGGAGGGGCTGGAGAGGGCAGAGGAGCCAGGTGGGGTGAGGACTTGCCTGTGGGTTTGGGCCTGGTCAGGGGACAAAGGCTGGGGAGTTGGTGAAACGCCGTGAGCCGGCACCTCGTGGTTAAGGAGCATCCCTTTGGTGGGCTGGACGAAGGGGTACGCGCCAACTTGGGGGGTTGGGAGCTGTCAGAAGCTGGGCTCATCCAGTGCAGGGGTTCGGGCTAGGGGAGGTGGGAGGGGATGGGAGATTCAGGAGGTGCAAAGAACAGGAACATCGCTGATTGATATAGAGGAAGGTGAGCCTCGATTTCCCGTTTGTGCCATGGAATGGCCAGACCCATGCTCGCTGAAGCAGGAGAGGCCCCTCAGAGTGAGGATGAGGAGCAGGGTGTCAGGAAAGACACCGAGTTCTTCTGGGGACCCGTCTACCCTGTGGTTTCTCCTGGGAGGCCGGAGGACCTGAGGACATCCTTGTTTCAAGGTCAAGTGGAGAAAGGATCCATCTGAGGGGTGGAGATGGAGCGCTGGGAGAACACGGGAGGAGATGGTGGCTCAGAAGCCAAGGGCAGAGGGGGCTGCTCAACAAGGGGGTGTGGTCAGCACCCCACTGGATTCACACCACTGGCGCCTGAACGATGGCCGGTGGGCCGGATTGCAGTGGGGTTGGAATGTGCACGAACCCCAGCACCCCCAGCAGGGCTGCAGTGAAAAAGTCTGCTAACACTAAGTGCCGGTGAGTCCCAGGCGCCCCAGGACGTGGACAAATCTTAAAGGCACAGAGCCGAGCCAAAGCAGCCAGATCCGAAACAGGACACACTGTGGGATTGTGTTTGTCTAAATTCAAGAACAGGGGAGACGAAGCAGTGGTGTTTGCTGACGGCACCGTGCTTCCCTCTGGGAGGCCTCCAGAGGGAGCCTGTGGGGGTGGGGTGGATGGGGGTGGGTGTTCTGTGTTGATCTGAACACATGGAGGTAAACATGCATCAGTCTTCATACAAGATCTGAGTATTGGGCACATTTTGCTGCCTGTTATAATCTCGATCCAAAAGTGAATATACATAGTCACTTAAGCGAACAAAAAATTGGGTAGATTGTAAATACACGAACTATCAGTAGCATTAAAAGTGTGTGGGTCAGGGACACCTGGGGGGCTCAGTAAGTTGGGCGTTGGACTCTTGATTTCGGCTCAGGTCATGATCTCAGGGTCCTGGGATCGAGCCCCAGGTCGGGCTCTGCGCTCAGCACAGAGTCTGCTTCTCCCTCTCCCTCTGCTCCTCCCCCTGCTTTCTCTCTCTCTCTCAAATAAATAAATAAAATCTTAAAAAGAAAGTATGCAGGTGTGTGGATGTGAAGCAGTGTATAGTCACTGCTCTGAGGTTTGGCGGGCAGGGGGTTGGTGGGCTGGGGTCCCTGGGAGGACTGTGGTCAGTCGGGGCAGAGCAGGGGCTGATGGGAGAGGCAGGTGGGCGCAGAGGAAAGAGCTCATCCAAAAGAACTTGCCAGAAATTTCCAGGCACAGTATTTCCAGGTGCCATGACCTTTTAACCTTATAAAAATCAGTGAAATCCCTCAAAAATTAAGCCCGAATTACCATATGATCCTCAATGTCACTCCCAAGTTTATACCCCAAAAAGCCAAAGGTGGGGACCCAAAGAGAGTTGTCACACTATGCTCGAGGCTGCCCTAGTCACCATGGCCAGAAGGTGGAAACAGCACGAGCGTCCCTCAGGGGACGAGCGGATGAACAAACGTGGCAGGTCCACACAGCGGCCTATCACTCAGCCACAGAAAGGAGTGAAGCACTGACACGCACTACAATGTGGATGAGCCTTGAGGACATTTTGCTGAGGGGGAGAAATGAGTCACAAGAGGACAATGATTCCCCTGTATAATTCCACTTACACGAAGTGTCCAGCGGAGGCAAAGGTGCAGGGGCAGAAAGCAGATGGGCAGTTGCCAGGGCGCTGGGGGCGGGGGGCAGGGAGTGACTGCTCGTGGGACCAGGTTTCCTCTTGGGGTGATAGAATGTTCTGGAATGAGATAGAGGTGGTGGTTGCATAATATTGTGAATGCCCTAAATGCCACAGAATTTCTCACTTTAAAATGGCGAACTATATGTCATGTGAACTTCGCCTCAAGTGAAAAACGATGACAGATCGGCAGCACCATGGTCTTTGCGCCTTCTGAAAGGATCGTGGCCCCTAAAGAGGGCGACCCAAGAGCTCCCACCTGGTTGACAATAACCTGGAACTTCCTTCTTCAAGAGACTCTTCTAACCAAGTGGCCTGCAGAAGCCCCAACGTGGACACGGAAATAGTCCCAGAAAGGAAAAGGAGCCTGCTCAAGGTCACACAGCAAGGGGAGCTGGTCTGTGGGGCTCAGTTTTGGACTGGGGACCCCGGGAAAGCCTGGGTGAGGGACAGACCCAGTTCCCTGTTTGTTGAATAAGGAGCTGGAAGGAAGTGGGTGAGGAGCACCCAGCTGCTCTCCCCCCAGGCCCCCTTCCCCACCCCAGAGGGCAGCTGAAGCAGGTAGGGTGGGCAGCACCAGGCATAGGGGACTGCTCTGGCCTGTCTTTGGGCCTCGGTTCCCCCTGTGTACCGTGGGGGCTGCAAGGCTCAGGCAGGGACTGGGCAATCTCCCTGAGCGGAGGTTCCCTGAGTCTGGGAGGGCCAGCTGATCCCTGACTGGCCTTGACTTGGTCCTTCTAGCCCGGACAGAGTGGCCAGTGGGGATCACAGGCCCCACCCCGAGATCAGAGCTCCCAGTCCCCCCGACCCCCATTTTTAGCTTCCCTAGCTTCTTCCAGAGGGTCCTAGAAGATGCCCCTGGGCCATCGGGGCACATTCAGAACCTGTAACCTTTCTGTGACCTTTCCAAGCCTCCACTTGCGCATCTGTCACAGTCAGGCTGCAATGAGAACCCCCAGGAGAGCTAGCAGGGGTCTGGGGCACCCCGGTGTTCAGAGGGCCTGTCCCGCCCACCTTTCCCAGTGGCCTAGTCCTAGGTTTGATTTCTGACCTGTAGGCGCCCCCTTGTGGCAAGGACTGGCAGAACCTGTGGGCGTGTCCACAGATCCCTGTCCCAGCCCAGGACGGCCCTGGAGCCTGGGGACACAGCAGTGACAAACCAGACAGGGGACCCTGCCCTTGGGGGCCTTCCAAGGCAGATGGGGAACAAAGAAAAATGTGGGACAAAGGACAATTGCATATAGGGACAAGCTGGAGTGGCAGGGGGAAGATGTCATTTGAGTTGAACTGTCAGTATCGAGAAGGCAAGCAAGAGAAGGCTGCACCAGGACAGGGAACTGCGGGTACAGAGGCTCCGCGGGGGAGACAAGCTTGGGGCAAAGAGGCAGGGGTGGCAGGAGCAGAGGGAAGGAGGGTGTGAGTGGAAGCCAGAGTGGGGACTGGGCTGGACCTGCAGGACGAGGGGTTTTATTTTCGAGGACACTGGGGAGCCATGGTAGGATTTTGAGCAGGGGAGAAACATGATCTGAACTGTGACCTTTATTAAGAGCCATCATGGGCCATCACAAAAACACGGGTGATAATTTAACAAATACCCGTTTATGCACCACTGATCAGAAGGAATGAACTTGACAGATGCAGTGGAGGCACGTGGTCTCCAGCTGTCCCTCTCCCGCCTCGGAACGTACCGCTGTCTAGAATTGGGAGTCAGTCCTTCCTTCACGTGCTTTATACTTTATTACGTACTGTTGGCCATAGGCAACATGATTTATGTGAGTTAAAACTTTATATAAATAACAGGACAACATCCTCCTGCAATTGGATGATTTCATTAATATTGTTTATATTTTTAACTATTAGTATTTTTATTTTTTAAGCTTTGAAGAACTGAGGTGTGACACACACACATGAACTGTGTAAAGTGCATGTGTGTTAGATGTCCATCTCTGCGTGTGTTACCTACTTGTACACGAGCGGGAGCAGCACCCAGATCAAAATGTAGGACCTTCCCATCATTCCAGAGGGTTCCCTCCAGTCCACAGCCTCCTGCCCCCAGGAGTAGACGCTTCCATGCTTGCCTGCGCTCTGTTCTGCAGTGGCGGGGAGCGGGCCTCTGTGCCTTTTCATCGCTGTGTCTATGGGGTTGAGTGGGGCCCCCACCGTTTGTTTCCAGTTTGCGGCTACTGTGAGTCCGGCTGCTGTGAGCATTTGCGTCCATGTCTTCTCGGGGACTCATGTGCTCACTTCTCTTGGGTAGATGCCCAGGGTGGAATTGTGGGGTCGCAGGCTGGGTGAATGTTCAGCTTTGGTGGGAACCACTGAGCATAGCTGTGGGGTGTGGCCGTGTCAGCACACCCAGCCCTGGCCGGTCACCGAGTGAGCAGAATATTCGCCTGGATGGACACACAGCTGCTCCTCCCTCCTCCCCCTGGTCCCATTGTTTGTTCTTACAGGGCTGCGGGGAGCCTTCTTGAACGTTTGTGCCGGTACGAGGAGGGGTGCAGGGGCATGATGGAACTCGGGCCAGGGCGGCAGGACAGCAGTCACAGCGTCACTTTCACTAGTCCCTAAGTGAGATTCAGCACCTCCCAGCTGCACCTGTCACATCACGGGGGCTTCGGGGACCCGGGTCCTGGCCCCTCCTGCCCGCTGTGCGCGTTGCTAGAGAAAAAGCCACCAGGCGAGCCCTCCTTCCCTGCTTGTCTGCCACAAGAGGGGCACTTTCTGATGCTTGGTGGGAAATGGGATCGTTTGTCGTAGGGAAGCTGCTCCCTCCTATTGCTGTCGGTTAGGAACGTCTGTTGTGGCAACATTTCTTTCTCAAACGTACGGATATGGTTTGGTTTGGTGGTGGGATGAGTTATAGGGATTGAGTGGCCTCTGAGGAGCCCATTCATGTTCCTGGTTCAACTCCGCTTAGTCTCAGCATATGATACTATTTACCCGCTGCTCCATCCCGGTTGCTAATATTTTGTCTAGGAGTTTTGTTATTCGTAAGTAAGTTTCGCCCACTGTTTCTTCTCTACCATCCTTAACTGGTTTTGGCATTCAAGTGCCGGCTGCTTAAAAGAATGAATTGGGGGTCTTCCATCTTTTTTTTGTCAGGAACTGTTAAGTGGCATTAAATTCATCTGATTTTTGATGCATTAAACATCGTTATAACATCATACTGTAAAATTCATAAAACATAAACATACAGTTCAACAGAATTATGAGGCAAACACCCATGTCACCACCAGCCACTCAAGAAAGACCGAGTGGCCAGCACCCCGGAGCCCCCTGTGCCTTCCCCTCTGCCGCCCAAGGTAGACCCATTCTGACTTCCTCTTCTTTAGATTTGCCCCTTACGATGGAAGCATCCCTAAAGAACAGTTTCACTGAAGTCTGTTTCTGAACTTCCTTCTAAAGCGATCACACTGTATGTGTCTTAATTACTATTGATGAAGTAGGCCTTGATGCCCAATCAAATAGGTCATCCCGTTCTTTGAGAGAGAGAGCGCGCACAAGCGGGGTAAAGGGCAGAGGGAGAGGGAGAGAGAATCTCGAGCAGACTCCCTGATGAATGCAGAGCCCGACACGGGGCTCGATTTTACGACACTGAGATCATGACCTGAGCCGAAATCAAGAGTCCGACGCTTAACCAACTGAGCCACCCAGGTGCCCCATTTTATTCTTCAAGATTCTTATTCTTGGCTCTGACCTTCCATGTAAATTTTAGAATTTGCTTATCAAGTTCCACAAAAACCTGACTGGGATTTTGAAGGGGAATGCCTTCAACCTATACATAGTTTTGAAGTCTATTCGTTTCCTATTGCTGCTGTAACAGATTATCACAAACATAAAACGACACAGATTTATTAACTTAAATCCTGGGGGTCGGAGGTCTGAAAGGGTCTCACGGGGCTAAAGCCACGGTGTCAGCGGGGCTGTGTTCCTGCTGGAGACTCTGGTGAGAATTTGTCTCATCCTTTTCCAGCTTCTGGAGGCAGCCTGCATCCTTGGCCCATGCCTTCCTCCACCCTCACAGCCAACCACCACAGACCGGGTCCCTCCCACACCACCGCTTTCTGCTTCTCCCTCTTCTGTCCCCTTCTTCTGCTATTAAGGACCGTTGTGATTACACTGGACCCACCAGATGGTTCGGGGTAACCTCCCCAATATGGTCAGCGGATTAGCAATCCTAATTCCATCTGCAAATTTAATCCCCTTTGCCATGCAATTTAACATATTCACAGGTTCTGGGGACCGCAGACATCTTTGGGGGGGGAGCCTGTTACTCTGCCGACCACAGGGAATGTTGGCATCTTTGATACAGATGTCCATTCTATAACCAGGATGTGCCCCCCCTCTCCTTTAGGTCTTCCCTGAACGCCCTCCATAAAGTTCCTCGAGAGCCTTGTGTATTTTTTTATTTAATCCCAGGTACTTCATTTTGGGGGGGTACCATTGTCAATAGTTTGGAGTTGGCATGTGTTATTCTTTTTGATCATGAATGTTTAATTTTATCAAACCCTTTACCTGCACCTATTGAACCGATCATAAATGTTTTCCTTCCTTATTCTTTTTAAGGCAGTGGATTCGATTAATGCATTTTCCAGCATTAAACCATTTTGCCTAAGATTTAACCTTAGACACAAGGTTATGTCCTTTGTATACATCGCCAATTCCCCTCCGATTTTATTTAGGATCTTCACATCTATGGCCATCAGTGAGATTAGTCTATAATTTTCCTGTTTCATATTGTTTCGAGGAAATGCTGGTCTCATAAAATGAGTGAGGAAATATTTCCTATTTTTCTACTCTCCGGGAGTGTTTGTTCAATTCTCGTTTTTCCCCTTGAGTGCTGGGTAGAGCTCTCCTAATAAAGCCCTCTGGACCCGGGGCTCTGACCAGTTCTGGTTCTTTAGTAGCCATAGACTACTCAGGTTTTGTTCTCTTTTTGAGTCAGGTTTTGTTCTCTAGGAATTTACCCATGATAGTTAACACTTTCAAGGATGCTGGCACAAAGTCGCTCCCAGCATCCCTCGCCCCCTTCGGGGTTTTTGGGTGGCTTAGACAAGGACAGCCCTCCCCCAGGTGGCTGGAGCTCCGGGGGCACAGGGCGGCCTGCATGCCCTGTGAGGTGGTGGCTGTCCTGCTGTAACCTCTTTCGTGTTCGAAAAGCTGTAGTAATCTTTCATTCCCGGTGACAGCGACCTGTGCCTTCTTTTCATCTTGATTCAACTTCCTAGCAGCTTTTGAATTCCATTCATCTTTTACAAGCACCAACTTGTGGTTCTGCTTTTCATTGAACGTTTGTTTTCTATTTCCTTCGTGTCTGTTTTTTCCTTCTTTCTATGCTCTTAGGCTTCGTTTTTTTTTTTTTTTTCTGACTTCTTGAGATGGATGCTTAGCCCCATTCTCAGTCTGTCTCTTACATATACTAAATTGAACATCACATACACATGCGCTAATAGCGGGAGGGCTTGCAGACAACTGTGTCCTAAGCGTTGCTGGGAACAGAGGCCCCCCCTCTATACTGCGGATGACCTGTCTGTCCCACAGGGGCTCTGGAGGCTGCAGCTTGGCCTCCAGGGGTGGCAGTGAGGATGGGAAATGCTATTGGACCCATGGTCTCTTCTGGAGGGAGGCCAGGCTGTGGATGTGGGTGTGGGCAGTGAGGGAGGGGGCATCAAGGGTACCTCCAGCAGCTCTGGCCTGAGCCCTGGGCCAGGGTGGTATCCTTAACTCAATGCAGCTGAAAGGCCAAGCTCCTACTTGGGCTGATGCCCACCAGTCCTCCAAGGGGGAGCTGGGTGATATGGGAGAGGGCCAGGGGAGCACAGCCCTTGAAGGAAGAGGGGGTGATCCAGGCAGGACCAGCGGCACAGACGTTGGGGGGGGTGTGAGGCAGGTGCCCGCTGTGGGAAGACAGGGTGCTTCCTGCCTGTGCGCCCCCCACGGTCCCCTCTGTGGACCAGGCAGTGGTTCTCAAACTCCAGCGCACATGTGAATCCGTGGAACCTGTGAAGTCTGCCTTGGCAGGTCAGGGTGGATCTGTGAATGTGCGTTCCAAACGAGCTCAAAGGGGACACTGACGCCGCTGCTCTGAGGAGCACACTGAGGAAGACTGGCGGGGGGCGGGGGGTGATGGGAGCCCCGCACCCGCCCCTGCTCACCCAGGAGTCGTCGGCCACATGCTGCGTCTGAGGGAAAGCAGGCAGCGTGTTTCCGTAATGGACTTTAATGTAATCGTGACACGAACACAGGCAGGGTGGTGGTGGGTGACCAAGCACAGATGTGGATGACCTGTGCCCCCAACCCTCCGAGGCCAGCAGTCCTCGCTGGACACCACTTCCCTGGGGGGACAAACACTGATGCGGCTGAGTGACGGCCTCACACGGCACGGTGGACCCTGGGAAGGCCCCTCCGCTGAAGCCTCGGGCAAGAGGCGATGAGCCTCCGCTGAGAGGCGCGGGCCAGGGTTGGGCCAGACGCAGGAGGGAACCCAGTGTCATGTGGGCCTTGCTGAGGAGGAGGGCACTCTGCCCTCACGAAGTGCTGCCCGAGAGCTTCAGGACAAGGGGTGGGAGGTGCGGACAGTGAGGTTCACGTGAACAACAAGGAACGAAAGAGACAGAAATTAGGAACACTCATGAACCTACAACATTCAACAGAATGGCAACCAAACGGCAGCCCGGCCAGCCTGGCCAGAGGCCATGTGCGGCCAGCAGCCGGGTGAGCACTTCCCCTCTTTGTGGTGCCTGGGAGCTCACCAGCACAGAAGGCTGTATTTGATCTCTAGAGGGAAAGATTTTGTTTCCTTCCCCTCAAACGGACTCAGGGGGCAGAGACAAGACTTCTCAAAGATGAGCTTCTTCCGGGAGAAGGGACCCAGAGATGAGAGTGGCAACGGCAGAGCAGGTGTGCCTGGAAAAGGAGGGGTCCCGGGAGGAGCCGGGAGGGTGGCCTGTGGCCAGGGGTGCCCCTCCTCCATCCAGCAGGCTTGGCAGGTGCTTCCTCCTGGTGCTTCCGCCAGGAGCCCCAGCGCCGGGGCCGGGGGCGCTGGCTGCATGGCCCCTCACTGGGTCCGGAGCTGGTAATCTAGAATCAGGGAGGGAGACCTTGGTTTTCTGCACTGTACCTGTGGGGGAGGGGCCGCCCCCCAACCCTGGGGCTGCTCCACGCGCACCACCCTCTCAGTAGCGCGCACGGGCGGGCTGCACGCACCTCCGTTCTGAGTGATGTAGCGGACCCACGGCAGAGCCTGGTAGCCGCTCTTCTCGATGATCTTCAGGTAGCGCACCTATAGGGCACAGGCAGCAGGGCCCTGAGCATGTACACGCTGTCCCTTCCTGGTCCCCCCACCACTCCTCACAGAGGCCGGGGGGGGGGGGAGCTGTGATGAGAAGTGGCCCAGCATGGGCCCCCAGGGGGCAGTGGGAGGGGACGGGAGGGGCGGGTGCCTGTCCATAGCATGTGGACGCTGTGGGAGGGAGGAGTCACGCTGGAAGGGGTGGAAAAGAGCCAGGGTGTGTGTGCACTCCCAGGCACAGCCCTCCAGCAGATTCCTGGGGAGGGGGACCCAGAGTTCACTTCCCCTCACAGATCTGCCACGGAGCTGCCTAGGAAAACAGGCCCCATGGTGGCAAAGTGCGTGGACACTAGAGGCTCAGACTCTAGTTTTGGGGGTCAAACCAATCTCTGAGCTCGGAGCCGAAACACAGGGTCAGGTCTGAACTGACAGGTGTGGAGAGAGGCAGAAGCAGGGCAGCACCGCGGTGGCCCCGGGATAGACTGACCAGCACCCTCGCCTAAGCTGTCGTCTGCAGCTCTCTGAGCCGGAACGGACACCTGGGCCTGCCCATGTCTGCTCCGGGGCCCTGGAGAGCCCGGCCACGTGTACCTGGATGCCAGAGGTAGTGAAGTAGGGGATCTCAAACTTGACGCTGATTGGGGGCTTGCCCTCCTTGTCCTCCGCTTCCACGCTGGGCAGGCCGAAGTGGGCCCGCATCAGGTACTCCTTGCCCCCCTGGAGGAGTACACGAGGTAGAGATGGTCAGGCCAACAGCTACCCCCAGAGAGTTCCAGGTTGCTGGCCTGGCCACTGAGCCCCTTCCTGCATGGCTGTGGTCACCCAGAGTCTCAGCTCCTCCAACGCACTTATATTTACCCGAGGCCTCACGGACTGTCCTGCCGGCTGAGCCGGGCAGATCAGAGGCATGCTGGGGAAAACCAGTGAATTCCAAGGATCAAGAGTTTCACAAACTCTCAGGGAGGGAGGACTAGTTGCTTCAAGGAAGCTTAGCCTGACAGGACAGGCCTCAGGAAGGAAGAGGGGGCACAAACATACAGACAGTGCAGATGCCACCATGGGACACGTGCCCCTGCCCAGGCCAGAGTCCGAGTGAACACCCCACATGCCCAACGTCCAGCAGGCGGCGTGTGCAAGCACAGGGGGAAAGGTCAAAGTGAGGGATGGTGAACAGAGGGAGGTAACAAAAGTAAGAGACCGAGGTCGGGGGCTGACTGATGAGTTGGACTGGTGTCCTGTCCCAGAGGGTACGGAAGGGGGCAGCTCTGGCCCCAGAGGCTGAGCAGTGACTAGAGATGGGGCCTGAGGCAGGGCCAGGAAGGCCTGGAAACCCAGTCCGGCACAGGAGGAAGGCATCTCGGTCTGGTTGTCCAGGGGCCCGGTGTGTCTCACCTAGAGCAGTGGGGAGCAAAGAGAGCACAGCTCTGGCCACACCCAGGACCCTGTAGTTGTTGATCCCCAGGGCTGTGGCAGGAGTGGCTGCCGACCAGGGCCGGGGGCCATCCTTGCGCGTCTCGGGTAGAGCAGAGCCGAGCCCCGGCTCCCCAGGGCCGCGCTCAGGCTCCTCGCCCTGGGATGGTGCCAGTCTGCTCACCAGCGCCAGGGCCAGCGTGAGAGCGGGGGCTCTGCCCGAGTCAGGGACATGTGCTGAGTAAAGACTCTGGCACAACGAGGGGAGAATAATGTGGTCCCAGCAGCAGACAAAGCAGGCGGCAAAGGAATAAAATCAGCTCCACCAGCCTGTGTATGAGACAATAACCAGACCCCAAATCTGAGCCTCATGAAGACAAAAGGGAAAATGAAAGCAAAAGCACATGCAGACCGGCGGGCCTTCCCAGCGGAGCGGTGGAAGTCTGCTCCCCTACCCTGGGTCCATCGTGTCGTTGTCAACGGGTTTAATGCTCGCACGGACCAGAAAGACCTACAGGCTGGCTCACAGACCAAAACACAGCTCTGTGCCACGAAAGCGGACAAAAGCTACGCCAGCAGGAAGAGTGGGTGAAGGCGCGCCAGCGAGGGGCAGACTAAACACTGCAGGGGCTGCCGTCAGGGCAGGAAGGGAGGGCCACGGTCCTAGAGGCTGCAGTCCCACAATCCACAGGGAAGGTATCATAGTCATGAGTGTCTACGAGCGCCAACTGACAGGGCGGCAACCTCTGTTAGGCAGATGCTACACGACGTGCAAAGGGAACCAGAGGAAGGCAGCGCTGACCCGGCGGACGCCGCCACCGCGTCACGACAGACCTCGCGGGCTCCCTACCCCGGTCACAGAAACCTTGTCTTCCTCCCCAGTGCACCTGCGGTATTTACAAACTCGACCTTCTGTTAGCACACAGCAGACACTTCGAGAAATCCCAGAAGTAGAAACAGTAAGAATAACACTCTCTGGCTTTAGTGCTCCAAATCAGTGGTGAGGAGAAATGAAAATCAGAAGGCCCACCCCCTAGGAAATTTAAAGGCCCACCCCCTAGGAAATTTAAAAAGAACCACCGGGGCGCGTGGGTGGCTCAGTTGGTTGAGCGTCTGACTCATGACCTCAGCTCAGGTCATGATCTCGGGGTCCTGCAATCGAGCCCCGCACTGGGCTCCACACTCAGCAGGGAGTCTGCTTGAGATTCTCTTTCCCTCTGCCCTGCCCCCAGGCTCATGCTTGCTCTCTCTAAAATAAATAAGTAAATCTTTAAAAAAACAACAACAACCAACTCTCTATCCAGTTACAGAATTTCTAGATGAGCAAGTCAAATACTACATGTCAGAATCTATGGGTTGCACAGGTAAGGCAGGGCTTAGAGGAACATCTTGGATTAATACAAATTTTAAAGCAAAATCATCAAATGAAAATACCTAACTTGAAGGGTGCCTGGGTGGCTCAGTCGTTAAGCGTCTGCCTTTGGCTCAGGTCATGATCCCAGGGTCCTGGGATCGAGTCCCACATCAGGCTCCCTGCTCTGCGGGGAGCCTGCTTCTCCCTTTCCCACTTCCCCTGCTTGTGTTCCCTCTCTCGCTGTGCTTCTCTGTCAAATAAATAAATAAAATCTTTAAAAAAAAAAAAAAATACCTAACTTGAAAAATTAGAACAAAGAAAGGATGAAGAAATGCAAATTAAAGACTTACAAAAGACAGAAAAATATCACAACAAAATTAAAATGCAAACCTGGAGAGAAAAAACAAAAAGACAAGCTACTAGGCAGCCTTATCCAGGGAAACAGAAGACCCAAATACACACAAGAAGAAAGAATAAGGAAGAAGTAACCATCATAAGTGAATGAAAAGAAAAAAAAGACCACTTTCTCCAACTTGGCAAACCTGGTTAGGATGGATAATTTTGAAGGGAAATATAATTTACCCAAACAGTCTCCAACAGAAATGGAAACTCTGAAGGACCCGATTTCCAGAGAAGAGATGGAGAAAGTAGTCGAGATCCAGAAGGTCACAGCCAAATTCTATCAACCTTCTCAAGACCAGACAATGTCCCGGCCACTTAAACGGTTCTGCAGCATGGAGACGGGACACAGAGTAATTACGAAGCAGGTGTAACACGAATACCTGACAGAGAGTGCACCAAAAAAAAAATCAACCTCCGTTATGATTATCAAAGTGAAAATGTTATGTACAATCTTATCGATAGAATCCAACGGTGCATTGAAAAGGAAAGATACCTCAATCGGGTGGAGCTTACCAGAATGCAGGGATGGTCCAGCTCCACCCATTGACAGACCTGAACTGACAGACACTGAAGGGGCACCTGGGTAAGTCTGTTACCCATTTGTGCCAAAACCGCAGTAAAGTAGGGCTGGATCGAGTCCACGGCCCAACGCGGCATCGCACTTGGAGGGGGCACCTGGCTGGTGTCTCCGGGTGGGGGCAAACCAGAGGCCACTGTCCACCACCACTACAGGCCCCGGAGAGAGCAGCCAAGGCAAGGAGGCACCAGAGCCATCAAATGCCCAAGAAGAGCAGAGGAGAAGGGAAAACTGCATCTGGCTGCAAAAGATACAAAAGAATATCTGAAAACCCACGGGAATTGAAAGAAAAACTACCCTAAAGCAGACACCCGGTAAGGAACCAGGGCGTGAAACTACTATGCAAACAGTGGCTACCTGCTGGAAGACACGGTGGAAGACAAGACCCCACTCACCAGAACACTGACTTAGGCTCATCTTAACAAGAAACGGACAAACTGGCAGGAACCTTGGGGGCTCCTGAGGATGGGGCGAGCAGTTCTGCGGCTTTCATCTGGTTCCAGGCACATGAATGTGTCCCCCCTGAGGAAATTCATCGAACTGTCCACATTTCATCTGTCTACTTTTCTGCATGTTGTACTTCAATGAAAGTACTTTTTAAACCAAGGGAGAGGCTATGTGAGGTGTATAAGGTAAACACGAAGACGGCCCCCAAAGCACTGAGGTGAGACAGGCACAAAGCCTCATAAGAAAGGTAGCTCTTCCTACTCGACTTATAAATTTAGTGCAAACAAACTGATTCTAAAATTCATAAGGAACACCAAACAAGTAAGCAAGGAAGAATCACTAGGAAACAAACAAGCGATGTGGGTGTGTGGGGGGGGGGTGGGGGGGGCTGCCTTTATCAGATGTTAAAACAGAATAAAGCTCTGAGTTAAAATATGGCCTTGCTGCGTGGACAGAGAGACAACAGGACATTCAGAAAGAGATCTAATGCCACGTGAAAATCTGATATTTAATAAACATGGCATTTCAAACCACAGGGGAGAAGATGGACTTTTTAGTAAACGATGTTCAAAAACTGAATGGCCATTTGGAAAAAGATAAAACTGGACCCGTACCTCCCCCCATTTACCAGACCTAGTTCTGAAAGCACCTAAAACCTAAGGTGAAAAATGCCACTGTACAGGTTCTAGAAGCAAATATAGGTAAATTCCTTTATATCTGGGAATGGTGAAGCCTTTCAAAGCATGACTTACAATTCAGATGCAATAAAAAGACCAGGAAATCTGACTACATTAAATAATAATGAAACAAAGAAGCAATCAAAAAAGGTCACACAGCAAAAACTACCAGAAACAAAGCCAAAAGATAAACATTAAATTGGGGAAAACCATTTGCGACTTACATCAAAGAAAAAGTGCTCAACTTGCCCATATATAAAGAGCTCTCAGAAACAAAGAAAATGACCAAACCTGAAAGAAAAATGAGCAAGAGATGGCTGCTACGGTTTCCAGAGAAAGAAATGCAAATGGCCCTCAGACATAAAAAAAGGAGCTCCATCTTGTTTATAATGAGAAAAAGGCAATGGGCCATAATTGGCACGGGAACACACATCCACCTTCCAGGCTCTCTGGGCACTTCTGCTGCAAACCCAGACTCCAGTGCTGAAAATCCTGAACACAAGCCAGGCAGCTATGCCAGCATGAAGTGCTCGACATTCCTGGAGCTGGTGCTGGATTCCTGAAACCCACACTGCTCAGGCCTCGAGGCAGTCTGGTCCCCTCGAGGGAAGCTGAGTTCTGAACCAGTGTTGGAGAGAGGGCGGCGGGGGGGAGGATGCCCTGATCCTGGAGATAGGCTGGTCACACACAAGCTGCCTCTGCCAGCTCCAGCTTTCCATCCTTGCTTGGCCAGCCCTCGGCTCTCCTCTGCTGGCCTCCCAGAACCCCCAGGTGGGGATCGAGGCCCTTCGAGGCTGCTGTACTGTGATGGGCACAGGGAGCAGGTGGGGTGTGGGTGGAAGTTAAGAGGGGCATCCCACTGAAAAGGGCGCTCACCGGGAAGGACTTGATGGACCACACGATCTCACTGTTCTCGGGGACCCACTTGACACTCCCCACCGTTGTCTTGAACTTGGGGGAGTCGGCATCGTTGGGCACGGGGATGTGGATCTCTACGTTGTTGGCCGTTGACCGCCGCTTGAACTGGCTCTTGGCCTGGAGATGAGACCAGTGCAGCCAAGGTTGTGGAAGGCACAGGTCAGACAACCCAGCCCCCACCCCACCTGCTCCCACCAGGGCCCTACACCCCTTGGCCTGGCCTGGGGGCCCCACCAAGCTGACCCCCAGTCCTCCAGGCACAGCTCACAGCCTCTCACCCACCTGAGATTCTCCCTATGCCCTCCAGTCCCCTTGACCGTCAGGGCTCCCCGTCCTTCCCTCTGGCTCACAGTGAGGCAGCACAAGCATCAGCCACAGGCCTTACCTCCCAGGATAGGGAGCACAGAGCCCCATGGGGCCCCTGCCCTGGTTAGGACCCTGTGCCAAAGGCCCTGAACAGGCAGGGCCATCCACCAGCCCCCCACTTACTGCCCGTGGCCCAGGCTGACGCTGTGTGTGGGACGGGCACGTACCTTGATCATGTACTCGATGCGGCTGTGGGAATGCTTTTCAATCACGGACTCGATCCATATCAAGGGCTTCACCTATTGGGGAGAGTGAAGGTGGCACTCACGCATGGTCATTTTACAGAGGCCCATCTCACAGAGGGGAAACTGAGGCCTGGGGAAAGGGACCATGTGCCCAGGTGTGAGCCCAGCATGCCAACGCCCTATGGAAGGAGCCCACAGCCAGACCGGGATGGACATAGAGACCGATGGGCATCTGTGAAAATGCAGAAAACATCACTGGGGCTGCCTAGAATGGGGTCTAGCCCCTCAGAAAGTTGAGAGCCCCAAGCTGTCGAACATGGGCTCTGTGGAGCCTGGGCAGCCCGTGGGAGCTGTTGCCTACCCTGGGTGTCACCTTGTGGATGTGAGACTCATCCTGGATGGGGACTATTCCCACCCACCGGGGAGGAGGTGGGAGCCTGTCTGGGGCCTCCACACACTGCCCACTGCTGTCTGGGTGGAAGCCTGCCCCGGGGGCAGGTGCCTGTGGGCACACTCACGTGGGTGTTGAGGCGGTAGGACATGAGCTCAAACTCGCCATCTGGAGGGATGAAGGAGATGGTGCGGTCGTTCTCGAAGCGCGAGAGTCGCACACACTGGTGGAACTTCACGTCCTCCAGCTCCACGGACTTGCTTTTGCCACCTGAGGAGAGGCAGGGGTAAGGGCAGGACAGACCCTGGGCCCTCTGGGTCACTCTGTCAGCAACGCTTCCACTGCCTGGGGCTCACCGCTGGCAGAGCAGAGCTGCCCCTCAAATCTGTGGGTCACAAAGGCCAAGGGGCCCAGGTTCCCAGACAATCTCCCCTGTCCCTCCTCAGCCCCTTGGAAGCCTCGTCACATCCTGACACTGGGCACATGCTGAGGGCAGGGCTGGGCGGCCTGGTTCACTCGGAGTCCGCAGCAGCTAGCTCAGGGTCTGGCCAGGGCTCCCGCTCAGGACATATTTGCCGAATGACTAATAGACTGGGCTGGGGATGCACGGCGACAGCTCAGGGCTCCCAGTGCGTCCTGGCCCCCATCATCCCATGGGTTCTCAGTTCCTGTCTTGGTTTTCCATCCCACAGAGGAGCTGTGCAGGCCGGGCCAGCCAGGGACAGGAGCCGCCCTGATGGGCCAACACCACAGAGGCCCTCAGTCCTGCTGCCGTGGAGGTTAGGTCCGACGGCGCGGCCACTGCTCCCGGGGCTGGCGGTCCAGTTTGTAAACACAGAGCCTCAGTAAGCCGGGCCCTGCGGTCACTGTGGCCCCTGCCCCAGCACAGCGAGTGCCATGTCCAGGCCAGGTGGTGAGAGCTGGAACCACTGTGCACAGCCTTAGAGCAGCCCAGACCGCGCGCCCCACCCGGGGACAGGAGCTCCGCAGGGAGAGGAGAGAACAAGGCCTAACCTTGAGCCCGCAGCTCCCTCCAAGATGGTGTAGCGCAGGGTCTCGGACCTGCTGCGTGACCCTCCCTGAACTTAACATCTAAGGCACTGGCCCGTGTCCTCTGGCCCGGGGGGCGGTAAGGGGACTTGACTTTGGGATCTTCACTCTTCTGTATTTTCTATGTCCAGGTATCGATGTATTAGTTTTCACAGTTATCTTGTCCACAACGTGAAAATGTGTCTGAAGCAAGTGCTTGAGATCCGCGTGTTCCCTCACGCAGCTCAATATCCCCTCAGCGCCGCTCTGAGCTCAGCGTGAGGCCCGCTCTGGCCACAGGGACGCCGTGGGGCTGGCGGGGTACTCACGGCCTGTGTTGTCGAAGAGGACCTTGTCATTGAGGCCCAGGCGCAGCTCGGGCATGCCTGACAGGAAGACCCGCATCTTGATGGAGCCCACGATCTCGCTGCGCAGCACATTGCCATTGGCACTGACCTGGGGGATGGCGAGGTGGGCATGAGGGGAGGTCCCTGCTCACCCAGCTGCCCCATTCTCAATGCCCTTCTCACCATCCCGAGCTGGGTGAGCCTCACCTTCCTCCCATCCAGCCTTTGTGCAGGGCCACAGGGGCCGACACATGGGCCCTGCCCTCTCGGTCTCAGGCCACACAGGCAGGCCTCTCTCGGAGCAGGCCACACTTGCTTTTCTTGAAATCTGTTTCTCCATATGGGGCCTGAGGCCACCCAGCCTATGTCCCCTACTTCCTAAAGATGGGGCTTCCAGGGCCCTGACCCCTCCGTGCTCCCCAGGGTGCCTGAAGTCTGATACCACTGATCCAAAGTAACCGTGTATTTAAACAGATATAGTCATGACAGTAAGTGACTGAGCCCTTCTTCTGCCCCAGGCGGGGCTCTGCGTGCCTCAACAGCCTGCAGGCCGGGGCGCTGACTCGGGTGACCCTCTACCTCTCGTGCAGACCAGGAAGCATCTGAGTGCGATGAGAAGTCACGGCAGGCCACCAGGCAAGCCCTGAGACTGTCCTGAGGGAGCCAGGCTGCTGCAACACCTCTTCACACGCCCATTTTAGATACAAGGACACTGAGGCACAGGGCAGAGGCCGCACGGTGGCTGGCAGAGGCGCTAGGGCCACAGCTGTGATCACCACCCCATATCAGCACGTCCACACCCACAGGCGAGGGCCAGGGCTACAAACGCAGGGGCCTCGGGGCCGCACAGGCCACTCCTCAGAGGGGCCAGCCACACTCACATAGTGCAGGGCCCGAGTTGCCTCTCTCTGCAGAGGAGGAGGAGAATCTGTCCAGCTTTTAACTCGAGTGTCTGGAAAGCACCACATGCACACACGTGAGCGCTCTGCCTCTGAGGGAGGCAGAGAACTAAGGCACCAAGTAGATGACAACCCCAGGAAAGGCACACAACAAGACAGCAGGCCCTGCACGGTCTGGCTCCATCACCCCCCCTTGCTCACTATACTCTGGCCACATGGCCTCTCACTGTCCCCACTTGGCAGGCAGCTCCCTGCCCCCACAGCACACAGTAGCCACCTCTTCCTCCCCTGCCTCTCGACAGCTCTGTCTGCCCACCCATCTCTGTCCCCCCTCTGGTGAGGGGCTGTGTCGGGCTCCTCCCTGCTGGGCCAGCACAAGGACAGCGCCTGGGGGCAGAAGGTCCTCAGAGAGCACGTGCCAACATGGGCCCTCGCTGGCTGGCCAGGCTCTGGCACTCTGACCGGACTTACTCAGGGGGCCCTCCATGCTCCTAGCTGTGACTGCCCCTAGATTGGGAGGGCTGTCTTCCTCCTGGGGAGTAGGGACTGCACAGCCCTCTGTAACTGAACATGTGAGGTCATGAACGCTGGGAAGGCAGGCTCAGTAGTGGAGCAGAAAAGCCGTGCAGCCCACCAGGCTAATCTCAGCCCTGCAGGCAGCAACCAGGACGGGTGGGCGCAGAAGAGATGTCTGCTGAGCTGCTTTCAGTACATCACTACGTCCAGGTGACCAGAATCTGGAAGCCCACGTTGACTCAGCTGCCAGCTCTGCAATCAGACTCAGGAAGATGGTGTTCCAACACGTCTCCAATATCCACACCCACCTCGTGCTGCCCCATGTATGGAAGATCAGGGGTCCTTCAGGCACAGACACATGCTGGGGTGCACTGGGGCTGGACACACCTTGAACTCCTAGTGCTTTCACATACAGCTATTTGGAAACTGCTCCTTGGGATTTGCTTTTCTACCCCAAGACACTCTAGAGTTAGAGGGACCATGTTCTTGGCTCAATGAACAATTCAGACAAAGGTCCCAAGACAGGAGGGGCATGCGGTTACTGAGGCCACTGTCTTGCTCCATGACTTAAACAGTAAGAAAGCAAATATGCTTACATTAAGTCCACTGGGAGAATCTGTTGGGGAAGCACTCTCGACAATTCCACAACCAGGAACTCACCCTTCCAGGAATCCCGCCGACGTACGGGACATATCCCAAACACAAGTCTGAGGATGAACAAGCTCGCTCATTTCTGCACTGTCTGCAGCAGCTGGAAATGGGCACACCCAAGCGAGCCGCATGATGGGATTGGCCCAGTCATGGTAATCTCCAAAGTGAAGATGAAGCAGGCTGCAGGTGACACGGGGTCGGCTTGCATCCTCTTTCCCTGCCACTGACTACAACGACAAACCTGGGCAGGGTGCCTGGGCAACCATGGAAGACTGAAAGGCGCAGCAGGTGGATCGGGAAAGAACCACTGTAGGAGCAGCGCCCTCCCTGCCTCCCCTCCGTGGGAAAGTGCAGAGGAAACCTGGAAGTGGAAGCGAGCACTGGGATGCAGACTGAGCTCGCGGAAGCCTCTAGCTCTGGCTTCAGGGCCAGAAGGGGAACTCCTGCCTCTTAGAGCGAGTACAGAAATCCCCTAATCCCCCCCTTTTGTCTGTTCTCTCACACCCAGGCCCCAGGCAACCCAGCTGCTGTTCCCAGAGGGTGGGGCAAACCCAGGACGGGGGCCCACTGCAGACAAGCATGACAGAATGGGGATCTAGAGCCCCCAACGAGGTGGTCACAGTACCAAAAAGGGATGCCCCAAGCAGTTGGAAAGTACCAGAAAGACAGCTAAGAATGAGGCGTCCAGGGAAACAAACCATGCAGTTGTTTATGTCTCCAGAGCTCTAGAACTGGGCATGAGTGGCTATGATCCTAATTAGTATGTCAAAGACTTTGAGAGACAAACTGCACAGTCCCAGACCGACCAGCAGGTGGAGCATACTCCGGATAAGCTCAAATAGCAAATGGCATGAAGGCTTTGAAAACTGAAAACTGAACTGATACTCATGGCCCACAGATTGGGGGTTACAACTTGTGGCCTGAACCTAACCAGGTCAACTGTCAGCTGAAACACAAATATTGACATTTCTGGTATAATCTAAACAATACCTAGACTATTATAATATTCAAAAAGTCCAGGATCGAATCTAAAACTACTTGGCATACAAAGAACCATGACAACTTTAGCTCACATGGAAAATACAGTTAACAGGTGCCAACACTGACGCAAATGCTGGGATTATCTGACAAAGACTTTAAATAGCTAGGTAAAAATCACAAACACCCTGGCAACAAATGTTAAAATAGAAAGTCTCAGCAGAGAAACAGACTACAGGAAAAAGGGTCAAATGGAAATTTTAGAACTAATAAATACAATGACTGAAATACAAAACTTGCTGGATGGGCTCAATAGCAGAATGGGGACAAAACAGGAAAGGGTCAGTGAACTTGAAGACAGAGCAAAAGGAATCATCCAATCTAAACAACAAAAAGAAAAAAAAAAGGGATAAAATAAAAAGAGCCTCAGAAGCCCTTGGGTCACTGACAAAAGGTCTAACATTCATGTCCCTGGAGTCCAAAAAGAAAGGAGAAAGAGTGAAATGATGCAAACCTATTTGAGGAAACACTGGCTGAAAATGTCCCAATTTTGGTAGAAGACCATAAGCCTACAGATGTGAGAAGCCGAACAAATCCCAAACAGTAGAAATCCAAAGATAACCATACCCAGACACATCATAATCTATCTGCTAAAAATGAAAGACAAAGACAAAATCTGGAAGGCATCCTGAGAAACACAAGGCATTACCTACAGGGGATACGAGTTTGAGTGACTGTGGATTTCTCATCATGAAGCATGGAGCCCCAAGGGATGGCAGGACATTTTCAAGGTGCCAAAGGAGAACTGCCAACCCAGAATCTGTTACCCAGTCAAAATACCCTTCAGAATGAAGGTGAAATGAAGACATTCTCAGATGAGGGAAAACCAAGCTGATCTGTTCCGAAAGAATTGCTAAAAGCAGCTTTTTAGGTGGAAGGGACATGTTCCCAGAAGGAAACCTGGAAAGTCAGGAAATCAAGGGAAAGCAACTGAAGTGGCAAATGTCTCGGTTATGTGGAAGACTGTTATTCTTCCCCTCTTGATTGCTTTCAAGTACGTCTGAAAATTAAAAGCAAAAATCTTAACACTGTCTGGGGCACCTGGGTGGCTCAGTCGGTTAAGTGTCTTCCTTTGGCTCAAGTCATGATCCCAGGCTCCCTGCTCAGTGGGGAGTCTGCTTGTCCCTCTTCTTCTGCCCCTCCCCACTGCTCATGCTCTCCCTCACTGTCTCACTCACCTTCTCTTGCTCTCTCAAATAAATAAAATCTTTTTAAGAAGTCTTAACACTGTCTGATGTGGTTTCCAATGTATCTAGATGAATATATGGAACAACTCTAGCATCAAGAGGTAGGAAAGTTTCTGGATCCCAACTGAAGTGATAAAATATTGATTCTAAGTAGATGATGAAAAGGTAAGTATGCATTTTATAGCAACAACTAGAAAAAACTATACAAAGAGATACAGTAATGACCACAATGAAGAAATGAAATGGAATGCTAAAAATATTCAAACAGACCACAGAAGGATAGGGGAAAAAAAAAAACCCAAAGGAATGAAAAATAGAAGGAATAAAAAGAAAACAAATAATACAACAGTAGACTTTAATCTAACAAATTAATAGTTACTGTAAGTATAAATGCTCTAAACATATTAATTAAAAGACCGAGACTCCCAGAATAGATTTTTAAAAATGACCCAATTTGAGCACCGGGTAACGTATGGAAGTGTCGAATCACTACATTGTACACCTGAAACTAATATTACACTGTATGTTACCTTACTGGAGTTTAAATAAAACCCTTTTAAAAATGACCCAGTTATATGTTGTCTACAAGATATATGATACGGGTAAGTTAAAAATAAAAGGACAGGGTGCCTGGCTGGCTCAGTCAGTAGAATGTACTTTTGATCTCAGGGTTGTGAGTTTGAGCCCCCACATTGGAGATAGAGATTACTAAATAACAAAATCTTTAAAAATAAAATAAAAGGATTAGAAAAAGAAGTAAAAGGATAGAAAGACGGGGTGCCTGGGTGGCTCAGTTGGTTAAGCGACTGCCTTCGGCTCAGGTCATGATCCTGGAGTCCCTGGATCGAGTCCCGCATTGGGCTCCCTGCTCTTCAGGGAGTCTGCTTCTCCCTCTGACCCTCCCCCCTCTCATGTGCTCTCTCTCATTCTCTCTCTCAAATAAATAAATAAAATCTTTAAAAAAAAAAAAAAGGATAGAAAGACATATAATGTGTACACACTGATCAAAAGAACTCTAGAGTGACAATATTAATAGCAAAAAAGACTTCAGAGCAAAAAAATTACCAGGGATAATTAGAGACATTATATAATGACAAAAGAAAGGGTCAATTCACCAAGGAAACATAAGAATCCTAAATGTGCTTGCGCCTATCAGCACAATGTCAAAATCTGCTAAGCAAAGACATTAATTCACAATTAACAGCTGGAGCTTTTAATACTCCGTCAATAATAGGTAGAACTAGTAGCCAGAAAATTAGCAAAAAAAGCTAGAAGAATTGAACATCACCAACCAAGAGGATTTAATTGGCATTTACAGAACACTCAACCCAACAATAGCAAAATATACATTTTTTTTCAAGTGCATATGGAAAATTCATCAAGACAGATCATATTCTGGGTCATTAAAATAAACTTTAACAAATTTAAAGAACTGACGTGTAAAAAGTATATTCTTAGATAATAATGCAATTAAATTAAAAATCAGTGACAGTAACAGAAATATCTGCGAACATTTAAAAATTAAACAACACACTTTTGTTAAATAATCCATGGGTCAAAAAGGAAGTCTCAAGGGAAATTTGAAGTTTTTCTGAACAAAAATGAAAATTCAACACACCAATTACGGGATGCAGCTAAAGCATTACTTAGACATTAAAAGCATTAGATATTTATATTAGAAAAGAGGTTTCAAATCAGTATCTTCAGTTTCCAACTTAAGAAACTAGAAAAAGAAGAGCAAAATGAACCCAAATCAGAGAAGAAAATACCAGTGCTAACAGCAGAAATCAATGAAATTGAAAACAGAAAAACAACAGAGAAAATCAATGAAAGCAAAAGCCAATTCTTGGTAAAGATCAATAAAATAGATGAAACTCTCACAAAACTGACAAAGAAAAAAGAAATATGACATAAATGGCCAATATCTGGAATGAAAGAGGGGACATCAGCATAGACCCTGCAGACATTAAAGAAACAATAAGGGAATACTATAAACAACACTATGCACATAAACTCAATGACTTCGATGAAATGGACCAGCTTCTTAAAAACAACACACTACCAAAACTCACCTAAGATGAAAGAGAAAATCTGAATAATCCTGTAACAATTACAGGATTGAAATTTGTAGTTAAAAATATTCTGAAAAGGGCGCCTGGGTGGCTCAGATGGTTAAGCGTCTGCCTTCGGCTCAGGTCATGATCCCGGGGTCCCGGGATCGAGTCCCGCATCGGGCTCCCTGCTCCTTGGGAGCCTGCTTCTCCCTCTGCCTCTCTCTCTCTCTCTCTCATGAATAAATAAAATCTTTAAAAAAAAAAAAAAAATATTCTGAAAAAGGGGTGCCTGGGTGGCTCAGTTGGTTAAGCATCCAATTCTTGATTTTGGCCCAGGTCATGATGTCAGGGTGGTGAGATCGAGCCCTGAGTCAGGCTCCACACCCAGTGTGGAGCCTGCTGAAGATTTTCTCTTTCCTTCTGCCCCTCCTCTCTCTTAAAAAAAAAATTCTGAAAAAGATATCTCTAGGCTCAGATAGTTTCACAGGTGAATTCTACCAAATAGAATAAAAAATATACAATTTACGACACCTTCAAAAAAATGAAATACTTAGTTATAACTCTAAAAAAAGTATACGTGGTAAAAACTACCAATGTTGATGAAAGAAATCAAAGATGACCTAACTAATCCAGTATCTGTGGATTCTGAGACTTAATATACGAAAGATATCAATTTTCTCCCACACTGATTAATAGAGTTATTTAATACAATACCAATCAAAATTCCAGCAGGATCTTTTTGTAGATATAGATAAGCTGATTCTAAAAATTTTTTACAAAGGAACTAAATAGCTAAAACAATTTTGAAAAAGGAAGAATGTTGGCAGAATCATATAATCTGATTTTCAGACTTTAAATAAAGTTACAGTTATCAAGACAGTGAGGTATGGGCTAATGAACAGATATACAGATCAATGGAACAGAAAAGAGTCCAGAAACAGACTCGCATGAATATGGCCAATTGCTTTTTGACAAAAATACAAAAGCAATTCAATGGAGAAAGGGATAGTTTTTTCAAAAAATGATATTGGAACACTGTTCTAGACGCAAAAAAACTGCATATAAACTTCCTACCTTATATAAAACTTAACTCAAAATTGATCATGGATCTAAATAAAATTATAAAACTTTTTGAAGAAATTTAGGAGGAAACCTATATGACCTTGGGTTTGGCAATGAGTTCTCAGACATGGCACCAAAAGCACACAGACGAAAAAATCGATAACTGGACTTCCTCAAAATTAAAAACTTTTGTCCTGGGCGCCTGGGTGGCTCAGTCATTAAGCGTCTGCCTTCAGCTCAGGTCATGATCCCAGGGTCCTGGGATCGAGCCCCGCATCGTGCTCCCTGCTCCGCGGGAAGCCTCTCCCACTCCCCCTCCTTGTGTTCCCTCTCTCGCTGTGTCTCTCTCTGTCAAATAAATAAATAAAATCTTTTTAAAAAACCCAAAAAACTTTTGTCCTGTGAAAGACACTGCACCAAAAGAATGAAAAGACAAGTGATGGACTGGGAGAAAACATCTGCAAATCACGTATCTGATGAGAGACTTGTATCCAGGATATATAAAGAACTTTCAAAATCCAAGAACCATAAAAAAAAAACCCAGCTTAAAAACACTCAAAAGACACGAAAAGACACTTCTCCAAAGATGGTATATGGACGACAAAGAAGCACATGAAGAGGTGGTTATCATTAGTCATTAGGGAACTTACAAATTAAAGCCGTGATGAGCTAACACAACACACCGATTAGGATGGCGAAAATCAAAACACTGATCAAGGATGTGGAGCAATCAGAACTCTCATCCACCGCTGGTGAAAAGGAAAAGATGGTGCAGCCACTCTGGAAAATGGTTTGGCAGTTTCTTATAAAGTTAAACATACACTTACCATATGACCCAGCAATCCCACTCCTGGGTATTTGCCCTAGAGAAATGAAAACTTCTGTCTACACACAAACCTGTATGTGAAACGTTTACAGCAACTCTATTCACAACCGCCCAACATTAGAAACAACCCAACAGTCCTTCAATCAGTGAATGGATAAACAAGGTGTGGTTCAGGATATAAAATAAATGTAAGTAAATATAAGAAGAAATAAACTTTCGATAAACAACAGTAACTTGGATGAATCTCAAAGGCATTATGCTAAGTAGAAAAAGCCAGACTCAAAAGGTCACATACTGTATGATTCCATTCATAGGACAATCTCAAAAAGACACTAGAGAAGTCCCCCCACACCGTCCCTTATCTGCAGGAGATACGTTCCAAGACCCCGTGGACGCCTGAAACCACAGACAGTACCAAATCTTCTATATGTTTTTTTTCTATACACATATATTTCTAATAAAGTTTAATTTATAAATGAGGCACAGTGAGAGATGAACAATGAATAATAAAATGGGACAATTAGAACAATATACTATAAGATATATGAATGTGGTTTCTCTCTCTCTCTCTCAAAACATCTGATTGTACTAGACCCACCCTTCTTCTTGTAATGATGAGAGAGGACAAAATGCCCTCATGACGACACAAAGCAAAGTGAATGACATGGGCCTTGTGATGTAGCATGAGGCCGCGGCTGACCTGACAAGTAAGGAGGAGGACCATCTGATTCCGGACCACGGTTGACTGGGGAAGAGAAACCGTGGAGTGGGGGGGGCTACCGGATAGTGATGGGGACCTGAGCGGTGGCCGCTGGGCAGGGGAGAGGCGGAAGGGTGGGACTACCAAGGGGTAGGCAGGAGGGAGGTTTTAGAGGGGATGTGCATCCTGATTATATAGCAGTGGGCTACAAAAATCTGTACATGTGCTAAAATTAACGGAAAAGAAAGTCAATTTTATTTAGTGATAATTTAAAAAATTACATCAAAGGAAAAAACAAATGTGCACAGAACAGTCGAACAACAATAACGAAGTAAGTTGTGGGAGAACCACATCTTATGCTCTCAGCTTTACAGAAAGACAGCGCGCGTTTGTAAATGTACAGAATGGGACCCGAAAGGATGATAATGAATCTTAAGTGAGGTGGTCTCTCTGAATATAGAGGCCTTTGCTTTCTGACTTTCCACCCTGCTTTAAACAGCAACAACCGCAATGTGCCTGCATTGATTCTAAGTAGGAACAAAAGCTTGTGAAAACAGGCTCCCCAGCTGCAATGAGTGGCCTAAACCTGCTGATCAGCTGTCACACAGAAAGTAAACGTCTCTCAGGGCCTTGCTAGTTGTAAAAGTCCAGTTGCTTTTATTTCAATTATAGAGAAGACAAAATTTCTCTAAACGAAGAAAAGAAACGAAAGGAAGCCTACCAAGAGGTTGACGGACTCGATGACGTCCAAGAACACCTCATTCTTCCGGTACTTGATGCCCTCGGACCGCCAGGACACTGCATTGGTGACGGTGGCTGGAGGCCTTGGGGCCCCCGTTTCCAGCTTGTGGCCTTCCTGAGTGATGTACCTGTGGGACCACACCCAGAGTAAGGACTTGGGGCACCAACATTTTGGAAACAGCCCCTCCCTGTAGCAGGTTCTAGAAAAGGCAGGCTCTGGTTTCACCTGGGCTGTTTAACACAAGAATATCTTACGATATCCAAAAAGCCCCAACAAATTCAAGTTACAATGAGCGCACAGCGTTCATTTTGCAGGGGGCGGAGAGGGGGCAAGGAGACAGCACTGGCAAGGAAAACCGGAGTGGGCACGAACTGCTCTCCTGCTGGGCAGGCAGAGGACACTAACCCCAGGGAGGGGGGGGAAGCTGGTGACCCCAATCCCACCTGGGGAGCACCAGGCACGAGATGCGGGCCAGCGACGTGGCTTCTCCGAGTGCCCCTCTGTGCCATGCAAAATGGGGAGCTGCGCCCCTCACTCTGAAAGGAGTGAAGGTGAAGCACTCGCAACAGGGCCTGGTGCACAGGAGGGACTTGATCCACTCGCCCCGGTGCGGAGGGCAGGGCAGGACTGCTGACAAGAATGCGTCTGTCATGTATGACAGTGAAAACAAAGGCAGGTGACTCCCTAACGACAAGGCACTTAGTGCACCACCTGGCACCAGGGACCTGCTCATGCTCGTGGGGATGCTGAACGGCCAAGACTCTACAACCGCCCGGGGACAGCCGGAGACAGGGTGGCGGCCCCCAACGTGAAGGCACATTCGCTTCCTCCTGTCTCCACACCTGACCACATCAACGCTGCGATGTTGCCAGGCCTGGGTCCCCGCCCTGCCCACTCACTCCTGCAGGATCTTGCTGTCGGTGGTCTGGGGGTAGCCGAAGTCCATGAGCTCGTCCAGCAGCTCGTAGATGATGACAAAGTTGTCGCGGATGCTCTCCTCCTCCAGCTCCTTGAAGTACTCTGAAAACACCTGTGGTGCGGGGTCATGGGGGCGGCAGATGGGGTGAGATGGGGCCAAGGAAGGGGGGTGCCCGCACAAAGCCGCCTGCCCTTTATGCCCATGCCCACAAGCTGCAGCTGCCCATGTGCGAGCCGTGGCGACATGCCACGTGCCAGGCCTTGGGCTGGGAGACCGTGGGCAGGAGAACAACCCTGGCTGCCTGAGCGGCAGGAAGCAGGCTGCGGGTGGGGCAGGCGTCCTCGGGAGGTGGGGGGGTGGGGGGGTGGAGGGGGGCCTGGGCAGAAGCCCTGCATCTCCACCCCCGTGGGTTCCCTCTCCTCTCCTCCCTGACGGTTCCCCCCTCCACCCGCCCAGGTCTAGGGCCTCATCGGAGCTTCTCTTTAATCCCCACTGTTAACTGTCACCCTTTGCCTGAGTCACAAGTGACTCAGGTGAGGGGCAAGAGCCACTGGGGTCAGAACAAGCGGTTCTTCCGGACTCTTCCAACTCCCCTGAGCTGTGGACACCCCCCCCCCAGTTCAATAGAAAATTAAGAGGATCAAAGAAGGGAGGGGAGAAAAGTTTCATTAGCACTAACCCTGAAGGAAAGCCACCGAGGCAAAAAGGAAATGCCAAACGCTGCAGGGAGGAGAACCTTCCTCCTTCCCCCTTTCCCCATCTCTGGTCCGTGGATGTCCCTCTGCACTCTGGCACCAGCCACTGGGCCTCTATTCGGAAATCACTCCTGCGACGGCGCCACTGCTCTGGCATGAAGGCCTACTCCTCAGCCCAGATTCAGGCTCCCCAGGGGGACACATGCTCTCCTGCCCACTGCCCAGACCGACCTACTTCCCACTGTCCAGCACAGTGGCTCCTGAGCTAGCTGCAAGTGGCACCACCTGAGGACGACAGCTCTCCTGCGCCCACCCCAGGCCTCCTGGGTCCGATTCTCCACTTTCTTCAACCCCATGGCCCCTGCTCCAGCCAGGCCCCTCCATTTCTCCTCTGGAAGCCCACAACAACCTCCTCACTGGCCTCCCTGCCGCCTTCAAGTTCTTCCTCCACTTAGCAGCCAGCTCGACAATCTTAACTCCAATCGGGTCTCGTCAGTCTCCCGCTTAAAGTTCCCCACCATCTCTCATCAGGCTTGGAACAAAATCCGAATTCCTCACTAGGCCCTGTGCGTCCCTGACCCCACAGTCCAGCCCCGCCCACCTTGCTGACCTCAGCCCCACACTGTCCTGAGCACACTGGCCAGTCTGATGGTCCCTGACCGTACCATACCACACGCACTCCTGCCCCAGGGCCTTTGCATGTGCTGCTCTCACTGCCTCCCCATCTCTGAGCAGAATTTGGTTCTGCCCTCCTCCTGGCTAGCCTACCTCCCTAAGCTCTGACTCTCAGCTGGCCCCTGGCCACCCTTCTACAGCCAATTGTGGGGCACAGCTGTCCCTCCTGGAGTCAGGGCGCACTGACCCGCCCTGAGCTCCACCTCTTGTTCACTTTCCCTTCCTCACCATGTCAAAGGGACACCGTCAAAGGCCATAAAATCCCACAAACGGGGCAGCTGGAGCTTCCCTTCCCATTTCCTGGGGTTCTAGCCCCAGAACTCCCTGGGAGGCTGCAGCCCTCGGGTGGCTGGTGTGGGTGGAGGCACACAGCAGAGAAGGGGACTGTGACTCAACTCACCTGTACCACCTTATAAAGGAAGGAGAACACCAGCGACACACAGGCGTTCTTCTTGGACGTGGCAACCACTGCATGGTGGCCCCAGTTAAGGAGTGTTCAGAGGCCTGGGCTGCTGCCTCGCAGACCCCGATTCACTACAGGTCTTGGGAGGACCCCCACGGCTACTCTGGGCTCAGAACCTCCCTCAACCCAACCCCCAGCCATTCACTTGGCCTTCAGGGGGTTACTGAGCTTATGGTCTGAGCCAGGCCTGAGACACTGCAGTCACCAGAAGTGGCCCCAGCCCCAAAGGAGTCCTCCATGAGAGAGAGGCAGCAGGGGACACAGAGAACCCACCCCAGCCACTGGCTTGGGGGTGAGAGGCTGCCCTGAGGAGGTGATAATCTGAGCTGACAGCCAAAGCCCAGCGTGGTGGTAAGGATACACCTTGGGTGGGGTGAACAACCCAGGGTGGGGAGGCAGCGCGGCTCTTTCCGGGAGCAGAAAGCAGGACCACGGTTGGTCCTTCCCCAAAAGCCAATGGCTTATGTGATCCCGCTGAGGTGCAGGGCTGCCCAGCCAGGCTCCAGCGGAAGCAGCCGGGGCCAATGCTGGCTCGAGCCCTTCCTGCAAGCCCTGGCTCCTAAAGCAAACCTTTTTAATAGAATCTCCATTTTCTTACTTGTTTGATGGGGACATGACAGTGGATTCATCGAGGTGATGTGTGTACAGTGTGTGGTACAGACTCTCCCTCCCACATAGGGAAGGGTCAGCATGTGCTGAGCACTTCCCGTTCCTTTCCCTAAAGAGCCTCGAGCTACCTGGGGAGGCTGGGTCCTCCACTGCAGGTCCATGTGCTGTGCCCTGGACGTGCCCATTCATGACACGCCTGTGCCACCTGGCCCCTGGGGCTGAGCTGGGAGCTCCAGGGGAAAGGGACGGCAGGGCCCACGTCCACCTCATTTCCTGCCTAGAGTGGGGACCCAGGAAACGGATGCGGGGCCAGTCAAAGGAGTGCTGGCCTCCCTCCTCCAGCCTGGGACCACATGCCCTTTAGGTGCTTTCTAAGGAGGGACAGTAGGCCCTCAAGGCCGGGCCCTGCTGGAAATTGTCACCCGACAGTGGAACTAGGGAGCAGGAAGGGGGTAATGGGCAGCAGGACCCAGAGAGGTAAGCCACTGCCGTGTCCTCCCTGGCTGCCCACGTGTGAGACCGGGGCCTGGCTGGAAACTGGTCAGACGGCTCCTGCTGAGCTCACACCACCGCCACCTCCACACCCGGGCAGCCACCGCCCAGACCCAGAGCGGCTTCACAGACGGCCAACTCCTGGCTTACAGGCCGCCTGGGGGACTCTGTAGAGCTGCCCCCCGGGCCCTCCAGAGAGCGAGGGGAAGGAGAAACAGAGGCTGCAGGAGCTGGACCTCAGGGCGCCAGACGAGGGTCACAGGCCGGCACCCTCGCTGTAATGTGCGCATGAGGCACTAGCGATGGGTGTGTGAACACGCACACTCTGACCCCTGCCTTGTCGCCCCCTCTCCGTACCTGCTCCTGTGCCCTGCAGTCTGGCCTCTGCGCTGCAGCCGGAAACCTTCCGCAAACGCACATCTGGCTTTGTGTCACCCCTCTGCCTAAAACCCTCCAAGGGCTTCCCATCAAAGGTGATATCCTAGGAGACCCCTCAGTGCTGCTGACCACTTGGGCCTCACTCCCACCGCACGCCCCCTTTTCTGCGCTCTAGCCACCCCCACTGCGGCTTCCAGAATGAGCCTCGCTTTCCCTCTGCAGAGCTCCTGTCCGGGCCTATCGTTCCTCGTGTCTGCCTACTGCTCTGGAGAGTGGACACCTGGTCTTCCTGAGGTCTCCTCCAGATGTCACCTCCTCAGGGAAGTCTTCCTGGATCCCCAGACTAGATGAGGTCCCCTGCCGTACCCTCTCCTCTCCTAGCAGCCATCACATTTGCTCCTGTGTGTTCCCCGCTCATCCCCTCAGGCCGCAGGGAACTCCGGGAGGGGGTGCCTGAGCCAGCCTGGAGCCAGGCGAGGCCGGGTACTGGAAGCTCTCGGTTGCCCATGTGTGTGCGCGCACACAGGAGGTCCCTGGGAGCTCCCCCGCAAAGGGATACGATACAGATTGTTGTGCTTGATCCACATGAAGCGGACTCCCCCGTGGGCCAGGATGGGCGACAGCATCCCTTCCTCCTCCTTCTCCATCAGGATAGGCATGAAGTGCTCCACCTCTGACATGTCCACGTCGCCACGGTAATTCCGGCAGATGAGCACCTGGGCCGGGAGTGAGGGCGGGGGGGACACTGCTTTCACTGTGAGCCCCACAAGCCAGGTACTGGGGTGGGGAGGTGAGAACGCCAACCTCCCTCACCACAGGGACCCTAGTCACACCCCTGTCCATCAGAGACTCCAGGCCATGCTGATCTCTGTCCCCCAGGGAATTCCTCAAGGAGAGCATTTCCCAAAGTGAACTCCACAGGGGCCAACCGGGTGCTCTGCAGGGGAGGGGAATATGGGGCAACGGTCCAGGACTGAGTCAACTGGGAGATGCCAGGTTAAAACAACTTCCTGTAGGCTCTCGCTGCAGACCTTCCCAGAGCCTTTCCTATGCTAACGTACCCCACTTTTCGCTGTGTCAGGGTACCCGTTCAGGGGACACTGGTACCCGGAGACTTAACACGGGACAAGCACTTTGGTAAAGTCTGGCAGGCTCTCACACAGGTAAACCTCGCTTAAGACCCAGCCATTCCTCTCTTAGGTAAAGTATTTACCCAAGAGAAACGAAACCCTACATCCACGTGAAGACCCATATCCACTGCAGCTTTATTGTACATAGATTGGGCTGGAGAGAGAGCCAATGTCCTCCAACAGGTGAACAGAAACAAGAACTGTGTCCATCCATAGCCCAGAAGGCTCCTCAGCCACGAGGAGTGACTACTGACTCGGGCGGCAGCACAGGGGCCTCCCAGGACCACCGGGCCAGGTGAGCAACCAGACAACGGACAGCATATCCCGTCCCACGGGATTCCACTTACATAAAGCCCTCGGAAGTGGTGACAGAAAGCACGTCAGTGGCGGCCTGGGGACGGGCTGGACACAAGGGGTGTAAGGAAGCCTCAGAGGGTGATGGAGTGTATGCATACGGCTTCCTGGGTTTACACAGTGACTGAACTCATCAAAGAAATGCAGTTTGGTCCACGTAAGCGACCCCTCCTGAAGGGACAAGGAGGCAGCCGAGGGTCTGCCAGGCTGCGAGAGGCTCTATCTGGAGACACGGCCTAGAGCCGCTCCCACGAGCCCGGGGGGACAGCTGCTGCAGGACTCAGCCCCGAGCTGAGCCGGGCCCTGTGGAGCTGACCGCGCAGCGCGGCGCCAGCCTCAGAACCTGCAGTCCCACAAAATACAATGTCTTTGTTGTTTCAAGCCAGGACAGAGAGAGAATCGGAAAGAAAGCGTCAAAACGAGAACCTCTTTCCTAGTTTCCCTTTCCTGGTCTATGCCCTCTTCCTGCTGAGGTCCAGAAGGCCTTAGGGACCCAGCACCCAGTGGGTGAGCTGACGGGCACATGGGCCAGGCCTGGGCTAAGGGACTCCCGTGCACCCCGACATATACTCCTTGCCAGGAATACACACCGGCCCTGCCACGAGGCGGGACTGTTAGTCTGAGAGAGATGCACAGTGATGTCCAGAAAGCTGGCACCACCGGCCCGAGGTCACACAGCCAGCAAAGGCGAGTCCAGATTCTAACCAGTTCTCACCCCCTGCACGGCCCCTTCTGCTCCCTAAACTGCTTTCCTGGGCTTCCCAAGGCCCATCTTCTTCCCCAGGTATACAGCTCTGGGGGCTGCAGCTGGCAGGGAGCCCCAAGCCCCCAGAATGCTCAAAGGAAAGAGCAGAGAGCAACTTCCCTTGCTCACTTCCATTACCAGGGCTGCAAAGAGGTCAGCTCATCCAACAAGCAGGCACTGGGTGCCCTCTACCGCACACCATGCTGGGCCTGGGGACACAGAGGTGACCAAAACAGAGTCCCTGCATTGCTTAGAAGGAACTGAGAGCCTCCCGAGGGTGTGACCTTCAAACTGAGGCCCGAGGGGACAGGGGGGATAGAGGCAGAGGGACTAGGGTGGCTGGAGCCACAGGGTAGAGTCAGGGGTGCAGCCCACGGTGGGACCTGGGAGCGCTGGTTACATGGAGTGAGGACAACCTCAGAGCTTGGGCTGCAGGTCCCAGATGAGAGGACAAAGACAGGAGACAGGACAGATTGAAGGGAGGCAGGCAATGTTGACGTGACAAACCCCTACCCTTATGGCTGCTCTTGACCCCCACAATTCCTTCCCCACGAAAAAGCGAGAGGGGTCTTCTTAAGCAGAACTCACACTGGGATTCTCCCTGCTGAAACTGCTGTCTACCCCAGTCTCCCCTCATGCTGAAAACAAACTGCAAGTTGAACCTCATGGCAAACTGATTCTTCATGGCCCCGCCAACGCCTCTCTGTCCATCTGGCCCCCACCCTCACCCCCAGGTCACTCTATTCCAGCCTTCCTGGTCCCCTAGCCGCTCTCTGAACTATCCACATCTATTCCTGCTTCAAGGCCTTTGCACTTGCAGTTCCCTCTGCCCAGAATGCCCTGGCCTCTTCTAGTTGCTCAAGCCTCACCTCAGATGGCACCTGCTCTAAGTCTTCCTTGCTTGCCCTGCCAAAGAGATCATATTTTGTCCCTCTTTACCCCAACTCCACTTTTCCTTCACTGCCCACAACACTGCTGCACTGTAATTTCTATCCTTTTTTATGGTCTGTCCCTTTTGCCAGAGTCTAAGACTCCCTGAGAACGGTGACCACTTCCATCTTGTTCATGACTGTGTCCCAGCACCCACAACAGAGCCTGACGCCAGTGGGTGCTCAGTGAATGTCTGTGGAGTGAACATGGGCATGAGGAGAGAAAGGAGGCGGGGATAATGCCCAGGTCTCCAATGAGGGCAGTCCCATGGACGGTGGTGTCACTCACTGAGATGGGGAGAGAGTAGGTCTGGGGTGGCAGCAAGTTCCTTTTGGGAAATGCCAGGTTTGTGGTGGCTGTGGGACCTCCGAGGTATCCCAGAGAACAGTGGATCTCCAGATAAGTACTCCGGACTGCGGTACAAACTTGAGTCACTGGCACACAGACGTGAGTCAAAGGCTGCCCAAGGAGAGGGACAGTGAGGGTGGGACTCCTAGGCCTAAGCAGGAGGAGTCAACATCCAAGGGAAGTGGCCAGGAGACGGTGACAGAAATGGGCAAAACAATAGGGAGTAGCAACTTGGAGGCCAATGGGAGCCCACTGAGGAGTATGGTAGTGGTGTTAGAAGCTGCAGAGAAACAAGAAAGATAAGGGCAAAGAAGTGTCCATGAGGGCTTTCTAGCAGCTAAATGTGGCTGGTTTCTTTGGTGATCAGAGGTTCTGGCTGGCAGACAGACGTGGGGTCATGAATTTCTTAATGTGCCATTACCTTACTTTTTATTAAATATAGTCTGCACAAAAGGTCTTTTAAAACCTGAGGTCCATGGGGAATGGAGTAATAAATAGCATGATCGTTGCTGAGGATGGGAGGCAAGTCCATGACTGCCCTGGGAGCTTCCCGAAAGGCAGGTCTGGTCATGCTCTTCCCAGGCTACAATTTCCTCTGGTGGCTCCTCCTTCTCGGGATCAGACTGGTCCCCTCTGTTCCTCATTCCCATCTGGACATCCTCAACCATCCATGGCCCTGCTGGTGCCATCCTCCAGGCTCCAGTGTTACCCGGGTCTTCTGGCCCACCAGCCCCAGCAGGCTGTCCCTGACCCCTCAGGCCAACTGCGATGCCTCCTTGTCCACCTGACTGTCACCTGGTCCCAGCTCTGGCACCTCCCTCCTCCAGGAAGCCTTCTGTAACTACCTCTCCTGCAACCAAAATTGAGGTTGGCATTTATACTACCCGGGGCTGTGTCCATGCCCTTACAAGCTACCTAGATCTGACCATTTGGATCCATCAGCTTCCGTGTGTCTCCCCTGCTAGAGCCCGAGGCCCTAGACAGGATTAACAAGGACTGTGGGCCATAGGTGGTGCTAGCCTGTCTCAAACATCTGCTCAGAGAGTTTGCACAATAACACCATAACCAGCTTGTGTGAGCAGTGAGGAACAAGGTTCAGAGAAGAGAAGGTACTTGCCTCAGGTCACACAGCTGAGCAGCAGAGATGGGTTTTGAACTCAGCCCTAACTGCGTAGTCACGATAAGAGTAGGCACTGGGCTTGGTGCATGCTAGGTGCTCATGAAATGTTTGCTGAAGGAATGAGAGATCTGAGATAAGGCAGCCTTTGGGAACTCGGGACACAGTGGCCAGCGTGGAAGGAAGAACACATGCTACAAGGACTCTGGGAACACTGCACCCACCTGGCCCCTGGTGTGCCCTGTGTCTTCCCTTGCCTGAGGGCTGGGGAAGGGAGTCCAGCACTGGACCTCACTAGCTGTTGACTTTGGGTGGCATCCAGGGCAGGCGACCCACTCAAGGGACTCTTGGAAAGTGCTAGAGCGGGGTACTCTGGGAGGGGGGCAGGAAGGGATAGCCACTTCACCTCTTCACTCCCCACTGCTTCTGAGCTAACTCCTGCCTGCCCCCGCTGGGCCCGAGGCCCACCTCTCTTCCAGTGATCCATGCGGGACTTGTTTAGCATTGTTGGTACTGTTCCTGTTCTTCCAGATGCAAGAGGCCAATACTCACTTGCCTTCTAGCCAGGACAGACTTGGGGGAAGGCAGCAGCCCACCTGGAAAGGCTTTGAAATCCCTCCTTTAAGAAGTTTTCCCAAAGTCCCCTGGGAATGGCACCTGGGTCCTAGTCATGTGCAACTCTTCCTTCAGGTCTCAGCCAGATTTGTCCCTCCCGGAAGCCCTCCCTGACCCCCAGCCCAGGCATAGTCTCCCATTACATTCTCACTGCTTCATCATGGCAACTGACATCGATGTGTGCTTTCTGAGATCAGTGCCCCTTTCTCCCACCAGACTGTGAGCTCCAGAAGGACTCCGATTTTGCTCACCAAAGGCAGCCCAAGCCTAAGCACCCCGTACGGGTGCTCCCCAAATATCAGCTGACTCCTAGACCTGCCATTCTGTGGCTGGTGTGACCTTGGGCAGGTTGCGCGCCTCTCTGTGCCTCAGTTTCTCCCTCTGTAAAATGGCCCTCCCACCACCCGCTTCACTTAATCCTGGAATTCACGCGGGGACTGGCAAAGAGAAATCGCCGGATAAAGAGGGCGGGACTGGCCCGAGGGCACACTGTCCCTGACACGCCTCACCACCTCTGGCCAAGGGTCGCACAGCCCCTGAGCGCCAGTTCTGGCTTCGAAACCGGCTGCGGCCCGCGCTCCCCGCTGCCTCGGGTTCCCCGATGCCCCCACGGAGGCTTGAGCACCCGACCCACAGTGGGAGGGGAGCCGTGCAGCTGTGTTGCCTAGCAACAGGGCGGGGCTCCCGGATCGAAGCCCCCGCCAGGTTACCTAGCAACAGGGTGGGGCCCTGAGGTGAGGCCGACCAGCCTCCCTAAGACTAGGGTGGGTCCCATTGGCGGGTTACTTAGCAACAGGGTGGGTCCCCCCCCAGGGGGCGAGGCCCCACCGGCTGCCTGGCAACGGGGAGGGTGGGGACCCATATGTACCTTGCCCTTTAGGTCCAGCACGTAGACGGCGCTGGCGGACATGACGGCTGCGGGAAGCCTCGGCACCTGCCGAGGGCGGCGGCGACGGCGGGGACTGCCGGGCGTTGAGCAAGGCCGGGCGCGTCCCGCGACAGTTCGCCTCCACTTCCGGTCCGGGGAGCCGCGCGCGACCGTTATGTCCGGTCGGGGAGGGGGGGGGGGCTGCCAGAAAGGCGCAGGCGCGAGGCGGAGTGCGCGCAGGCGCAGTACGCCCGATGTGACCTTATTTCCCGCTCCTGCCTCAAGCATCCGGAAGTAAGGCCCGGAGGGGCGGGGCCGGCTGACGCCGGGCACTCTCCAGGTGCCCGGCCGGGCGAGGAGGCCAGGGCGGTTGGAAACCCCCGCCCGGCCTCCGTGGGCTAAGTGAGGTGACATACCGGTGGTAGAACCCACCTTGGGCCCAGTCCCAGGAAACTCATAGTCTGGTGGGGGTTCCAGGAACAAATATAGTCACTAATTATTACACGCTTTATAGGGGAATGGAAGGTGGTGGTTACTTGGAAAGAGGCCAAACTCTCGGAATGGCACTCAAGCCTTACCAACAAGTCACTACTTGTTACCTGTCAGTGTCAGTGTCAACATTCGTCAGTGCCTATTTATGATCTGAAAACCACGCCCCACCGAACCTAGGTGAAAACACTTCTCTCATTTCTGTAGGTAGTGACCCCAGTGGGTGATACACATTGTGACCCCTGACCAATCGAGTATCTCACTTTTATGAACACTCAGGCTGTGGAGATATGCCTGCATTTTGTCCTCGTGAACCATCATAGTGCTCTGAGGACCCCAACCCTGCAGCATCAAGGCCATTTTACTCAGGCTGCCTGCCTCTGACTTTTGATCTTCCCTTCTATCTCCTTTGGGCTTTTGCAATATATCCTCGGCTTAGGATAGAGATGAAGTGCAAGGAAATCTGGAGGAGAAAACTGGAGTATTTAAAGACAAGTAAATCCTGGGCTGGAAGCATTCTTTCACAAAACGTCTGGGAGAGAGTTTTTGACAATTGTCTTGTACAATACCCTATTATACCTAGCCTCATAGTTTGCCCAAAATATTTCAATGTTTTAGGAAAACATGTCTTTTGAAAATTACAAAATTACACACTTCACAGGAAAAAAAAAACAACCCACGGAAATGCCAAAAAGTGTAAGAGAAAAAGAAAAACCACCCAGAAGAGGTGACCCCTCTCATTATGGAGCATTTCCTTTCAGGCTTGCTCTAGGCAATGTTTAGATGTTTAAAACCAGTATGGGGGGGCAGGGCTGGGAGGAACAGATTGGACAAAAGTCTTTTGAAGAAACAAGACACCCAAGTGCCAAGAGCACCATCACAGTAAACACTGTTTACATAAATTACTCCATTCTCCATTTGTTGAGCTGGGGGGGGGGGGTTCAAGTCACCGTCCTTGGCATTTACACTTAATGTAGAAGCCAGATTTGACCTCTGCACCATCTCAGAAAAGACCAGACCCATTGCAGTAGACCAGGGTTTCTCAAACTTTGCTGCCTGTTAGGGTCATCTGAGGAGCTCTGGAAAATCTCAGGGACTGAACCCCACCCCAGGCAGCATTGGTGGTTCTTAATGCTCCCAGAAGAGTCTAACATCTACGAGAGTTCGAGAAACGTTGTGGTAGACTAACAGCGATGGCCTGAATCAACCATGTCTCCTGGTGTCCGCGCCCGTGGAGTTCTCTCCCTGACTGGGTTTGGCAATGTGACTTGTGGTGGCCAATGGAATAGACTACACAGAGATTCTGAAGAAAGAGTAACTGCCATCTTAGCCGTTCTGGCCCCAGGCAAGTTAAGAGAGCCACACAGGTGAACTACACCACATGGCATAGAGCCATCCAGCCCAGCAGTGGACCCACCGAAGAGAAATCCTGCTGTTTTAAGTCATCCGGCTTTAGACTGGGCAGGCAGGGAGATGGAGTATCTATCTTCCAGGATCCCGACAATGGCTTCTCACAGCACCCCGCCATGCTCACAAACCCCAGCGGCTGACTCATGGATGGAAAAGGCCTCCACGTGCCTTTTGGCTAGGCTGTGGAGAACTCTAGGGACTCTGGCCCAAGGAGCGACTACTACTGACAGTATATTACCTCACAGGTGGGTTGCAAGCCACAGGTGGAAAAACATGTCACCTCATTTCTTCCAGGTTGAGGGTAAATGGTCACTTTGCAGTATGTGCATTCTACATGTGTAATAAATCCAAAAAGCAGTGTTTCTAGTGATAATCAAACCGCTTATAATTTAAGACACTCACACTTCTGTCTCATAACCATTTTTTGCTTTATTCTGTTCACAGGTGACAGCCCCGAACCCAACACTTGGTTTTTCTCTTTTGACTTTGCTATTCTGTCACTACCTAGGGTCAACAGAGTCTTCCTCCCAATAGTATATGCAGTTCGATCCTCAGCAAGTAGGTACACGTAGGTCCTCAGAGATTATGGCTCTCCAGCACCAGGACCTGGGTCCTCCCCTTTGACTGCACTGTCTGTGCTGGGGCTCTGCCCAGGTATTGTCACCCCTGAGGTGTCCTTAGGCCAGAAAGGCCAAGCGGGCTACATGTTATGTGCCAACTCTGAATAAACCCAGGAGGTGCTCAGAGCCCAGGGTTGAGGGTAGTGAGGCAGGCTGTGTCAGGGTTCCATTACAAAGGGATGCCCTGCTTGAGTAACGACGTCTGCCATGGCAACACCCTCTAGACATGTCTGGAATAGCGACACTAGGGGAAGAGGCTGCATGCCGACCGCAGGCTCAGGCAGGGACAAGGAGTGCATTCCATCCTTGCCTTAGGCGGTTGTCCCGCTTTCCAGGCTGCATTGTCTCAAACACCAGGGTGGCTGGAGAGGCATTCCGAAGGCCATGAAGGTTCAAGTGGCTTCCCTAGGCTCGGAAGGCACAGCCTAAGCCCCATGCTAGAGGGAGCCTGGGAGGACAGCTCACGCAGGGCCCCGTGGGGGCATTAACTCCTTATCTTCTGGAGTCTGTTTCACCCAGGGAAAGAGAGCTGGCTGACTATCAGAGTTAGATGCAACTTGGGGGGTAAAGACACTTTTCTGTGACACACAGAAATAACTTAATCTCTGGATAAACTTGCAAAAATTTCCAGTCCAGCCTAAAAAGGTTTATCTTCTATGCTACCGACAAACCAAAATAGAGTAAAAGGACAGTCTTACTTTAATCAAGTTCCAGAAAGAGGGCACACTGCTTTGGAAAGCACTCGTCTCAGCAGAAGACGCAAGGGTGTGTGTAAAAGAATGTTTCTAGAAAATACCAAAGGCACGAAACATAACCCCAACTTTGCCTTCCACTTCCCCTTGATGCCACTCCATACCCTGGGTGGGGAGGCTACTTTGTCCAGCTGACTTTGGGAATGTCATAGTGCTCCGTGAGGGTGTCCAGGTGTCTGTTGAAGTCCTGGGAAAGCCGAGAAGAAAACCCACATCAGTACAGCCTCAGACAGGGCACTGGGATTGTGTGGCACTGCCCACTCCCACTTCTCCACATTCTGCCTCTCCTCAGTAAGCCCCCTCCTCTCAAAGCCACCCAGCCTTGAACCCTGGGTTCATCCTTAAATGACCCTGGGGAGGTGTCGCTTCTGTTGGGTATCCCAACCCCCACCCCATCACTCCAAGGGCTCCCTCTGCCAGGCTCCTAGCCTCTGGGCCCAGCTGGGGCCCTACATAGCCTGGTCTTCCCCACTGGGCATGTGACTTACCTCCACTCTCTGCTTGTGGGTTTTGGATGCTTTCTTCAGGATCCTTTCCATTTGCTGGAGAAAGGATAGACGTGGGAGGTGAGTTCACACTCTTGACACAGCCCAGGCCAGCATGGGGTGGAAGACGGTAGTCCCCACCAGCTTGGCTCTCACACCTAGCACGGCTGGAGGTCTCAGGGTGTACATCCTGTCCCTCCCTTAACTCTACTCAGGCTAGTCCGACAGGGATGCCCGGCCCCAACATGTCCCACCAGGGACCCCGGTTGGCTGCCCTCTGGTCAGAGTGGCAAGGAATAACTAGCGCTGACATGAATAGACTCTGCTGGGAGCTGTATGTGTGCTTCCTGCATCCCTGGGCAACCGACCGCATTCCCATTTTGCAGAAAAAGAAAGTTTCAGATGCGGTTTGAAGAAGGACGAAAAATGAGGAAGGTGAAGGGCCCAACACATGGTAGGAGCTCACGGGAGTAGGTGCTGGTGACACGGTGCCATGAGGGCTCCAAGATCCAGATCACCCTGATGAGTATCCTGCACCACCATGACCTGCCCCACTCCTCATTCCCAACACCGGATGGGACCTCGTAAGAGCAAAGAGCACGGGACGCAGAGCCAGACAAACCTGGGGCTGCACTTGGCTCTGCGTTTACTGACTGGGTGTCTACAGCCGACTGTGGTGCCCCCCACCCCACCCCGTGACCCACACTGCCTGGTACTGGTGCCCTGGTGCAGTTCTCTGCCACAATGACTCTGGGCTGGCCCCGTGACTCAGTTCACTTAACAGAATGCGGTGCCAGTGCTGGGCTGAAGCCGTCAGACCCGGCAGCCTTTGGCTTTGTGTTCGTGGAAGCCAGCCACCATGCAAGAAGTCTGATGACCTTACTGGAAAGAAAGGACCTGGAGGATAAGATGACACATGGGGAGAGAGGCCATGGGAGGAGCAACAAGGCATCAGACATGTGACGGTGAAGCTATCTTGGATGTTCTAGCCCAGTTGGGCCTCCAACCCCAGCTGCCATCTGACTGCACAGATTCCAAGTGAGGCAAGCAGGAGAACTATCCAGGTGAGCCGAGCCAACCCTCAGGATAGGACCCTGTTGGCCCCCACCTGGCTGCTCCTCCCTGTCCTTCATTTCATTTGCTGCCCCGTCTTCCTCTGCATCCAGTTGCCCCCCGCCCCCGCCTCTCTTCCTGATGCTGTGAGCCCCCGTGAGGCCTGTGCCTCCTCACAAGAGGCCACACTGACCTGACCAGCTGCCACCAAAGCCAGGCACTCAGTAGGGCTCTGCCTTTCCTCGCCCCACTTCATGTACCAAGTTCACAGGGTGTCTTGGGTGCTGTCGCCACCCCCACTTCACAGATCGAGAACATGAGGACCAGCCTGCACAGTGGGTGATGGGGCTGGAGATGCCAAGCCCTAACCCTTCAGGCTGGGGCCCTGCCCCACGGGCCCTTCTTCCAAGAACTGTCCAGCCTTCGTGCTCACTGTGCTCAATCAAACACCCTTCCAGAAGGGAATCCACATTTCCCAATTCTACCTACCTTTGCCCACGCTTTCTCCTGTCTCTCTCCTGGTTCAAAACAAAACCCACAGCAGTACTTCCAGTTTTCAATGCCAACAACAAAAAATTCCCCTTGACCTTCCACCACCCTCCAGCTACAGGTTCATTTCTGTTCCTCTTGATAGATCTCCCAAGAGTTATTTCTGCATCTTGTCTCTGCCCTTCCCCGCCCTCCCTTGGATCCCCTCTAATCAGCCACTCTTCCTCCTCATTCCAAATGCCAACTAAGGGCTCTCAGTACTCACCCCACAAGACCCTTGGCAGCATGACACCGTCAATCCCTTCCTCCTTCTTAAAACACTTTCTCCACTCAGCTCCTAAGGGCACACTCTCCTGGTTTTCCTCCTTCCCGTGATCCTTTGCAATTTCAGATCCTGGACCTCATCTCTGTCACTGTGCCTCCTCAGAGGATCTCATCCAGTCCCACAGCAACGCCAGAATGTTTGCAGGAGAGGCCCAGACCGCTCCTCCAAACTGCGGATTCAGATCTCAAACTGTTCACAAGAATTCTCCATTTGAATTTCTAACAGCTGTTCAAACATTCAAGTGTTCTCTAAAACCAAGGTCTTTTTTTTTTTTTTTAATGTTCAGTTAGCCAGCATATAGGATAAAGCCAAGGTCTTGATGCCCTGCTTTAGAAGCCCGCTTTACCTGCTGTCCTACCTACTGCAGTAAATAGAACCTTCATTTTCCCAATATCTCCCATCAAAAATCTTGGTCATTCCTCATTTCCCAGTCCACACCCAATCCATCAACTAATCCTGCTGTTCTTGCTCCAGAATCAATCCCAAACCTGATACCTTCCACTGCTTCCACTATTACTGTCCTATTCTGAGCCACTGTTATTAGTCACCTGATGGGACTCTCCCCCACCCCACTTTCACTCCAGGAGTAACATCCCAGCCCAGCCTGGGACCATAGCCTCAGGGAAGGAACTTAAGTGCATTCATTTGTTAAATTCTCGCCACAAACCTGTTAGGTAAGGACTTCAGCCCCACTTTACAGGTGAAGAAAATAAGGTGTGGGAGGTTAACCAACCTGCCCAGAGTTACACCACCACCAAGAAGAGGTAGAGGCAGAATGGAACCCAGGTCGGTCTTGTCAAAGCCTCGGAGTCTCACCATTTTTTTTTTTTTTTTTTTTAAATGACTCAATTAAGCCTGAGAATGATGAGTTAACTCTTCCTGATGTTACTGGACCAAATCACCCAGATCAGGGTTAGGGCTTCTCAGCCTGGACAACACCTGACATTTTGGGCCAGATCATTTTTGCTGTGGGGGGTGCTGTCTTGATGACTGTAGGATGTAGAGCAGCATCCCTGGCCTCATCCCACTACTCCCCACCCCCACCAGCACACCCTGAAGTTTTAACAAACAGAAATGTCCTCAACCACTGCCAAATGTCGTCGTGGGAGCGGACGTAGGATACAAACACAACCTATTTGAATCTGTCAAACAAAGTCATCATGGACACAGACTTTGTGGAAACTTATAGCCCGGAGCATCACCACTTAATATCAACAGCTAACATCAACTGAGCACTGATTTTTTGCCATACCGAGTGCCAAATGCTTTATCTGAATGACTTCATCTAAAGTTCCCATCCCTTTCAGGAGACAGCACTATCCTGATCCCTACAGATAAGTAAACTGAGGCAGAAAGATGAGTCATTAGTCCTCTCACTGGGCAAATGAGACACTGCGGTGGAATCCAAATCCGATCTCCAGTTCTGGCCTTTCAACGCCAGCTCTAACTTTCTCTGCCATCCACTCTGACCAGAAGCGCTTCCCGCCCTGGGAGCTCCCCCAACCGTGGACTCTTCCTCACCCACGTAGCATCTTCCCGGAATCAAGGTCTCTCTGACCACTCACCACCCCTCCGAGAGGCCCGAGGCTGACCCCAATTTCGAGTCGTCCGGCCCTGCCTCTCCCTCCACCTCCGGAGACCCAGACCTGCTGCGCGGGGCATCCCGCCTTACCCGCTTCTCCTGCATCTTCTCGAAGGCCGCCTGGGCCGGGGTTCGCTTGTCCAGGCCGCGCCGCTTCTCCTCCTCGTTCTTTTTGCTCGTTCCCATCGCTTCCAGGAGTTTCGCCTTGTCTTTGTCCTTCTTTTTCTTCTTCCTGAGAGAGGAGAAACGGGGAGAGAAGATGAGAGCGGATCAGGGAGCAAGAGCTCGGGGACTCTAGAAGAGGCTTAAGGGGGCAGAAGACAAGCTTTTGCGGTGCTCTCGGGGACTCACCGCTTGGTGACGCCGAGCTCTGCAACGCCTTTTAGTTTCAGGGGCCCCTTTTGAACCTGCTCGTAGGCCGCCATGACGCCGCTTGCAGTTCTGTAGGTAAACTGCCACACTTCCTGTTTGAGTGCCCCATTTACGTAGGAATGCCCGCCTCACTCCGTCTTGATTGGTTGAGTTAGGAGGTGCGCCTGCGCTCTTGGCATGTGGAGCTGGGCCACAAGTTCCGGTTGTAGTGGGGCCTGGAGAGTCTGGACCTCATCCTTTGCATCCAGTCTCCTGCCACACTTCCGGTTTGACGCCCACTTTCGGTTTCTAGGGCCTTGGGGCCCCTGAATCCAAGAAGCTCCTTTGAGAGATCTCCCATTTCCTTTCTTTTCTTTTTTCTTTTTTAAGATTTATTTTTTTATTTGAGAGAGCGACAGCACACGCTAATGGCTAGTGGGGGAAGGGGCAGAGGGAGAGAGAATCTCAAGCTGACTTCACACTTAGCCCGAAGCCCAAGGTGGAGCTCGATCTCAGGAACCCAAGATCATGACATGAGCTGAAATCGAGAGTCGATGTGCGACCGACTGAGCCACCCGGGTGTCCCCACATTCCGATTTCCTAAAACGCAGTGTTCTCTTGAGTGTTTTGTGTGCACTTGGATGTTCTGTTCTCTTTCATTGCTGTATTTTGAGAGTTTTTTTTTTTTAAGATTTTATTTATTTATTTATTTTTTTTTAATTTTTTTTGTTGTTGTTGTTTATTTATTCATGAAAGTCAGAGAGAGAGAGGCAGAGGCAGAGGGAGAGAAGCAGGCTCCCCGCCTAGCAGGGAGCCCGATGCGGGACTCGATCCCAGGACCCTGGGATCATGACCTGAGCCGAAGGCAGACGCTTAACCGTCTGAGCCACCCAGGCGCCCCTAAGATTTTATTTTTAAGTAAGCTCTACACCCACCGTGGGGCTTGAACTCACAACCCCGAGATCAAGAGTCATATGTTCTTTTTTTTTTTTTTTAAAGATTTTATTTATTTATTTGAGAGAGAGCACATGAGAGGGGGGAGGGTCAGAGGGAGAAGCAGACTCCCTGCAGAGCAGGGAGCCCCATGCAGGACTCCATCCAGGGACTCCAGGATCATGACCTGAGCTGAAGGCAGTCGCTTAACCAACTGAGCCACCCAGGCACCCAAGAGTCATATGTTCTACTGACTGAGCCAGCCAGGCACCCCTGAGAGTTTAATAGATAACCTACTTTTATAAACCTAATCAGTACTTACTAGTCTTTTCAGGTTTTGCTGAATGATGGTATTATGTGAAATACATGTCAACTGCATTTGGAAAAATTTTTTTAAATATATTCTACTGAGGTATAATTTATAAACAGTAAAATGCACTCATTTTAATTGTACGTTTTGATGAATATTGTCATGTTTACACACCTATCTAATCACCTCCGCAATCAAGATCTAGAGCATTCCATCACCACAATGTCCCTTGTTTCCCTTCCCAGTTAACCACCCCTCCTTACTGTTCACCCCAGGCAACTCCAAACCTGTTTTCTCTCACTATAGATTAGATCTGTCTTTTGTAGAAGCTTCATATACATGGAAATATACTATATGTTTGGGATTATACTATATATGTTCTTTTGAGCTAGAGTTCTTTCAATGAGCCTAATGTGTTTGAAATTCTTCCGCTTGTTTTTTTTTTTTTTTAAGATTTTATTTATTTGACAGAGAGCATGCTAGAGAGAGTGAGCGAGAGATGTGGGGCCTGATGCAGGGCCTGATACGGAGCCTGATCCCAGGACCCTGAGATCATGACCTGAGCCAAAGGTAGCCCATTAACCAACAAAGCAACCCAGGTGCCCCCCTCTTGTTGGTTATAAAAGTACTACATTTGTATTGCTAAGTGTTATTCCATTGTATACATATATTCGATTTTTTTTTTTTTAATCCACTCACCTGTAGATGGACACCTGGGTTGTTTCCAGCTTGGAGCCCTAATGAATGGAGCTGCTGTGAACATCAGTATATAAGTCTTTGTATGGACATAAGTTTCATTTCTCTTGGGCTCACTCTTGATGCCTTCATTACCCGAAGCAGAACAGTAGCAAGGTTTGGTTTTTCTCATTATAAAATGTTGAGTCTCAGCCACTCTGTTTTGAGGGTTTGATAAGAGAAAATAGTTGCATAGGATGTACTGAAAAACCCTGATCTGCTAGTGCCATAACACTTGGGGCTCCAATGAGTTGGTTTTTTAATTCCCTGATATCACAAGTAATTTGCTTAATGAACAAGCAGGGCTATTGTCGTAACCACAACATTCCTATTTTTCTTTCCTTCCATCCTTTTAAGCGTTATGTTTTTCAGTGTGGGTCATCTTCCTCTGGCCCTTGGATGAAAATGCTATCAGGCCTTATAGTTTTTCTCTCATTTTGTATGTGATATACAGTAGTATTGTACTTTAAGTAGTACATAGTTCTCAGTTCAATATGTGGAAGGTCTGGAACTTGATTTGGAAAGAGTGGTCTCTCCTTTTCCTTAGCTGGGACATTCACACATTAATAAGAAGAAGAAGAAGAAGGCAACAAGCCCAAAATGCCTTATGCTAATCCCCACATCGCCAAACAGAGACTTAACTTCATTACAGTTTTGGCTCTTCAGAAATGAAATCTTAAACCAGTCAATCAGGAATTCTCTGATCAGCACTAGGTAGGTAATCTCCCTGACAGGGTTGTGGGATAAAGCCCCAAGTCCGGCTCTGCACTGAGCATGGAGTCGGCTTGGGATTCTCTCTCTCCCTCTCCCTCTGCCCCTCCTCTCTCTCTAAAATGAATGAATGAATGAATGAATGAATAAATAAATAAATGAATAAAATGGGATTTTATTCTATCCTTGCTTTTTTACTGACCTTCTCCCCATCAGAATGTTGTGACTGCTTTTGTATGTTGAGTTAATACTGAGGGAAACAGAGAAGAGACTCCAAATCTCCCATAATCCTCTGCTGACATTAAAAATATATATACACGTATGCTCCATGTGAGAAAACCACACGGTATGGAAAAGGTTAAAAGAAAAAAGAAAACAAAAAAACTGGAAACTTCCCTTCCTATCTCTTTCCAAAATGATTAGCAATTTCGTTTTTATATTTTTCAACAAAAAGTGTGTATGCCAATATCTGTATATCGGCGCAATGTTCTTTTATTTCTGTCCTCAGTTTTTCATTCAGCAAAATGTCTTTTTTAAAAGATTTTTAAAATTTATTTATTTATTTATTTTTTTAAAAAGATTTTATTTATTTATTTATTAGAGAGCGAGCGAGAGAGAAACAGCATGAGAGAGGAGAGGGTCAGAGGGAGAAGCAGGCTCCCCGCTGAGCCGGGAGACCGATGTGGGACTCGATCCCAGGACCCCGCGATCATGACCTGAGCCGAAGGCAGTCGCTTAACCAACTGAGCCACACAGGCGCCCTTAAAATTTATTTTAGAGAGAGAGCACGCGCGCAAGGCTGCGTGCGAGTGGGGGGAGGGGCAGAGGGAGAGAGAGAACCTTCAAGAGGACTCCACGCCGATCCCGGAGCCTAGTGTAGGCTCCGACATTATCAAAAGATCTTGAAGCTCTTTACAAGGATGTCCTGAAGCTGAGTGAGGCCCTCCCTAACCAACGCCCATCTACATGCCCTCAAATCTCAGCTCACATTTGCAGTGGCCTGAGTTCGTAGTAGTTTATACTACCATACTATTATGTATATTATATATTATATATACATAATCCAATGTTATGTACATTTGTGCATTTTAATTTAGACCGCTATTGCCCAAATTGTGCCAAAGACTTTGAGGGAGTGCAGAGGAGGGAGAAGCAAGCATCCGGGAATCAGGCCAAAGGAGGGCTCGGGGCCTGACATTTCCAGTTCTACCCACAGGGGGCAGCAAGCGACTGCCCAATTCTCCAGCTATAACCTCAACCCTTTGTGCTCAGGAACTGCAAGAGAGCCTCCAGAAAGAATGGACTTCCTCGTGCAGCCAGGCCGGTCCAGGCTTGCTGGTGGGGTGATCCTTGACAGAATCAGCTCCTCAGGGAGGAATGGGACAGACTCAGCTGGGGAAATCTGTTCTCCCCCAGCCAACCTAGCAGGTTTGAAGCTCCTCTCTGGCACTTCCAAGGCTGTGTGCCCTGCAGGAATTGGCTTGACCTCTCTGACCTTCTCTTTCCTCTTTTATAAAATGGGGCTGCTGCTGATGCTAACAACAGCTAATACTTTATATGGATTTACATGGATCATCACATTCACTCCCACAGCCACCCTGTTACACAAACCATCGTGATTTTACAGGTAGGGAAACTGAGTCACAAACTGTAATCCAACCTATGCTGAGTGTTCCAGCCTTGCTTTTGTCACCACAGCATGAGGCCATCCATTGTAAAATGTGTCACTACTTTGTAAACCTCTATGACAGCATTTCTCAACATTTTTTTTCATTATCATCCCCTAAAGAGAATTTAATTCAATTTAATTTAATGAGAGAAGTTAAATACCAATAATGTAGTTTTTGTCAAGGATTGAGCTTTGGAGGGCCACAAACCATTGAAATATCTAAGGTTTTTGCATCCCCTCCTCCCGGAACCAATTTTCACCACCTTAGGAGCAATATTGCCCCCATTGATAATTTATGTTCCAAGGGAGGATTTGTGCCAAATTCCTGTGCTTTTGCTCACTTAAAATTTTTTACTTTATATCCGCTTAAAGAGTCATGAGATTTAAATACACAGAGATTTTTATTATATATTATTCTTGCGTATACATACAAAGAAAATACAATAAATCAGCTAAGGTTTTCTAAGTGTCTTCGTACACAGGTACAACTCATCAAAATCACTGTCCGACTGTAAGTGTCCACACTGGTGCTTTATCACACAACATCGCCCTCTGTGCCATCGAGGACCCTGATAAGGAGCTTTTCTTTAACACAATCTGCATTGTTTCCAAAGAGTAGAGTATGGAAAGGGAAAGCAGTTACCCGAGGGTGGAAAAACATGGCAAACACCGCCTTACCCAAGAGATCAAGGTCAACATTGTCAGCGACGTCATGTAGCTATCAAGTAACCCCAGGTATGATGTGATGAGGAGGACACCTCACTTCTGAGGTCTTCCCCCCAAAACCCATAAATCCAGTCCAATCATGAGAAAATACCAAATAAAAATGAGGGATATTCTATAAAGTACCTGACTGGTACTTTTCAGGGCTATCAAGGTCATGAAAAAAAAAAAAGACTAAAAAATCAAAACCAAATAAAACAAAACAGACTGAAAATCAGGAGCCTAAGATCCTAAGTGCAATGTGGGATCCTGACCCAGGAAAAAGGACATGACTGCATATATACATCCATGCTCATAGCAGTGTTGTTCACAATAACCAAAAGGTGGAAAGACACCAAGTGTCCATTGGTAGGTGAATGAATAAGGAAAATGCGATCTATCCATACAGTGGAATATTAGTTAATCTTAAAAAGGAAAGAAGTTCTGACACATGCTACAATGTGGATGAACCCAGAAGACATGCTGAGTGAACGAAGCCAGACGCAAAAGGACAAATACCATATGACTCCATTTACATGAGGTTTCCAGAATAGGCAAATTCACAGAAACAGAAAGTGGGATGGTGAGTTCCAGGAACTGGGGGAGGGGAGAGTGGGGAGCTGTTTAACGGGGACAGAGTTTCAGTTCTACAAGATGAAAAGAGGTCTGGGAACAGATGGTGACAACTGCACAACAGTGTGAATGTATTTCATCCCGCTGAGCTGAGCCCTTAAAAATGGTCAAAATGGTAAATGTTATGTGTAACATATTAAGTGTAAATGTTATGTGTAACATATTTAAGTAACATTTACCATTGAAACCATTAAATAAGACATTTAAAAACAACAGGGAAATGATACGGAGAGATCCCGTGTACCCTTCTTCCAGTTTCCCTCAATGGTAACATCTTACCAAACTCTAGTGCAATATCACAGCCAAGATATTGGCATTGCTATAGACAAGATACAGAGCAGTCCATTATCACCCCAAGATCCTTCTTGATGCACTTGATCCACACCCATCTCCCCCCCACCCCACCCCATCCCTGCACACTGGCAGCCTTACCCAAGAGATCAAGGTCAACGTTGTCAGTGACGTCATGTAGCTATCAAGTAACCCCAGGTATGATGTGATGAGGAGGACCTGTCCTCATTCCTATAATTTTGTCATTTTAAGAACACTATGTAAACGGAATCATACAGTATATAACATTTTAGGATTGACTTCCCCCCCCACACACACACACTCAATCCAAGCTGTCAGGTGTATCTCTTTTATTGCTGAGTAGTGTTCCACGGTATGGATGGACCAGTTTGTTTAACCATTCATCTATTGAAAAATATATGGATCATTTCCTGTTTGGGGTTATTTTGAATAAAATATCCATCACAGGTTTTTGTGTGAACGTAAGTTTTCATTTCTCTGGGATTGCCCGAGAGTGCAAGTGCTGGGTCATATGGTGGTTACATTTTGTTTTTATTGTATTTTATTGTAGTAAGAGCACTCAACATGAGATCTAGCCCCTTCACAAATTTTTAAGTGTACAATGCATTATCGCTCGCTCTGGGCATAATGTCCAGTAGACCTCTAGAGCTTATTCATCTTGCTTGATGAATCTTGCTTTGTGCGTGTTGGCTAGTAAGCCCCATTCCCTCTCCCCCAGCCCCTGTGAACCACCATTCTACTTTTTTCTCCTCATATAAGTGGAATCCCACAGTATTTGTCTTTCTGTGACTGGCTTATTTCACTGAACAAATGCACTCAAAGGTCATTCATGTTGTCACATACTGCACAATTTCCTTCTTTCTTCCATTGTGTGTATATGCCTTATTTTATCCTTTTATCCATCCATGGACATTTAGGTTGTAAATATCTTGGCTATTGTGAATAATGCTGCAATGAACATAGGTGTGTTAATATTTCTTTTGAGTGTTAATATTTCTTTTAAGATCCTGATTTCAATTCTTCTGGATGTATACTGGATCCTATGGGAGATCTATTTAATTTTTTTGAGGCACCTCCCTACTGGTTTCTATAGTGGATGCACCATTTTGCATTTCCACCCACAGTGCACAGGGTTGCCATTTCTCTATGTCCTCATCAACACTTGTCAGCTTTTGCTTTTTTGGTAATAGCCATCCTGACAGTGATATCTCATTGTTGTTTTGATTTGTTTTCCCCTGGTAATATTGAAACGCCGTACTGTCATTATGATTCTAAGTTCTCTATCCTATATTACAAGGGGGATATTATTGCATATTATTTATCATAATAAAGCTGGAATTTATCCATACAAAGATAAAATTAATTTATTTGTACCATGAAAAATGATTTTCGGCCATGCAAAAAAGAAAAAAATCCCATGATTGGAGTTGGGTGTCAGAGAGGCAGCCTCTGGTGGCTGACGGACATGAGCAGCAGCTTACTAATTGTAATTAGTGCTTGTTGAGCTCCAACACAGCACCACCACCCTGCCCTCCTCCAATGGTGTCAGACTTACTCCAGCCTCAGGGCCTTTGCACTTGCTCTTCCCACTGCCAAGAACTCCCTTCCCAATCACTATTTCCTCAATTCCCTCCAGTCACTACTCAAATACCATTTCATCGGAGGGCTTTTCCCTCCCAACCTATTTAGCCTAACCTCTTCTCTCTCTCTCTATCCCTGCCCTGTTTTATTTTTCTTCCTGGAACTTAGCACCCCTGCCTAATTATGTGTTTATTTGATTGCTTGCCCACAGGAACTTGAGCTCCATGAGAGCACTGCTTTTGTAGTATCAGGACCTAGGACAGCGCCCGGCACACATTAGGTGCCCAATAACTAATTGTTGATGGGTGGTGGGCAGGGAGGGGGGCACATAACCAAATCACAGAGTGCCTGATGGGGTCAGGCATAGGAATCTGGACTTCAACCATGAGGCACTGGGGAGTAAGGAGGTCTTTGCTAATTAGTTTTCTTATTGTTTTCGTTTTTAAAAATGTATTTACATGCAAAAAACTCACCCTTTTGGTGTACAGGTCTATGAGTTTTGACAAATGAATACAATCATGTAACCAACACCACAATCAAAATATAGAACAGTTTCATCACCCCTAAGATTCCCTTGTTCCCCTATCTGCAGCCCCTGGCAACCATTTATCTGTTTTCTGTCCCTATAGTTTTGTCCTTTTGAGTATGTCATATAAATGGAATCATCCAATAGGTAGCCTTTTGAGTCTGGCTTCTTTCAGTTGGCATAACACATTTGAGGTTCATTCATTTTGTGTATATCAGTAGTTAATTCTGTTTTATAGCTGAGTAGTAGTCTATTGTATGGACAGACCCCAGTTTGTTTAACCGTTTCCCAGGTGAAGAACATTTGTGTTGTCTCCAGTTTTTAGTAATTATGCATAAAGTCGCTATCACTCTTCATGTACAGATATTTTTAAAAATGAAGATATAATTCACATACCATAGAAGTCACCCTTTAGAGTGCACAGTTCAGTGAGATTTATCACCTTCACAGAGTTGTGCAACCATCACCGCTATCTAGTTCCAGAACGTTTTCATCACTCCAGAAGGAAACCCACCCCCTTTGAGCGGTCATTCCCCATCCCCCTGCCCCAGCCCCTTAGCAATGACTAAATCTGCTTTCTGCCTCTATGGATTTGCCTATTCTGAATGTTTCATATACATGGAATCACACACTATGTGGACTCTTGCGTCTGACCGCTTTCACTCATCCACGTTGTGGCGTGCGTCAGTGCTTCATTCCTTTTATATGACTGAATAATATTATGTTGTATGAATGGACCACAATTTCTTTATCCATTCATCCATTGATGAACATTTGAGTTGTTTCTACTTTGGGGCTATTGTGAATAATGCTGCTATGAACATTCACATACAAATCTTTATGTGGACATATATTTTCAATTCTCTCCACTTTGGAGTGAAAATTGCTGGGTCATATGATAACTATGTTTAACTTTTTTTTCTAAGATTTTATTTATTTGACACAGAGAGAAACACAGCAAGAGAGGGAACACAAGTAGGGGGAGTGGGAGACGGAGAAGCAGGCTTCCCGCGGAGCAGGGAGCCCGATGCAGGGCTCAATCCCAGGACCCTGGGATCACGACCTGGGCCGAAGGCAGCCGCTTAACTGACTGAGCCACCCAGGCGCTCTATGTTTGACTTTTTAAAGACCTGCCAAACTGTTTTCCAAAGCAGCTGCCCCATTTTACATTCCCACCAGCAGTGTATGAGGGTTCCAGTATCTCCACATCCTGGCCAACAACTTGCTATTGTCCGTCTTTTTTGTTATAGGCATCCTGGTGGGTGTGAATTGGTATCTCATGGTGGTTTTAGTTTGCATTTCCTTAATGATTAATGATGTTACACATCTTCTCATATGCTTATTTGCCATTTGTATATCTTCTTTGGAGAGATGACTCCTCAAATCCTTTACCTGTTCTGTTTTGTTTTAATAGACTTTATTTTTAGAGCAGTTTTAGGTTCACAACAAAATGGAGCAGAAGGTATAGAGATTTCCCATGTGCTCCCTGCCCACACGCACCCACAGCTTCTCCCACTATTAAGATTGGTGCCTTTGTTACAAGTGTTGAACTTACTACATTGACACATCATATTATCCAAAGTTGACATTAGAGTTCACTCTTGGTGTTGTACCTTCTATGGTTTTGGACAAATATATAATGACATGTACCCATCATTACAGTATCATACAGAATAGATTCACTGCCATAGGGGTGCCTGGATGGCCCAGTTGGCTAAGCATCTGACTCTTGATCTCACTTCAGGCATTGATCTCAGGGTTGTGAGTTCAAGCCTTGCATTGGGCTCCATGCTGGGTGTGGAGCCTACTTAAAAAAAAAAAAATCACTACCATAAAAATCCTCTGTGTTCCATCTATTCATCCCCTCCCCAAATCTTTGCCCATTTTTTTTTATTTGGGCGATTTGTCTTTTTATTGTAGTCTCGTAGGAGTTCTAGATATATCCTGGAGATTAGTACGTTATCAGATATATGATTTGCAAGTGTTTTCTCCATGCTGTGGGCATGTACAGGTTTTCATGTGCCCATACATCTTTTCATCTCCCTTGGATAACTACTCATAGTGGGATAGCTGAGTCACATGGTAAGTGTATGTTTAACTATAGGAAAGTTCTTTTTTTTTTTTTTTTTTTTCAGATTTATTTGAGAGAGGGGTGCCTGGGTGGCTCAGGCGGTTAAGCATCTGCCTTTGGCTCAGGTCATGATCCCAGGGTACTGGGATAAAGCCCTGCATCAGGCTCCCTGGTCAGTGGGGAGTCTGCTTCTCCCTCTCTCTGCCCCCCACTCGTGCTCTCTCTCTCTCTCTCAAATAAATAAATAAGATCTTTTTTTTTTAATTTTTATTTATTTGACAGAGAGAGAGACAGCGAGAGAGGGAACACAAGCAGGGGGAGAGGAAGAGGGAGAAACAGGCTTCCCGCGGAGCAGGGAACCCGATGAGGGGCTCGATCCCAGGACCCTGGGATCATGACCTGAGCCGAAGGCAGATGCTTAATGACTGAGCCACCCAGGCGCCCCAATAAATAAGATCTTTTTTAAAAAAAGATTTGTTTGAGAAAGAGAGAGAACAAGAGCAGGAAGGGCAGAGGGAGAGAGAATCTCAAGCGGACTCTGCACTGAGCATGGAGCTGGACATAGGGCTCAATCTCACAACCCTGAGATCACGACCTGAGCTGAAACCAAGAGTCAGAGGCTTAACCAACTGTGCCACCCAGGCGCCCTTATGGGAAAGTTCCGATCCATTTTCCAGAGTGGCTGAACTATTTTGCATCACCATCAGCAATTAATAAGAGTTCCAGTTGCCTCACATTTTCTCCAACACTTGATATTGTCTTTTTTTTTTTTCTTTTAAATCATCCAAAGGGGGTCTTTAAAGCCTGATCATAGTCACATTCTACAAGGTGGCTTCACACACTGGGGCAGAAGAGAGTTGATGAGACTGGGAGGAACTGTGATCGTCCAGGCCAGAGAGAGTGGGGAAGAGGGAAGAGGAAGATCCAAGAGCAGTTCAGGGGGGTTGGGGTGTGGCACTGGAAAAGGCTTAGCAGGAGAAGAAAGTGGAGAGACAGGATAGACCCAGAGGAAGAAGAGCATGGAGCACCAGGTTAAGAACTTTTGACTCCCACGTGTTCTGCCCAAAAGAATTCTGGGTCTTAATAAGGTTGGCAGCTGCTACATTGAGGATGCATGGTGAACATTAGCATGCTAAAGGCTCTGACAGGTCCTGCAATAAAGATTTCTGTTTGGTATTATTTAACTGACTGTTTCTCTAACTTACACCTTGGATCACTTTTCTTAAGCTATAACATCATCATCATCATCATCATCATCTCCAATGTACATCTGGGAACCTCATTTAGCTTGTTCACCCAGTTATTATGCTCCCAGTGCCTAAAACTGGCTTAAACCCAATAGTTAAAATTTTTTTCTTTGGTTGCATTAATGATCTCGTTAGATCTTCAGGACGACTCAATGAGCTAGGTACTAATATAACTTCCATCTTACAAACAAGGCTTAGAGAGGGTCAGCTGACTTGTCTAAGGCACATAGCTAGTGGGTGGAGAGCTAGTAATTGAGCTGGTATCTGCTTGCAGTCTCTCCATCACCCTGCCTGTCTCTGGAAGGGGCCCCATACCCCCCAGCCTCACCCAGTCGTGGCAGATGTGGTCTGCTGTTCTGTGACCTCCTACAGTCCTTCTTGTCCTGGTGGCCATGGACATACTCGGGCTGTTGCCCAGAGAGCTCAGCTGTAACTTGATCTCACCAGGCTGGGGGTGACAGGGCGGGTGGGCAGGTGACAGCCAGGGCAGGGACATTTGCCCAGATGCTGATGTGCCACAGCCTGGCAACCTGTGTGGTCCTGAGGAGACTGGGGGCTTCAGGAGCTTGTCCCAGACTCCTGGCAGTGGTCTTCACCATGGGCAACAAGCAGACAGTCTTCGCTCATGAGCAGCTGGAAGCATATCAGGTAGGGGTGATGTGCAGGTTCGTCAGCCTTGGTTTCCCTGCCTGAGAAGTGGGGACAGCACCATTTGTCCGGGGTGTGCAATCGGCAAGGGTTCCTGGTGCAGCTCTGTGTGTAACATCAGGCGGGGATGGGCAGGCAGTGGGAGGGAGAAGGAGGAGGCCCCTGAGGCAGGCTCTGGGCCAAGCCAACATCTCTCTCCACAGGACTGCACCTTCTTCACAAGAAAGGAAATCATGAGGTCAGTCGGGGCAGAAAGGGAGGAAGACCTGGTAATAACTTTCTCTCCATTGTCGGAGGATGTTTGCGATTGGACAGGACTGAGTGCCGCGTGGTGGTTAAAACACAAAGGGAGGGATTGCGGGCACGGTCAGTGGATGGAGGCAGAGATGGGGAGGCTGAGAAGCCACATCTTGTCATATTGTCATGGTCTCTAAGTTGATTAGCTTGGCCTTTCTCCCAAGGGTTGTGTGGAGCCACGGAGAGTATGTGAGCAGGGAGAGGTGTTGGGGGGAGACAGATCAGCATGTTAAAAAGATCCCCCTGAGACCAGTGTGAAGAGGCTGGGACTGGAGGCTGGGCACCTGGGGGCAGAGGCTAGAGTCAGCTCTGGGTTGTGGGGGTAGCATCAAGGTAAGGGTGCAGGTAGGCAGGCTGCGGCCGTTGCAGGTCGCTGGCATGAGCAGAGAGGCATAGTTGGGTATCCCACGTTACTGCTCAGCCCATGGGGCCATTGTCCAGAGGCCCCGACCCATGAACTTGGAGCTGTGAAACCCAAGCTGGCCGGGGTTCAGATACAGAGTGATAGGGGCCAAGGCCCCAATTGTGTGGGCACGGGATATCCATTATTGATGGGCACACCTTTCACCAGTGAGCCCCATTGTCTGGGTGAGGACAGCTCGTAGGGTCACCCTGGCCATCACGATCAGATTACTGATGGGGAAACTGAGGCTTGGGCAGGGGAGGCTGACCTGAGCTCTGCAGATGGGCAGAGCTCCAAGGAGTTTGAGGGCTGACATTTCGTCGGTCCTGAGCTTCTTGTTTGTCAGCAGAATAACAAGCTCAGAGGGGAAGAGGGACATGCTCAAGGCCATACAGAAGCCCAAACCCAGGCTGTTCCCTGAGGGGGCCCAGACAGGGACCTGGGTGGTCAGGACTGAAATTCCGGATACCACTTCCTTGAGTTCCTAGCCATCATATGACCCAGGGGCTCCCATCTCCCTCAGAAACAGCCCCTAGCAGCTTGGGGACCTCTGACTCACCAAGGATGCCCTCTACAAGGCTGTGCTTCTCATGCCCCCAGTGAAGATAGGGTGTCAGCAGGTGAGGACATTGGAGTGGAGAGCTGGCCTCACCATCTAGGTAGTGTTGGTGGCATTTGGTGTTTTGCGAAATGCCCTGCATGCATTAAAAAACTCTGAATATTGGCCTTTTGTCTCTGCTCTGCCCCATTTAGGGAACGCTCGCCTTATGGGCTGAGAGAAGGAAAATGTGAGAATGGGGGGTCTTTACAGTCAGAGGCCAACAATGTGATGATATCCAGAGATTCAGAGATTCACTCGGATTCTCTGAATGTTTGATGTAAAATGATCTCACCTTAAGCACACTCCCTTTTGCCATCCCCACTAGCCTGGTCAACTCCTACTCACTCTTCAAAGCCCAGTATCAATGTCCCCACTTGAGTCTCCCTTAGCTCTGGGGCCCTCTCTCCACTTTGGCCCTGCCCCCAGAGGGTAGACGTGCCCGTGTTTGGCTCTGTGTGCTTGAGGACTGGGCCCAGAGCTGATGACTCGTGAGGACCCACGATCCTTCCATGTGTAGTGAGCAGCTGCAAGAATGAGAGAAAAGGGACAAGTCCTCCCCATCCCATCTGCCAGCTCTTCCCGGTATTTCCCTCCCCACCCCAGGCTCTTCTATCGCTACCAGGACCTGGCTCCCCAGCTTGTCCCCCTCGACTATACCAGCTGTCCTGATGTGAAGGTGCCCTACGAGCTCATCGGCAGCATGCCCGAGCTGAAGGTATGTGTGGGGCCTTGGGGCAGGCAGGGAAAAAAATAGTAGGGATGTCCCCTGCTTCCTATGAAGTGAATGCATTTTACAGATGAAAGAAGTGAGGTTCAGAGAGGTTGACACTTGGTCATGGTCACACAGCTAGGCTGTGACCGAGACAGGAATGAAAGCCGGGGTTGTTGGAACGCTGGGATGAGATAATGCAGGTAAAGGGCTTGGCACAGGGTCTCCTGCATGGCAGGTACTCAGGGAATGTGAGTTCTGCTTTTCATAGCAGGAGCCGCTAAAAAGGCAGGTTCTTCTCAGTTGGATGTTCGTCACATAGTTTGTGTTGCCGAAGGGGACTTGTGGGGTGAGTGACTGAGCAGACATTATTTTATCACAAGGGACAGAAACCTCATTCGAGAGGGACAAAATGTATTGGAACATAGGAGGACAAACTCCAGGGGGCAGAGCAAGCGCCAGGTACGGCTGGAACCAGGGTTTCTGCGGATGAGCTCAGGAGTCTCCCTCCATCTCTCAGCTCCCCCTTGGCAGGAAGGGGCTTCGGGCTCAGGCAGCCTGTCCGACGGGGCTGCCCCAGCGGTGCCAGATTCCTGTCAGCTCTGCAACCAGGGTAAAGCAGGCCCCTCCGTTGCCATCTTTCAGGGCAGCCTCTGATTGGCCAGTTTGAGTCACCCTACCTACCCCAGAGCCAATCACGGTTGCCAATCGATAGCGATCTCTGATTGGCCTCAACCAGGTCACGTGGCTGCACCTGGAGCCAGAAGTGGGATGACGGCCACCCAGACCACAGGGGCAGGGAGAGGAGTTGTCTGGAATCCTGTCCCAGGACGGTGGGCAGGAGGAAGTTTGAAGGTGGGGGGTGCGTACTTGAAGGTTTCAGGAAGGTGGGTGCGGAGAGCGGTTCCATATGGAGCCCTGAGTCCCCGGTCAGGGATGGCCTCTCTGCTTCCTGTCCCCAGGACAACCCTTTCCGCCAGAGGATTGCCCAGGTGTTCTCTGAGGACGGGGACGGGCACATGACCTTGGACAACTTCCTGGACATGTTTTCCGTGATGAGCGAAATGGCTCCCCGCGACCTCAAAGCTTACTATGCTTTTAAAATTTATGGTGCGTGCAGGGCTCGGGGGTGGGCGAGCGTGGGGTGGGGTGGGGAGTGAGAACAAGACCAGGCCTGGGGCCAGGGGCTGCCCTGCCGTCGCAGCTGTCTCCCCGGGGGCTTCGCCCCACCTTGGTACTTGCTGACCTCATCCCCTTACTTACTTTCCAACCACACGGGCCTCCCTCTAACTCCAGCACACCAAACTCTTCCTCCCTCCGGGCCTTCTCCTCTGCTGTGCCCTCTGCCTGGAATACCTCTCCCTTGACTCCTGCTCACCTTGAAGTCTAGGTCAAAAGCAGCTTCCACCCTCAATCACTCTCCACCCCACATCCTAGTTCTCTCCCAGCAGGGAGCAGTGCTGCTTAATTTCTGTTCATAATCCGTTCATTTCTTATTGATTTCTCTCTGATGAGACCCAAGGGCAGCAACAGTATCTGTTTTCTTCCCCATCTGTCTCTCATGCCTGGCAAAAAGGAAGTGCTCAATAAATACTTGTTGACTGACTGAATGAATGAAAATTTATCACAGCGCCTGGCACACAGTAGGTGCTCACTAAAAACCTGTCGAATGAATGAAACTTTATCACAGTGCCTGGAACATAGTAGGCACTCCCTAAATCCTTGTTGAGTGAGTAGATGAAAAACAGTCACGTATGCCTGGCACCTAATAGGTGCTCAGTAAATAGTTGTGGAGTGAATGAATGACCTCCCAGCAGGACTCTGCCCAATTCCAAAGCAAGACCCAGCCATTACCCCAGGGTCTTGGGATCTCTCCAGTGCCTCAGTTTCCTCCTCTGTAACATGGGGACAAGAGGCCCAGCCTGCCTGTCCCCTGCTGTGCCCCCACTCCACATCCCCTCTATCCCGCTGCACAGACTTTAACAATGACGGCTACATTTGTGCATGGGACCTGGAGCAGACAGTGACCAAGCTGACGCGGGGGGAGCTGAGCACTGAGGAGGTGAGCCTGGTGTGTGAGAAGGTGCTAGATGAGGCCGATGGCGACCATGATGGGCGGCTCTCCCTGGAAGACTTCCAGAACATGATCCTGCGGGCACCCGACTTCCTCAGGTGTGACACTCCTTGCCACTTTGCACAATCCATTTCCACGTCTGAGCGCAGCTCCTACAAAACTAGTTCGCAGGCTGCGTTCGTGAAAGTTCCCCTGTTCATTCATTTGTGATCTTAGAGAACTTCCCCAGCCTTCCTGGCCTCAGTCCCTGCATCTTTAAAATGGGGATAATTGGGGACCCCATGGGCACCCCCTGTGGGTGGACGCAGCTCTTTGGGTGAATGGAACATGGCTGGTCTTCAGTCCTCTCTTGCCTGAACATTTTGCAGTGAACAGGGTGTACAACTGTACTTGGCAGTCCTGGGGAGAATCAGAGCCCCCATAGTCGGGCTGATAGTGAGTTAATACAGGGGGTGGCCAGCCACCTGTTTTTGTACCTCCTGTGAGCTAAGAATGGTTTTTACATTTCTTAAATGGCGGGGAAAAGATGAAAGACCAATAATACTCCGTGACACATGAAATGGATGTGAAATTCAAATTTGTGTCCATCAGTGATTTTACTGGCACACAGCCATGCCTGCTTGTGTATGTATTAGCCACGGCTGCTTTCGAGCTATACGGCCCAGCTGAGTCTTTGCACAAAGTTGGGTATATCAGCTATTTGGCTCTTTACAGGAGAAGTTGGCTGACCCCTGAGTTAGTACATGGAAAGACCTTAGAGCAGCGCCTGGCACACAGTAGGTGCTCAGTATCTGTGTGCTGGGGTTGCTGTCGTGGCTGTTATTATGGGTGGCATCCTGACATGCACAGAGGGCCCCCCTCCTCTCCCTGGAGAGGCGTGGCTGGTCTCCTAGCAGACAGAGACATGAATAACGACAATTGAATGAACCCTACCGAGGACAGCATCTCTGGGCGACAGCACCCTGTGCATTAGCCCCCTTAGCCCTCACTACAGCCCCATGCAGGAAGGATGGCTATTATTCCCATTTTACAGAGGAGTAAACTGAAGCCCAGGAAGGGGTACCCACTCACTTAGAGTCCCACGGCAAGTCTGGGGTGGAGCCGGAGTGTCAACTCTGATCCAAAGAGGTGTGCTTTCCACCCCTGTGGGGACCGGGGGAGGGGGCACAGCCTGGGGTTCTTGAGGGGATCCATCTCCCCCTGTGGTTCCTTGTCTGTCTTGGGGACTCCCTGCAGGAGAGTTCAGGGAGCGGGGGGGATGAAGGAGGGCCACCCTCTCTGCCTGATGACTCCATTTCTTTTTGCACACAGTACTTTCCACATCCGCATCTGAGCGCACCACGGAGAAGAAGTCAGGTCAGAGGAGGACGGGGTGACCCCTCACTCCGCTGTGAAATCCGGTCTCCCTGGGTTCTGGGAATAAACACACGTCACTGAGTCACATCTGCTTGGAGGACATGTGTTTCACCTTAAACCTGCCGGATGGGAGAGAGGAAGCCTGGGATCTCACCTCTGCCCTCACTGTGTGACCCTGGGTGTGGCTGCACCCTCTGTGAGCCGTGATCTCCCCATTTATGCAAGGAAGTGGCTGACTTCTAGATCTCTGTCCACCGTGAGGGCTGGAAGTGCCTTGGTAGCTATGAGTTTTGGTGGACAGAGACCAGATGTGGAGATGAGGCCCATGTGATCTCACCCCCGGGCTTCCCAAGGCTGAACCCTACCCCCAACCTCTCAAGTCCCCTTTCCCCCCAATCCTTGAGCTGCTCAAAGGGACCAAGCTTGGACTCCGTGCTCATTCATTAGCACAGCCAGAGGAGGCCTCCGAGGGAGGGGGCAGCAGTGTCATTCACTGAGGCTGGCACCGTACTTTACAGTTTACGAAGCACCTCTCTGCCATTGCATTGGCTGCCTGTGGCATGCCAGCGGGGTGGGTGAGAAGCAATCACACTTCAGAGGGAACAGAGTGATTTGCCCAAGGCCACACCCACACCTCATGTCATCTGCAAAGGCAGCCTTGAACTCAGGCCCACCTCTTTCCAGATCCCAGACATCTACACACCTTGCAGATTTGAGAAGCCCCACACCCACTCCATCTGTGGTCGGCCTGGGGCCCATCTATAGGCCCCGTCAGTCCAGGGAGTGGTCATTCCTGCAATCGAAACTAGCTGCCAGGGCACCTTCCCAGACACCCCCACTGTGCATCATTTCTAGAGCACCCACTCCCACCCTAACCTCCACTTATTAAGCACCCACTGTGAGCCAAAGCCTCAGGTTTTATGTGCATCCAGTTGGTTCATCCTGAGAAAGATGAGCTGCTCTTCTTCCCACTTTCCAGGTGAGAAAACAAGCCCAGAGAGGTCTAGTGACTCGCTAGAGGTCACACGGCCATGTGATCTGGGATTTCCTCCAGAACCCACTGCTAACCATGACCCTGGGCTGCCTCTCTCCTCCTTTAAAGGGGCTCCCATGCTTCTGAAGTTGGTGTCGGGAGTGTGTACTATGTGCCAAGCCCTCTCCAAGTCTCACCTCCCTCATTTGTAGGAGAACCCCAGGAGGAAGGTGTGAACAGCTCTGTTTATAGGCAAGGATGTTACTTAGACTTGAGCCAGGTGCAGAGGATGTGGCCAAAGAGCTCCAACTGACCGGGTTTCAAATCCTGGCACTGACACCCTCTAGCTGGGTGAGCTTGCCCATGCCTCTCCTCCTCTCTGACCCTTAGTCTCTTCTTTAAAGTATGCAGTATGAGCCTATCTGCTGGGCCTGCTCAGAGGTGTAACAGAAATAGTGAACTTGGAGGCTTTGGCATGGGGCCTGGCACACAGTAGGTGCCCTAGACCCTTGCTGTAACTGATAATTATTATTCAAATAACCGGGTCACAGGATCGGCAATTGCAGGACCAGACCCAAGCAATGTCTTTATTACATTTCTCAGGTTCCTGAGGACTGGTGGGTAGACAATAAGGGGTCCAGTGTGAGCAGCCCCCAGAGCCAGGGCAAAGCTCTTTAACAGTACCCAGGGGCAAAGGGTGGCGGTGGGTGGTACTCCTCTGGGAGCCAATCCTTCTGGGGTTCTGCCAAGTCCTTTTTCTCTGGTTTAGACACTTTTGGGGACAGGGCCCTCACTACTGCTTGGTGCCAACCCTTGACCCTCGGGGTCGCCTCGCTCCAGCTGGCCAATCTTGAGACCTTCCTGGAGGGGTCAACTCTGTCTCTCAGATCCTGGGGCTGCGAGGGGCTTGCAAGGGACGTGGCCACAGAGCGGTCTGTGTCGACATTATCTTCCCAGCGGACGTCACCTGGCCTGGCCCCTGAGCTGTGTGTCGCTGCTGGTGGCCCAGCACTCCAGAGCGATGACAAGTTCGTAGAAGACAAGTGGGATGTCAGCTGCTGCTGGACCCTCTTGCCCGTCTGGGGGAGCATCTTGAGGTTCCTCCAGAGTTTCCGGCAAGCCTTCTCAAGAGGAGCTTTTGGGGGGCAGGAGGAAGTGGCTTCCTCCGTGGAAGCTCTGTCCATCTCTGCTGATGGCTTCCTTCCCCTTGGGTGATCAAGTGTCGGCCTCGGTGAGGTCTGAAACCGAGAGCAGGTGAGCCTGGGGCCATCCCACCCACCAAAGCTCTGAATCTGCCCTGGAGGTTGGGACATGGGTCCCACTCAGACATCTGGGGGGTGAGAAGGACCCCAGGTGAGCCCCCAAACCTGATCCCATGCCCCCTCCCCATCCCCATGAACAGCTTCACTATCTCCCCCAGGGATTGGTGAACTCTTTTCGTAAAGTGCCAGAGAGCAAATCTTTTCAGGTTTGTTGGTCATACAGTCTCTGCTGTAAAACAACAGAGATCGTACATCAACGAGTGAGTGTGCCTGAGTTCCAATAAAACTTTATGGACGTGGAAATCCGACTTTCATCTGATTTTCACGGGTCATGACATACTACTTTTTATTTTTTTCAACCACTCAAAAACATAAAAGCCATGCTTAGCTTGTGGGCCATACAGAAACAGGCCAGATGTGGTCCTCGGGCCCTGATTACTTGGTTGTTCAGGTGACATTTGGGGCAGATGCCGACAATGCCCCATCCATATCCCTTTGCCCTGAGCGCTCAGTACCCCCAGCTCCGCTCCCAAATGCCAGCAGTGGGGACTCTGCCCGGGGTCCTTCTCTGGCCCCACAGCAGGCCAGAAGTGCCAGAGATTTAAAATCTCCCAGAAACAGCACTTGACCAAGGCCTAATGGAAGATGGAGGATCAATACCCCAACTCCTCAACGCTGAGGTGGGATAACAGAAGTCCATGTCCCACGCCGAGTCCCAGCCTTCCTGAGGGATACCAAGCCCCGGATGCCCACAGGGGAACCTGCTCCCTAACACACCCTTCGTGGGCTGCCCTCTCCCATCCCACTTCCCCGCTCCCTTAGTGGCACATCCTGGGATCACCTCCCTCATAATGGAGGGCCCAGGGACTCAAACCATGACGACACCTTGGTTCCCCTCACCGCCCCCTCCAAGCCATCAGCAGGCTCCCTTCTAAAATGTCTCAAATATCCTTTTCTTGCCCCACCCCCAGAGATCCTTTTCTGGTCCCTCCCACTTGGACTCCCTGCCTCTTTCCTGTCACCTCTACCACTGGTGCCAGGCAGCCCCTCCTGCAGCTGGCAACCATGGGCTCTCTCATGGTGACGCCCCCTGCACACCTGGAATAGAACGCCAGCTCCTCACCCTGCCCCAAGGCCCTGCATGATTGGCTCCTGCTGATCCTGGCCCCTCACCTCCCAATGACCTCCCTCTGACTCACCCCACTCCATCCACACACTGGCTTTTGTTGTTCTTTTGTTTTCCAAATACACTGAGCCTCAGGACCTTTGCATGTGCTCTTTTCTCTGCCTGAAACACCCTCCCTGCATCTCTGTGTGTGACTGACTCCACCTTATCCTATGTGTCCCAGGTCTATGCCACCTCCTCCAGGTCTTCCCTGTTCCCTTCACCACTTAGCCCCACACCCACTGATGTTCATCCTACCAGCCTGTTTCATTTCCACTATTGTCAGAACTTCCCTGCCATGTGAGGGGCATGGAGGACACTGAGCCTAGGGATTCCTGAAGGTCCAATCAGCCCTGAGAAGGTGGGATTCATTAATTTATTCACTCATCTACTCCACAGATTCATTCGTTGAGCACTTTCTCTGTGCCAGGTCTTCTCTGAGGGGAGGAGAGGCAGACAGATGAACAAGATAGGGGGAACAAGCCAGACAGATTCCCAGGCCTCCCAGAGCTCACAGTCTGATAGGAGAGGCAGACAGGAAACATGAAAACCCACAAATAAACTTTTAACCCACAAAAAGACTTTTTAAATTGTGAGGAGTGCTCTGCAGTGAATAAACAGGGTGAGGTGATAGAGAATGCAGAGGGGACGACTTTCAGTCTGGAGTCTGGGGAGGGAGACACTTGAAGAATTGAAGAAAGAAGCCAGGCATAGGAAATCCGGGGGCAGAGCATACACAGCATGTGCAAAGGCCCTGAGGTGGGTGGCAACAACATATGCAAAGGTCCTGAGGGAGGGACCAGCACATGCAAAGGTCCTGAGCCTAGCTTGATGTATCTGAACAACAGAAAGGATAGCAGAGGGGCTGGAGCTGGACTGGTGATGAGCATGAGGAGTAGCCGAGGTCACAGTTGGGATTTTAATTGCAGTGTCTTGAAAAAATCACTGGAAGGTTTTATACTTGGAGCTATAGGATCTAATTTTCACTCTAGAAAGTCTCCTCTGGCAGCTGCTGGCCACCTCCGCTCCTGCCCCTCCCCTGTGTTGGAGGTGCCAGCTTTCTGTCACATACCTCCTCAGGTGCAGCCCTGGAACAGGAGGAAGGATTCTGATGTTCCCTGGGGACATGGGCAGGGCTGGCAACTTCCTCCCTCAATGCATTGGAGTAAAGGAAGAGATCCTCATAATCCAAGTTCGCTGGATCCTTCTGTGGGGCAGAGGGAACCTGCAGCTCAACCCCAAGGAGGGAGATGGGGTGGTCCCAGGGTCCCAGACAAACCCTAGAAAGTGGGGCTCAGGAACTGCCTTGCCCACAAACCTTGTATGGAAGCATGCCCCTCCCACAGTAGCTTCTGAGGGCTAGGACCACCCCCCCACACCTCCTTCACCCGCTGCTCCCCCCCCCCCCCGCCCCGCCATGAGCCTTATAAGGAGATACACTATTCTTATACATCAGCCAAGGTTGTACCCCCCCAAATGAACCCTTGTAACAAATTAGCCTGGGGGGCTGGGGTGAGGCAGGGAACCAAGACCAGGAGGGGTGGGGCAGTGGGAGGGAGGGCAGGGATCATGAGAGTGACAGAATCACAAGAGGTTGAATGGGGAGCATGGGAACAAAAGGAGTCAGGGGGCTTAGCCCCTGCGAGGGTGACTATGGCCCACCGGGGTCCCACCCTCACCTGCCCACAGGGCTGAGTCAGCAGATCCCTGTGTGGCCGCATAGGCTGCTGCTGGTGGAAGGTGACCAGGGCGTCCAGTGAGGCGTGGGCCTTCTCCTCTCCGGGGATCACGAGGCTCCCGTCATCCAAGAGCTTCACCATGAAGTGGCGGCAGCAGCTTTGGGCTCTGTGGCAACACTGCTGGGGCTAGGAGGCTGCAGCCCTACTGTTCAGGTTCCCAGTAGCCTTCTGCATGTTTTTGCCATGTGACACTGGTAGGCCACTAACCACACTGTGCCTCAGTTTCCCTGTCTGTAACGTGGGGCGACTAAGGCTGGCCTCGGGATTTCTCATGAAAATGGAATAAGCTACTGCAGATAAAAGCTTAGTTCGGTGCCTGGCTAGGGTCAAATGATCAATAGAAGTGATGATAGTGAAAATGTGACTCAGGCCCCAGGCGAAGTCTGTGCGCCAGGCACACAGCAGGCCCTCAATAAATGCTCTGTTAATGAATGGATGCATTTATTAATGGCTCACCATGCGCTTACTATCTCTTATTTAATTTTCACAAGACTCTGAATTAATTTTAGCATTCCTATTATTAGAGATGAGGACTTGGGGGGAGGCACAGATAGGTTGAGTAACTTGTCCAAGGTCACATAGCATATAAATGGCAGCCCCAAGCCTTTTTGACTGTGTGACTCAGGGTTTAAGCTTTTCCCACGGTGGGAACTCTGCAGTGGAGTCATTGGACTTTTTTTATTCCTTTGGCCTGGAATGCTTTTGAAAAGTACTTTGTGTTGCTGAATCCTGTGAGATACCAGATCAGGTTTTGAGGCCTTAAGGAGCTGGACTGCCCTGAGTTTCCCTAATATGTGCCTCCGGGGGGAGTCAGAGAGTTGCCAAGTAGATGGCTAAGGGGTTGGGGGCGGGGAGCGGGAGGAGGTTAGGGGAGGGACGTAGCTACTCTTGGGCTCCCAGCAGCCCCTGTTCTCAGACACACAGGCTGTTACCACCAAGCCCCCATCTGCTGGTTACAGCCAGACCTGCAGCTGCTCACTGCAGCCAGCTTTGGCCAGAACTTTACACCAGTTGCTCTCTGAGCAGTTGTGGTATGAAGCATCCCTTGCCCCCTCCCAGGAAGCCCTGGAGCCCTGCTGCCCCTTCCCTGGCCCCTAGCCCGGGCCTTACTTGTAGGACAGTGTGTAGCCCACGTGGCTGTGACTCACTCTAATGAGAAAGGATCCCAGTGGCTGTAACTCCAGCAAATTCTCGGCGTCCCTGGAAGGACACACACAGGGGGGAGATGGCTGCGATCCAGCTGCCCAGCATACTGGTCAGACTCCTGGTTCACCCGTCATCCCAGGACTGAACAAACCTAAAACCCTTTGTTGTTGTTGTTGTTTCAGACCTTGGGATGTTCAGGCACAGGGGTGTTCCCATCAGTGGCAGAAGGCCTCTGATGACCTTGACCCCAGGACAGACTTTCTCCTATCCCCCACAGCCCCTGCCTGGCTTCCCAATGCCTGAAATACCCATATACCTGGTAACTGCTTGCCAAATTATTACTAGTATTCACTATCATCATTACTATTGTTATCATGGGTTCACAGAGAGGAAGGTGGCCTTCTATAGGACAAGATGGGGAGACTTGAGACCCGAGCTGTCTACTCCAGAGGCCACTGACTACGTGTAGCTACTGAGTACTTAATATGACTGGTCCGAATTAAGATGTGCTTTTGGCGTAGGATACCAGATTTTCAAGACTTACTACAAAATAAAGGAACGTATACTGTCTCATGGATGAGCTTTTAGTACTCACATTGAAGTGATAATATCCTGGATATACTGGGTTGAAGAAAAGATAGGATTAAAATTAATTGCAACTGTTTCTTTTTACTTCTTTTAATATAGCTACTAAAAACTTTAAAATGGCAACATGTGGCTCACAGTATGTTCTTAGGGACGCCCCCCCCCCCGCCAGAACTCAGAGAAAGTGGTCAATTAGCCCTCTCTGTGGCTTTCACAACGTTCTCTCCATGTCCCTACATGCTAACGGTGGCCATAGACGTTCTTCTCTTCGTTCATTTAGGACGAAGAAGGTGACTAATGAGGTGAGTTTGTTCATGTCCTCAGAACTCAGTCCAATGTAGAAAGTGCACGTAGGTCATGTCCCTGATGGAATGAGAGCAGCTGTTTGGGAAACTGTGTTAAGAAGGATTCAGAGGCTGCATCCTGCCATCATTGATTATGGATACCTGGCCTTGGGGGATGGGTCCCTGGCAGTGCTGGTCTGGTGGTCACTAGTACAGAGAGAGCTGAGGTCCAGGGATGGGAAGTAACTGGCCCTGGTCACACACTGAGTCCCCTCCCGCCCGGGACTTCAGAGGTCTTTTCACGAAGCCGAGCCCAGAATTCTGCAGAAAATCTGCCCAAGGTGGGGGCAGACAAGGAAAGAGGGTGAAGGGCAGGGTGGAAGGTGTGTGTGTGCTTACTCTCTCGAGATGGCACCGTGGAACCATGCGGGGACCCCTTCTTGGGCCAGCTGAACCACCTGTGTCTGCACGAACCAGTCCAGTCGTGGGGGCAGTGGTGGGGGCAGCTTTCCCACTTCTGTCATGGCTTCCTGGGGAGCGGTTACCTGGCAGTAAGAGGGAGGAGAGAGAGGGTCAAGCCTGGTCCACCTCCTGTACTTTGTTTTGTTCTTAGAGCTCATGGTGCCTCCTCCTTGGTTAAGTCCTCCAAACTGGCCAGAGCAACGGGCTTGAACCTGGTTTGTGTTTCTTGAGCACCTCCTATGCATTCATTCGTTGGCTCCTTCCAAAAATCCCCCAAGAATTTTTCCTTGTCCTTCTATTCTTATTATAGCATTACTACAAGTGTTAGAAAGCTCCCTTTAGGGGCGCCTGGGTGGCTCAGTCGTTAAGCGTCTGCCTTCGGCTCAGGTCATGATCCCAGGGTCCTGGGATCGAGCCCCGCATCAGGCTCCCTGCTCTGCCGGAAGTCTGCTTCTCCCTCTCCCACTCCCCCCTGCTTGTGTTCCCTCTCTCGCTGTGTCTCTCTTTGTCAAATAAGTAAAATCTTTAATAAAAAAAAAAAGAAAGAAAGCTCCCTTTATAAATATATGCATTTAAGCTTAAAAACTGACTTTATTGAGGGGTGTCTGGGTGGCGCAGTCGATTAAGCGTCTGACTCTTGGTTTTGGCTCAGGGCGCGATTTCAGGGTCCTGAGATGGAGCTCTGCATTGGGCTCCGCACTCAGCGTGGAGTCTGCTAGGGAGTCTCTCTCCCTTTCCCTCTTCCCCTCCTGCTAGTTCTCTCTCCCAAATACTTTCTAAAAAAAAAAAGAACTGACTTTATTTAAATAAATATCAATGTCCCAGGAGGGATGTGGACATGGCAAAATGGTAAGTGAAGAAACCATAAAGAGATGTGGCCCCAAGTAATTCCCTTTGCTCCCAACATTGTCATGTCTGATGGCCCCCAGAGGCACACCTGTAATGTGTCAGGTGCAAAAACATTAATTCACATGAGTTTCGACAGTTTTAAGCTCAGGATAACACTGGACTTTATGAGCCAATGACAAGGAGCCGAAGAAAAATAATAGTCCTGATTTATAAAAGAGTATCAAATCAACACAAAACCAGCAACAGGGTCATGCCCTGCTGGGTGGTCTGCTCATGACCCTTCACGGTGACCCTTCATTCTGTCCCAAACCTGGCCCACACCCAACACTGACCCTATCTAATGTTTCAATATTGCAGAAGGTCACTGTTACTGGGCTGTTTCCAGAGGGTGGGAACATATTGACTAACCCGGTCAATATTGACTTCCTTCTGCCAGAAGACAGATGTTGAGCATGCCCTCCGGGGAGAGGCCCAAAGGCATTCTAGGACGAGTAAAATTAAAGAGATCTATTAAGAAATATTTAATAAAGCAGGGTGACAAAGCAATCAAGAGCCTGGAATCAAAGCCAGATAGCCTGGGGTCCAGCCCCAGCTCCCCCACTTAGCTGCTGTGTGACCTTGGGTGAGTCACTTAATATCTCTGTGCCTTCAGTTTCATCTTTAGTTTGGGGATATGACGATATTTACCTGGGAAAGTACAGTTGGTTCAGAACTATACAGTCTGGGTATATAATAAATATTCATGAACCCAGTAGTGTCCTAGCCTGGGGTAATATATACAGGTTTGTTCTTTTTTCCACCTGGGAGAACTCCTATTTATCCTTCAAGACCCAGCAAAAATATACCCTCCTCCAGGCAGCTTTCCTTTCTCTTCACCTAGACAAAGCCTTGGCCCCCTTCTCTGTCTCCCATCTTCCCCTCTGTTCCTGCCTAAGTTTTGCCTAGCCTTGCCTCGTGGAGCTCAAGTGTCCGTGTGCAGTGTGAGTCCTGACAGTTGGCTTTTCTTTCTGTAATTCAAGTGCCTGACTTAAGCTTTCTTTGACTGCCAAGTCATCTGCTTTAACTCAATGAAGTCTATCGCGAATAAACACACTGCAAGCCACATAACAAGATAAAGAGCCAGGATGCTCCCGCCGTCCACCCCCCACCCCCACCCCACATTCCCGTCATGAGGCTCTTTTGTTTTAGACATCCTGGTTGATTTAGATAACTGGCCATTTGGATCACTTTTTCCCCCCTTCTTTCTTTTTCTCTCTTCCCATGCTTTAAATTCCTGCTCTTACAGTTTATATTCACCAATAAGGAGTGAGCCCCCAAAACCCTAGCCCCCCACCTTCAACCCCAATAAAAGCAGAACCCTGGGGCCATGTGCGCTGCCTGTTTCTCTCTCAGCAACCTGGCTGTGTGCCCCCTGGCTGTGTACATGTCAGGGCTGGTAAGTAACAGATTTTTTTTCTTCGAAGTTTCCAGATGGTTATGACTGATGGGCAGCTTGCAACCCTAAGAACCGCAGGGATCGGTTCTGTTGTCACATTGGTTTGGCAAGGGGAGATGTCTGTGGGAAGCTTACGGGCCTGGGCGACTGCCCCCAGGCATTTACTATCAATAGGCCCAAATGCACAAAGCTCCGTCGCCCTCACATCAAGGGCTCCTAGAGACCCGGCCCAGGGCTAGGTCCTTTTGGATTTTTCTGGGTCCCAGCACTACCTGATGCTGGGCAGGCACAGATGAGGGTGCAGGGGTGTCTGCTGATGAATAACTATCCAGGGATGAATGAATCCATACTAAGTTTCAGCTTCCTGACCCTGACATTGGGGCCTCCCCCATCTCCTTGTGCCCGGTACTCCAGCCCTAAGGACATCCTTGCTGTACCCCAAACTGACCAAGCTCTCTTTCCCTCCACACCTTGGCCCATGCTGTTTCCCTGCCAGGAATGCCCTTCTCCCAGCCCCAGCTCCATTTTTCAATGGTCAGCTCCCACTGAAAATTCCTCCGGCTTTTCTGGTCTCTACCACCCTGCCCCTCCTTCTGGCCCAGACTGGCTCCCATGCTCCTTCTTCTAGAAATCTGGGGTGGAGCTGAGGCTCCTGGGGCCCCAGCCTCACCCAGCATGGGGCAGGCACAGAAGTGGGTATGGGGCTGGTGAGGGATTCCCACGCGGCACTTACCTGGGAGATCCCTGGGCAGCTGAGGCTCTCCCTCTTGCTGTCCTCAGAGCCTGCAGGAGCCTTGGTTTCGATTCAGGGTCACACATCAGTCAGCGGGGTGGGGCTGCTGCCCCCAGGCTGTTCCTGTTTCCTTAAGCAGGTGAGCCCCAGGGGCGGGACCGGGACAACTCTGGTTGCCCTCTGTCCAACAAAGCTGCTGAGCTGCGGGTGGAGGGACACCCTTGCTTCACCCATGACAAGCCTTTATTGAGCACCTACTGTGTGCCAGATCCTAGGGGACAGAGAGGGGACCCCAAGAGGTGCAAGCCCCACCCTCCCGGCATCTATAATCTAGCAAGCAATGAAGAGTAAGAAATGATTAATGTTTCGAAGCAGACAGTCTGTCAGGAAGGAGGGTCTGGAGTTGCAAGAACCCTCAGAGGGGGCTTAGCTGATCCAGAGCAAGAGGCACTTGGGGGCAGGTAGGAGGTAACTTGATTGTGGGTTGCAAAAAGAGAGGGCTATAGGTGGAGGGAAGAGCACGGACAAAGGCCCTGAGGCAGGGTCAAGCCTGGACAGGCTGGGGCCTCATTATGCGCACACGGCCACATTATGACTTCCTCTGTAACAAAACAAAACACACCAAAAAAAAAAAAATCACACTTAAAATGATATTTTACGATTCTGTTGGCATCTAGACCGTTATAGTCTGGGCTGGATTATTATATATTCGTTATTATTGTATTCATTTTTTTCTTCAGATTTAAAAAAAAACCCAGAACATTCTGGGGAGCCCGATACCCACCGTAGGCACTTGTACAAGTCTAACGGACCAGGCAGCCCCGGATGTGTGCTGGCTGCACCTCCCGCCCCAGCCCAGGGGCAAAACCACTTCCTTCTCCCCTTTTAGGCAGAAATAGCCCAGACCCTGGTGGCCGAGCTGGGGGCCTCCCCTCCGGGGCCTTATCACCCGGGGCCAGCCAGTCCAGATAGCCCCCACTGCAGGCTCAAGGGCCGTGGGGGTGGCCTGGTCTGGAGTCTTCGGGTCCGTAAGGCCCAAGCAGGAGACACGTGGAACCTGGCTTCTTACTCACCCCACTGGGTAGCCTTGGGTGACTCTCTCAACCTCTCTGGGCCTCGTTTTCCTTAACTGAGAAGTGGGCATAACAGCCCTCCTTAATCACGTGATGACGACAGGAACAACCTTCAAGCATGCGGTGTGGGGCTCAGTCAAGGGTAAAATCGGGACTCTTCACTGTGACTTAATCTGATGCCTTTGTGCCTGGCTGGGGAGACAGAAGTTGGGACTCCATACTGCACAGGCTGGGCCACCTTGGGCCACTTGAGCGTCACCTCCGTGCCCTCCATAGCCCAGTGAGTCAGCTACCAGCCCCGATGATAAGGAACAACGCTGTTGGGGAGGGGCTCGCACCAGCCCAGGAGACCCTGATCCCTTAGAAAGCCTGGTCTCATTTGCATGCAGTGCAGTCTCCAGAAACATGGGGTGTCTCAGGCCACTTCTGGCCCGGCCCCCTGAGGCCCCACCACAGAGGGCTCCACCCTGATAACCCTGACCTGCTTGGGAGATGTGGTCTTACACAAACTGAAGTCCTCCCCTGAGAATGTCACAACAGAATCATCCCCCACCCCTCGGTGACCACAGTCCTCAAAACTGTGAGCGGAGAGGTGGCCGCCAGAGGAACTTCCGGAAAAGGACCAGCAGGGGGATGCAGGGGGGCTGGGACTCCAGGGCCCCTCCTGCTCTGGTGTCAGCTCTGGGCTTTTCACTGGGGGCCTCAGCTGGCAAGGAGGACTTTCATGGCCCCACGTGGGGTGGCTCGTGTGGTAGGGACCACAGTGCCTTCTCAGCCCTGTACAAGGGGTGGGGCAGTCAGGCTCTGCCAATGCTGAGCTTTATGTGTTTTCAACCATCCTGTCGTCCTACAAGGCTTTCATTCTGTTCATGAATCCATTCACTCCACAAACATTGGCTGAGCCCCAACTGCGGGCACCATGCTAGATGCTGGGGACGGGGCAGACAAGATGAGCACTGTCCCTGCCCACTGGAGCCCGCAGTCCATGGGGACATGGTTACCGCACAAGTCCCCACGTGGAAAAGGCTTGCACAAGAGGGAACAGCAAGGGCAAAGGCTTGGGGTAGGAATACACCTGACACACTGGAGGAAGAGACAGCTCAGGCGTCCAGAAGGTGGAAATAACCGAATGGCCACCACAGATGGTGGTCCATGCACACGATGGAATATTACTCAGCCATAAAAAGGACACATGCTACAACGTGATGGATCTAGAGAATCATGCAGAGCAGAAGAGGCCCCATACAAAAGGCCACACAGTGTATGATTTCATTTACGTGAAATGTCCAGGACAGGCGAATGCAGAGACAGAAAGAAGACTAATGGTTGCAGGGGGGCTGGGCGGGGGGCATGGGGAGAGACTGCTTGTGGGGATGGGGTGATGAAAACGTTCTAGAATGGACCGTGGTGACAGCCGCGCAACTCTGAGAATACACTGAAGACCACTTAATTGCACTTTGGTGGGTGGATTGTTCCATGTGCAGATTACATCTCAATAAAGATGTTATTTAAAAAAAAAAAAAAAAAGGAGCACCTGGGTGGCTCAGTCGTTAAGCGTCTGCCTTCGGCTCAGGTCATGATCCCAGGGTCCTGGCATGGAGCCCCGCATGGAGCCCTGCATCGAGCCCCGCATCGGGCTCCCCGCTCAGCGGGAAGCCTGCTCCTCCCTCTCCCACTCCCCTTGCTTGTGTTCCCTCTCTCGCTGTGTCTCTCTCTGTCAAATAAATAAATAAATAAATCTTAAAAAAAAAAAAAAGTCAAGGTGTCCTCTTTCCCGGTACAAGGGGACAAGAGTGGAAGAGCCACTTCCCTGCATGCCACCGCATCGAAGTCCTAGTGACTCTCTGAGGAAAAGGCTGGGTCTCAGGCGGGACTGAGGAGTTCAAGGACCCCAGTGTGACCTGGTTGGGAGCAATGGGGACAAAATTGGGGCCTATTGGGGCAAATACTTCCAGCTCAGTGCCGAGAGCTATTTATGGGACTTGTGCCCCATAAAGAGACAAGATGTGAAGAGAGGAGTGAGTTTTCCTCTTGGGGCACAAGACAAATAGTGATGCTGATAATGAGGATGATGACCAGGATGTTGACGGCAGCTCATCTCTCAGTGCTTACCAGGCGTCTATCCCAGGCTGAGAGGCACCATCTTGCTGGCTCATGCCTATTTTACCGACGAGGAGACTGAGGCTCAGCCCGTGGCTGTGCTGGGGGGAGGACAGGGCTCGGAACCCAGCACTTGACTTGGCAAAATGGGTGCCGGCAAGGATGCAGATGAGAGAATGGTGGGGGCACGATGGGGTCTGATGCTGATCAGGCAGGTTCAACAGGGAACGTGATGTCCCACAGTGGTGCTGTGGGGGCGTACACCTCTCCGTTCTCCTGGGGGGCGGGGGTGCGTGAGGGCAGAGCTGGGGGTCGGGAAGCTGCTTCTTCCAAGTCAGTCTTTGGGTCACACTTGCATCTCCTCAGAGCTCGGGGTAACCGACCTCCTCTTTGATCCTGTCTACACCTGGGGTAGGGGTGAACCTGGCACACTTGAGGAGCAGACGAGAGCCAAGGCGTGCAAAAGTGGAACGGCTCCCACTTTAAATGACAGGCCTCCTGAGGACCCTCGACCCAGTGCCCTACAGGGGACGTGGGGACATAAATATCCATTACCTTTAATCTAGTCCAATCTCTAATCTTACAGATGAAATTACAACCAAGAAATAAGATAAGCTGTAAAAAAAAAAAAAAAAACTGTTAACTTTCAAATGAGCTTTAATTTGTTTGTTTTCCTTAAGTGCATTTATCGATGTAAACAGAGCATGTTAAGAGATTTCAGGGGAGAGCAGACTATTGCTGGTATGTTGGTTTTAATTCACAAAAGAAAAAACTACAACGCCAATGGCTTGGACTGACAGCAGCTTGGGGGGGCGGGTGGGGGAGAGAAAGAAAGGCTCCCGGCTGACGCCCCTCCGACCTGGTTACCGGTCCCGTTGCAGTCGCTACGGGAGGGTAGAGCTGCCACAACAGAACCGGGTGATGGCAGTTAAAAACCAACTCAGACTGCTCCGCGGTCAGTCTGTTGCTTGTGCCTCGGCCCGCGCCAAGCGCGGCCTCACGCTTCGGGCCCGTCCGGCCAGAGGTGCGCACGAGCTCCCAGTCACCTGGGTCTGCCGCTGGGAATCAAAGACAGAATCACTTCATGACACTACAGATCTGGAAAAATAAAAATCTCAGCTAGAAAGTACGTCCGATTTGGAGACAGCGGGAGGGAAGAGGCGTCGGGGGGCTGCCTGGGGCGCCAAGAGGCAGATGCCCCAAGCACAGCTGGACCGTGTGTGGTTGCGCGTTCAGGGTCACCTGCGGCCCTCGGCGCTCGGGCGGGGAATGCCGAGAGGCCTGCTGACCATGCCCAGGCCCCGCCGGACTAGGACAGCACCTGGCTGTGAACAGGAAGGGCCGCCCCAAGCTTCTTTCCTCAGGATTTCCGTAATTTGTGCTTCCCTTTGGTTTGGTTTGACAGTTGAGAAGAATAGGGGGGGTGTGTGGGGGGGGAATGGTTTTAGTCACTTGTCCAAACCAGACAGAAGAGGAGAAAGTAGGCGTCAGATGTGCTAGGTGGACGCTTCGTGGGCCCGGCATGCGTCGCCTCGCTCAGGGTGTGGAGCCTGGAACTCCCGGAACCCTCACTGGCCTCTGGGGGCCTGGCTTCTGTGCTGGGGATGTGAACAGGCTTCCCGGTGGGGCTTTGCTTGTATTGCAATGAGATGAGGATTAAAGGCCTGGAGATGGAGGCCCACCATGTTGGCTGATGTTGATGGCCACACCTCAACTCCATCTTTCTCTCTGGTTACACGACGAGAGGACCCGTTCAGCAGACATCGAGGGAAAAATAGCAAATTCTTAACTTATTCCATCTCCAAAGTTGAAAAAGATCAGACAGTTACTAAAATAAACAATTTCTCAATTGTGTCTGGTGGCCATGGGCCCAGTGGCCGCGGCACGGCAGGGAGTGTTGGAGGGGGAGGGCCCCGGCTGAGTGACGGACTCACTCCGGACAGGCACAGTCAGCCACGCAGAGCGAGGCTCAGAGTAAGGCAGCGTTCCTCACAGAAGAACACATCGGAAAAAGCCGCTCCTCTTCTGCTGGTCTGGTGTGATTTTGACTCCCTGGTTGCTCCCTTGGGGACTATTGCCTTCCTGAAATGGCAAAAAGTTTTCTGAGGTCATGGCTGAGCATCAGCTCTATGTCTCTTAACCAACCAATGAACCAACCAACCACCCATCTGCCAGTCCACCCACCCCTCTATCCCCTCCCATTTGTCAAACCTCCGTCACCTTCCAACCAGCCAACTGTCCCTTCCAACTGACAACTCACTTTTCTCAGACCCACATATCTGCTACCTACCTCCCCTTTCCAACCATCCATTCTTCCACTCTTCTTACTCGCCTGCCCATCCCCCCTTCAATATCTTTCCCACCATTTGCTCACCCCACCCATCTCAACCTCCTTTCCCTACTTCCTTCTCTCCATCCATCTACCCAACTGTGCTGAGTCCCTCCCAGTGAGGCAGCCCAGGGGCAGCAGAAAGACTGTCCTCTAAGATTGGGGGGGGGGGGAAGAGCGGGGTTGGGTTCAAGGTCACAATGCCACTCACACCCAGCTGGTCTCCACGTCCCTGTGCCAAGGCTCTGACTCACCACCTCTCCCCTTGTCCACCTTCTGCCCCACAGCTTGTACTGTAGGCCCTAAACTCTAATCTTGTCCACTCAGTCCATACTGAAACCCACCCATGCTCCCCCATTTTCAGGGGGAATGCCCTAAGTCCCTCACACAGCATTTGAAGCCTCTGCCTGTCATCTGGCCCCTGCCTACCCTGGCAACTCAGATCCTATTTTCTCCCGTTCCACCCTGTTTGCATGGTTTAGTCCCCTTTTCTTTGACTAATTCCTTCTCATCTTTTTGCTCTGAAGTAAAACCCGAATTTATTCAAGTAACCATTGAATGCCTATGCTGTGCAAGGTCATTGTGTGGACACTGGGCATGCAGGGGTGGGCAAATGGTCCTGCCTTGGGGAGTTCACACCGTACAGGGAGACAAATCGCACGGGTCTACAAATAAGCAGTGATTTCCCATAGCAGCGAGTAATGAGAGAGAACAGGCAGAGAGTGGAGAAGCGTTTTGAGGGCAGTATCTGAACAGAGGCCTCGTGAAGTGAGGCCAGGGACAGTCCAGGGTTGTGGTCAGTGGAGTAACTGCCCCCCAAGACGTCCACGCCCTCGTCCCTGGAACCTGTGAAGGAAATCTGACACAGGGGAAGGACTTTGCAGATGTGTTTGAGCTGAGATGGGGAGAGCGGCCTGGATCATCCAGGTGGGCCCCATCGAACGCTGTGACTCCTTAAAAGCAGAGCAACTTCCCAGCTGTGGTGGAGAGTGGGGACGAAGGAAGCAGGGTCAGAGAGATGCTGAGCGGCTGGCTCAGAAGATGGAGGAAGGGCTCACAAAGCAAGGAATGGCCTCTAGGAGCTGGACAAGGCAAGGAAACGGGTTCTCCCCTGCCGACACCTTGGTCTTAGTCCGGTCAGACCCGTTTCCGACTTGTGACCTCCGGAACTTTTACACGCATGTGTTGTGGAAGCTGCTGAGATTGTTACGGGAATGTGCTGCGGTAGCCCCAGGACGCTGATGCAGGAGGGGAGCACTGCAGGGGGAGGGGAAAGTCCAAATGAACATGGCGGGGAGGGTTCAAGGAACAGGAAAGGGCCAGTGTGGCTGGAGCAGACGACAGGGACGCAGCGGGATGAGAAGGTGGGGAGGGCGGCAGCAGCCTAGGCGGTATGGAGTTTGCGCTCAGTGCAGTGAGGAGCACTGGGCTGGGCAGAGCGGGGAAGCGCCGGAGGTCTGGGAGTAGGGTGGGCGCTGGCGGAGCCCGGCTTTCTAGGATGCTCTCGAGAGAGAGAAGACAGGGGTGGGCAGAGCTGGCCGCATCAGTGATGTAAGACAGATACGAGCTTGCACCTAGGAGATAAATACGCTCTGGAGAGCTAAGGCACGGCGCAGTGATTATAGTCAATAGTACTGTGTTGACTCTATGACACCGTATTATCAACTTCAGAGTTGCTAAGAGACTCGATCGTAATTGTTCTCAACACAAAGAAGAAATGATAATTATGGGAGGTGATGAAGGTGTTAGCTCACGCTACTGCAGTAATCATATTTCAGAATATCAACATATTAAGAGCAATGTATCGTACGCCTCACACTTGCACGATGTTACATGTCAATTATGTTTCAATTAAAAAGAAAAGGCAGAGAGGAAGTGGCACGGGGCTGCGACTCTGAATATAGACGACTCCGAATGTAGACGAAGGTGTTTTGTAGGAATTTAACCGTCTGTGATTTGCAATTCGGTTCAGAAATGAGTAGGAATTTAACCGTCTGCGATTTGCAATTCGGTTTAGAAAAAGAGGAAATGCAAGGACTACGGCTGCACATCAGTGCTTCATGCTCTACGGAGGTGATCCACGGGCCGAGGAAAACAGAGCGTCACCACAACGCTTAGCCTAACTGCCAGGGGGCAAGTGGCAGAGGGATCATCAAGAATCTCGATTTTAGGGCGCCTGGGTGGCTCAGTTGGTTAAGCGACTGCCTTCGGCTCAGGTCATGATCCTGGAGTCCCTGGATCGAGTCCCACATCGGGCTCCCTGCTCGGCAGGGAGTCTGCTTCTCCCTCTGACCCTCCCCCCTCTCATGTGCTCTCTCTCATTCTCTCTCTCTCAAATAAATAAATAAATCTTTAAAAAAAAAAAAGAATCTCGATTTTACTGTCATGTTGAAGAGGAAAGAAAGGATAGGAAAATGACACACTGTTGCTGGTCAGTGTGTTTGTGTACGTGGATTGCTTCCTGTTTCGGCTAAAAGGCTGCTACTAAATTGATCATATCCCTTATGATTCCGTTCACAGCACCTGAGAATTACGAAAGCACGTTTTAAATCAGATGTGAACTACCTGAGTGGTGTTTTGTGTCCTACGTGCCGTTTTGTGTGACCAGATGTAACTCCAGCGACACATAGCTGGCTTTATGCTCTCGTATCAGACAACGAGGGGTGGGAAAGGGTCGGGGAAGAGTGGCCACTGGGCTGGAGGCTCTGGAGCAAGACTCACAGCAGTGTTTAGGTGCTAAACATGCCCAAAGTATAGTCAAGTATGCACACACGACCAAAGGCAGCTCTAGAAATACTGAGCGCCTGGCACTATGAAACAAAAAAGCCAGAAAACAAACAAAAAGGGTGGATGGGGAGGAATCCGGGCATGACCTCTCTGAGGCCCCAGGGCCCTACTGAAGGTCACAGAGCTGTCCCGGCCTACAGAATTGGGGATGGACTCATTGATACGGAGAGCCGGTGGCTGGCAAACACAGGCCTGCTGGCGGCCTCGTCACAGGGTGGGCTGTGGCTCTGGGCTGCCTGGGGCTTTTGTGCAGGAGGCTCTTTCTCCCAGGCGGGGTGGAAAGGGCCCTGTGTCCCCGGCTAGCCCGCGTGCTTGGCAGACAGCACCTGGCACGGAGCAGCTCTGAGCCAGGGAGGAAGGACGGAACAGAGCAGCGCATCCGGGTGTGGAGGCCCACACCTCTCCTGCTAACTCTTGGCCCCTTCCCAGAGATGCCCTACCAGGTCTGGCTGGGCCCTAATGCGCAGATCTGCCCGGAGATGCATCACAGCACTGGGGCCAAGGACAGCTGGCTCCAACAGGGAGCCGTGCAAGGATTCAAAAAAGGACATACACTCACCAATTTTTTGTCCATTTTTGCTTTGATGTCTCTGGCGAGAGTGAAAAATGCCTGTGGAATAAGCATGTCATTAATGTCCCTGGAGCAGGGAGCAGAGAGGGGCTTGCCGGTTCCGGGCTGCTCCGTGTAGGAGATGTGGTGGGACCATGGTGGAAGAGGGGGGCAGCATTAGGGCAGCTCCCTGGGTGTGGGTGTCCCCTGTCCAGCCCCATCTCCTGCCACTACTGGGCTACTCCTGTCAACCTGTACCGCCACCTCCCCTGAGCCAATGACCTGGGACATGGGGACACCCTGACTGGACGGAAAGGAAACTCAGGTTCAAAGGGGTCAGTGACTTGTCTGAAGGAAGGATCCAGGAGGAGGACCTAGCTTTCCATCCCAGACTCCTGTGTTCTGTCCACTTTTGCCCCTGCTTCTTGATGGGCAGGGGCAGGGCAGAAAGAAGGACAAGTCGTTCTTAGCCAAACAAGCTTCATCTGGGGTCCCTGCCAGCAGAAGGCCAGGAAGGGCTGGTACCAGGTGAAAGGTTTGTCTCCCCATGCTTGACAAAAGCTCGACCTGGCCCTTTTGGGGGCCGCATGATGTGGAAAGTTCTGTTGTGGAGGGTGACTTGGGTGCTGGAAGACAAGAAGTTTCCCTGAGGAGGGCCCACTTGGACTGGGCCCTGAGGGAATAGAGGGTACGAGGAGGGTGCTGCACAGGTGGCCCGGGATGGAGAGTGGTGGGCGAGGCCCAAGCCGTGGGCGGTGCACACTGGCTGGGGCTGGTAAGGGAGGGCCTTCTATGCCAGGAGTACGGGGTTGAGCTCAGGAGTGACAGGGAAGATCCACTTTAGAAAGATCACTGGGTGGTGGGATGGAGATTGGCAGGTTAGCTGCGAGGTTGGCATCCCCGTGGAGAAGAGAGGGTGGCCTGGTCCGAGGCTCAGCCAGGGCTCCCTACTCCATCTGGGCTGCGACTAGGGCCTGTCTGGGTGGGTGGCATGGCTAAGAGCACAAACTTGGAGCCAGGCCTCGGCACCAGTCAGCTGGGTCTGTCCGAGGCTCAGTTTCTCCACCTGCAAAACTGTGCCTGCTCCCCAGGGCTGCCCAAGAGCCACTGAGGTAATACCCTAGGTGGCCAGCCAGGCCCTGCACCTGCTGATGTCACAACATGGCAGCGGTTCCCCCAAGGGGCCTGGCATATGGCAATGCCCCAAAACCGCCTACCGGCCACCTGGCTAATAAGACAGCCCGGAGCCTGAGGTCAGTCCCTCTGGAAGAGCCTCCCCAGAGGAGGCAGCCTGTCCCTCAGCCCAGAGGGGTCCGTGCTGTGGGCCCAGGACTTACGTTCTCCACATTGATGTTGGCCTTCGCACTGGTCTCCATGAACTTGATTCCGTAGTCCAGGGCCAGCTGTGAGGAAGGGAGACACACACGTGCACCTCAGCCACCAGGCGCCCCTGAACGCCACAAACCACCAAGTGGGGAGCAAGGAAGTTGGGGGGGGGTCTCAGGCCATGGATGTGACCTCCTGGGCTGCTCCCTCAAGCCCCGAGTGGAGAGCAGGTGGTGAATGGGTGAGCGTCCCTGGCAGGAAGATGGAGGGGGCCTGGTTCAAACCATGGCTCGTGTCCCCTGCTCCCTGTGGTCTCAACAGGTTCCCACCAGATGCCATATGGGAGCACGCAGAGCACACCCCAGAAGCCCTCGTGCTTGCAGTCTTTAGACAGAAGCCCAGCTGGGTGAGTGCTTTCCACTCTTCCTTCTCAAGGAAAGCATCACACTGGCGCAACCAAAGTGTCCTGGTTTGCCTGGCAAAGTCCTGAGTCCCAGGTCCCCTCAGTCTTGTACAAGCCAGGATGGTGGGTCATTTTATGTTCAGAAACACTGTGAAGGAATCTCCCCCAAAGCCCACTCCATCAGCGAGCAATTGGGGACCGTTTGCGGCAGAACAGGCCTCCATGCAGAGAACCCTAAAACCCTGAAGTCCCTCTGCCACGAGGCACCAGGCCCAAGCCGGTTGCCGTGCCCACCTTTTCTCCCCGTTCCTTGGAAACTTGTCTCTTGTCGTTCACGTCACACTTGTTCCCGAGTATCATCTTTTCGACATCTGCAGAAGCATGCTGGGGGGGAGGGGCAGACAGGGGAAGTGAGAGGTCAGACGGGACTACAGGCCAACACGCAGTCTGTCCCCTGAAATCAGCGTGGTGGGCCAAGACTGCTAGCACAGCCTTGTACAGGTGACAAGCTGAAGCTGAGAGGCTGAGTCATGGTCTGTTCAGGTCACACAGCCAGTAAGAGCAGAGTCCAGGTTCTAATACTCTGACCAAGCACATGCCTTCCGGCTGCTGAGGACAGCTTCTCTATGGGCCGTGTCACCCAGGATCTGAGGCCATCCTTGGGCTCCTGGCAGGGTCTGGCCTACGGGAGGCAAGCGAGGCTGGGCTATTTCCCCCTGCTCGCCTCCCTCCCTCTCTGGCTCCTCTGCTGGAGGCCCCAGCTGCTGTCCTGGGATCTTCTGCCCCACTCCAGCTCGCTCTGTTTGGGCTCTGGAAGTGGGCAACGCCTGTTTGGGGGTGGCCCCCCCCACCTCAGCCAGCCCTGGGTACTTCCCCATCCCCTGGCGCTCCCACAACTGCCCCCCCTCACACAATGCCTGATCAGAGCTCCTCCTCCAACCTTTTCCCAGGCCCCAGTGGAGGAGTCTGCGCTTCCCGAAGGACCTGGGTATGGAAAAGGACCTTCACTGTATAGCTCAGATCTGGTCTTGGTGAGACACGCTTCACTGCTCCCTGCCTAACTTCCTGTTAACTGCAAGGCCCCCTCTCGCCCACTGGCCAGAAATAGCGAGTTTCCACAAAGACCAACAGGAGCAGTTCCTCGTCCTCAGCCAGGGCCCAGCCACCAGCCAGCCAATGTGGGGGTGTCAGGACGGCAGCCTGGTGCCACTGCTCAGAGGCCAGCAGTGACGTGACCTTTGGCCATGGCTTTATGGATGGGTGAAGTCCTCTGGCTGCACCTCAGACCTGAAGCCCCACTTGATGAGTCATCAAGAGCCGCAAGTGCCACCGTCCAAGGCGGCTCTGCAGGTGACAGCAAGCTCTATGGGGAGCCGAAAGGCGAGGACACCAACTCTGGGCCCGGAAGGTGAAGCTAGCAGACCCTCCTTCCCAGCCGGCTGCACTATAAGAGCTGTGGCCGGAACACAGGTAGCTCAGACCAGCTCACACCCTGCTCTGCTGAAACTCAGCACTGTCGGAAATGCCTCCCCACCACATCCACCAGACACAAGGGTCATGCCTATTCCAGAACCTTCCTTTTCTGCAAAGCACCAAATGCTCATGGTGATCAAGAGCTTGGATATCCCTTCTCTCATGACTGAGACACTGCCCAAACCCAACAGCCCCGCCGGGGAAATGGGCTTTCAGGGCCACCGTATGATGAGGCCAGGCCCACGTGTGGTCTCCAGCGTCAGCTGCCTGGCTTCTAGTCCCCATTCTGCGTACGTCCCTAGCTACGGGGCTCTTGGCAAGTGACTTCTAGGGGTCTCTGTGCCTCAGTGATCTCATCTGTGAACCACGCAGCCCTGGGGTGGGGACTGAGGAGAGGACATGTATGAAGTTCCTGTGCATGTGACGGGTTGCAAGCCTTACCTCCTCAATGTTCCGAATCCAGTTCCGGATGTTGTCAAAGGATTTCTCGTTGGTGATGTCATAGACCAGCATGATGCCCTGAGCGGAGGGAGACAGACACGTGCACTGCACAAGCTGCGAGCTGAGGGGGAGGCCCCCAGCAAGGTGGGGTGGCTGGGACGGACCCCAACAGGACACCCCTCCCACAAACTCCCTCCACTCCACCCCTGCGGCCCGTCCTTCTGCTGGACTGCAGCACCAGCTCCTCCCCGGTCTCCCAGGCTCTAGTCCTGTCTACCTAGCCACCAAGGTGACCCTTCACCCTACAGACCAGATCCCACCAAACTCATGCTTATAAACGAGCCTTACAGGCTCCCCAGTGCCAGCAGGTTAAGTATGGCCCACGCTCTGGCAGCCCACAAGGTCCTGCCGACCTCCCAGCCTCATGTCCCACAGCTCCCTGCCCTGCATGCTGTGCTCCATGGCCCCGGTGCCCACTGGGCCCCTCTCACGCCCACTCTCCCTCACCCCACCCTGCCTGAGTCTCCTCTGGGCACTCTAGCATGACCTATCATCTGGCATCTGCTATGTGCCAGGTACTACAGCAGGGTCTCCTTGAAGCCACACAGGTCCTGGTCACATGGGTGCCACGGTCCCCACTCTGCAGATGAGGACCTTGAGGTGTGGGGATGGCTAGGCTCATCTCCCATCCCATGAAAGGGTAAAGGGCACAACTGGGGCCTGAACCCTGACACCCTTGTGCGTTCCAGTGACTCCACCTAAGTGGGGGCCAGCTTGGAGCACAGGGCTGGGCAGCACTGAGGCCCGAGGTTCCATAACCAATGCATGAGCACCCAGGAGGCAGTCCAGGGGTCCCGAAAGAGCTGCACAGTGAACCTACCTCCACCTGGGCCCACGATCTTGCCATCACTGAGCAGGGCAAATATCCTTGCTTGATACAAGGGAAACTGAGGTGCACAGAAGTGACCTTTAAGACTGAAGCCCAGGCAAGGCTAACTCTGAAGAAGCTGATCACACCACCTCCCGTTAGGAACCGCCCTAGGCCCTCATCAGGACCAAGCAATGCTGAGGGCCACCTTTGAGGCCCATGGCCCCAGCTGTCCTGCCCCGGCCTGGCTTACTCAATTCCCTCAGGTTACCCCCTCCAAGGGGCCAGCCCACACCCATGACCTCTGGTGCTAGCTAGGAAGTCTCTGAGGCTACCTGAGTCTGCAGAGTAAGAACACGGGATGTGGGTGCTGCGGGGGGATCACTGGGAGACTATGTGACAAAACCTCAAAGACGGGGCAAGACAGCCACTGCAATCCCGAATCCTGGCCATGAACCTTAGGGGGCACACAGTGGCCTCGTAGCCTGCCACAACTACAGCCATGGCCAGGACCCCTCAAAAATGCCATCTGGGGGCCCTTTCTCAGGGCTTTCTTGGGGAGACTGAGCAGTGGCCACTTGCGGGATAACTCAACGGAGCTTTCAGTGGCTGCGCTGTCCACCACGCCCCAGCCAAGGCCAGCTTGAGTAGAAGACTCTGGCATGCAGACTCCGTAAGTCAAGCATTGTGGAGGCCTCTGCCCCGCAGTTGCCCTCTGGTCATCAGGGGCAAGAAATGACACAGGGTCCCGAGGCCTTTCCACTTGTTTATCCAGGGACTGGCCCCTCTGCTGGCCCAGGACTCTGGCCACCACCAGCAAGTTGATGCCACAGGCTCAAGATTCCAAGGTCCCAGATATTCACCAACCAAGGGGTGTGGGCAGTGGGTAGAGCTCTATCAGGAAAGAGAAGTCCCTAGAAAGCACGGGATCACTCTGTTCCAGGTCCTCCTGGAAACTCTCATTGGAGCTCCAAATGATCATTTTCCCAGCCCTCGTTGGGCACAGCTCCCCATATCAGGCTGTAAGCTCATGATGGGACAAGAGACATCAAATGTTGCCCAAATTTGGGACCCAAGAGTCTAGTACTATACAGGGAAAGGATGATGGCTTCCATGGTGGCAATGTTCTCTGAGCTGTCCCACGAGGTTACCACTGGCCTCACATGGCTCTGGGGTAGCTAAAATGCACCTGGTCCTACTAAGGGGCTCGATTTCTTATTTTAATCAATTTAAACTCAAAGAGCCACACGTGGTTGCTGGCTTCTATACAGGTTAGCACAGATCTAGGGCTGCAAACCACAAACACTTGGGGCTGGACAGGGCCACACAAATGGCTCAGCCTAGTGTCACCAGGGGCTGGCTGAGGATGTGGGCACTGGAGACAACCAATCAGTACTGGCCTAGCCATCTACCCTTTGCGTGAACTTAAGCAGGGCACGAAACCATGCTGAGCCTCAGGTCCCCCATCTGTAAAATGGGGATAACCATGGCACCCATGCTCAGGGGTTAATGGCCAAGACCTGGGCCCAGCAGCTGGCCCAGGAAGGGGCTCAGTGAATGGGTCAGTGGGGAGCTCTTTCAGGCCAGACAGGGATGGGGCCTACTTGAGGCCACACAGTAGAAGCTCCCCCAGGACCCCAGATCCCCGAGGCCCCTGCTTCACTAGAGGACAGCAAGGTGAAAGGAAAATGAGTAAATAAATTTTAATGAGGAGTGCTAAGGTTGCAACCCACATGACTGAGTTTCTATTATGTTTCAGAAGCTATGTAGGATACTCTAAATACTTAATGCCTTCATTCATTTCTGTAGTCCGCCAGTATTTCCTAAACACCCACCACATACCCACCATGGTCCCGGGCACAGGGCACGTGACAGTGACCAAGATGTGGTCCTGCCCTCACAGAGCTGATGGTCTAATGGAGGAAACAGGCATCTATGCAGTTGTAGGATGGGGTGTACACTGGGAAGGGCAGGGTGCAGTGGAAGCTGGAAAGGGGGAGCTGGCCATCCATCCTCACTGCTGCCTGGAACACAGTCCTGTTCTCTGTCCCACTTTCCAAGTCAGGAGATGGAGCTCAGAGGGTGACGCGAGGCACTGAGCCAGGCTGCAGGCATCTGCCTCCCTCTCCCTCTGGCCCCTGAGCACTCAGCTCTGTACATGCCTCACACACGCACAACCCACTTGAAGCCCATTCCAGGTCGTCCTCTACATCTAGCTCAGGCCTGGCCTAGAGAAGGTGCTCAGTAAAAGTACTGGAGGGATGAGGAATGAGTCTTCCTATCACATCACCCTGCCTCTGGCCCAGGTGACAAATATAATGGCCAACAGCCCAGAACAAGTCAGCTCCTGGATTGTTCTTCAAGTCTTCAATAGCAGATTCCATAGAGACTACGTGGGCCACGTGAATGCTCCTAAGTGTTGGGGCATGCCATCTCCAACTTCACTGACCTCACCTGGAAGAACCGGCTTCCTGAGTCTTCCCTCATTCCCAAAGAATTAGGTTTCCTTAAACCCTGCATTGTCTCTAAAGCAGAAGAGGATGTATGTGGGGGCAGGGCACACAGTCTTCTCCTGAAATTAACCTGGGACTGAGGACTCCTGAGAACCCTGAGCATGGACTCCCCAGAAAGATCCAGGTTTTGGTATTCAAGACGGTGATGTTCATTTTGACTTTAAAAAAAAAAAGAAAAAGAAACAAAAACCAATCCATACCATTGCGCCCCTGTAGTAGGCTGTCGTGATCGTCCGAAACCGTTCCTGACCAGCTGTGTCCCTAAAGCAGAAAAAGGGATACCAGTGACAGCAAACATGAATAATCATTATAGTGGGGACAACGGACATCTACCCAGGATGGACACCCTGCTTTCTCACGGGTCATTTCCTGATTCACCGTTCTGCCCCGCGGCAGCAGCCCCATTCTCCCTATTCTTACAGAGAACGAAGCGGTGACTCAGAGGTGTTAAGGACCTGCCCCACTAGGCCTAAAGTCATGTCCCATGTCCCCCTAGGACTCCTCTGTTTCCTAGAGATTCTCCTCAGAGTTTCTGGGTCACCGAAGAGCCAAGTCAGGTATTATCTGTGAAAGTCCAGAGCCACACGGGTCTGGAAAGGGCTGGTTCCATGGCGGGTGGGCTGAGCTGGGCAACCTCAGCAGGGCCCCGGACGCACTTCTGCACTTGCTGTTTCGGTGGAGGCCAGGGAGAAAGCCCTTCCTCATCAGTGCAGAGGCGACACCGGGGTGAGACACGCCGTGCCCAGCCCAGCTCCTGGCACGGAGGGTATTCAGTGTTTGGGATGAAGAGGACTTCCCTGATTGGTGGCAGAGCCAGGGCAAGACCCAAGTCTTTTGTCTCTGGACCCAGGGTTCCTTTCACGACCCTGCACCCCCTTCCTGCCCTGCCGAGGGCGCTGCCTCTCTGGACCACAACAGAAGCCCCTCACTTGGGGCTCTGCTGACTTTCTGATGCCAACAGCAGGTGACATTAGTGGTTACAAACAGTCATTTTATTCTCAACCGTGGCCCCAGTCTAGGAAAGTCTCTAACCCCGTGGATACTGCTAAGAGCAGAAGGAGGAAGAGAGGGGAAGAAGAAAGCGAAACTTCTGCCTGCGGCCGCGGTGTCACTTTGGACTTCAGGCACCAAGGCTGCTGGGAGCCACGCGTGGCAGGTAGAGGTACTTCTAGAGGCAGCCAGAAACTGCCTGATTCCCAACTAACAGGGCGTTAGGCCTCATCCAGATCTGGACTCTAAAGTCTGAGTCAGAGGTGAACGCCATGGAAGCCGAGGGGACGCACTTGGCAAGCAGGGCAATGCTCGTGCTCTGACGCTGGGGTGAGGGAGACACGCTGCAGGGAGGGTGGCTCCGTGGCCCCTCTCACGGCAGCTTCTCTCACCACAGGTGCTTGCCGGGACTGGGAGAATGCACCACCCTCTCAAATAGGACTTCTCTTTAACTTGGCTCAGGGCACATACTTCCCTGCCAGTGACGTGGCTATAGGGAGGGACTCCCCTCCATCTGACCACGTGAGCTCAGCCTTCCTGCTGCCATGCGCAACAGACCACAGTTGGCGTCAGTGACAGGGATTCACAACAGCTCTAATTTGATGTATCACAAGGAATCAGCCCCAGGTAAGTGGAATAGAAATGGGTCTCACCACTGGGCCCGGGCCTCAGTTTATTTTTGGTTCTGGGGTTTCGGGTCTGTGCATTAGAGAAGTTAGGCCTGGGGTTCCCCACGACAGAAGAGAGGAAATGATGTCTGGCCTCCTTCAGCGAGCTGGTAGGCTCAAGAGGAAATGCTGGGCTGGGGAATTTCGCTGCCCCGCAGCCTCCATCACTGCCTGGGCACAGAGGGCTCTCCAAGTTCAATGGAAGTAGGCCACAGGAAAGCCCAGACCCAGCTGTGCCCACACCGGAATGCTGAGCTAACCAGGACTAGCAGCTATGTCCCCCGAAGGTGCTGACACAGACTCCAGGCCCCAGTAACCAGCAAAGCACAGTCCCTGAGGTTTCTGAAGAAAGCCTGACGTGTATGGCTGGGCACAAAGAGATGGAGGCCATGGTCACAGGGAGGGGGAAAGAGGCACAGGGCTTCTGGCTGTAAGTGCTCACTGGCGAAGGGGCTGATGGTGGCAACGACTCTTACCATATTTGCAGCTTAATTCTCTTGCCATCGAGCTCTATGGTCCTAATTTTAAAGTCAATTCCTGAAAGAAAAGGAAAAAAAAAAAGGCACATCACTGTCAGCCCATTTTCGAAGCTGCATCTGAGGCGGGCACTGCCGACCTGCACAGCTAACAGCATCCACGGCTTATGGAGCACCTGTCCGGCACCACGCACGTGGATTCTCGGAATCACAACAAATCTGGAGGCACCTGGAGAGCTTTCTTCTCTCATGGAAGGGGAGGCTGAGGTTCAGAGGGCAGACAGCTGCCCAGAGTGAAGCCGCAAGCGGCACAGCTGGTAGGCAAACCCAGGTACTTCAGGTGCCAAAGCCTTGTTCTATCCCCTCTCCCCACCGGGCTGCCTCTCAGGGTGGGCCTCCATAGAACACTTTGCAGGCCAGAGCCCCACGCTTCCCGCCACCCAGCACCAGGCCCTCCAGGCACACAGGGCATGGAGCCCCATGACACCCCACAATGTCGCCCCCACGGCCTCCAGGCCTCCAGCTTCCCCACCTGCTGTTCCCTCTCTGCAGGCGGTCCCCACTCTGCCCACCTGTCAGTCCAACAAACTTTCTCCTTTAGGACATGCTGGAAGGTCACCTTCCAAGAAGCTTTCCTCACCCTGCCCCCCCTTGTCCGCTTTGCCCAAGACCAGGGTGACCTTTCAGCCTCTTCAGGTGCTCTCCAGGTTCCTACCCCCTCAGTTCCCTCCCAGGCTTTCCAAACCACATTCAACCATGTCACAAAGCTAACCTCTGTTCCAAACCTTCCAGTGTGTCTGCCAATGGATGGATGAACAAAATGGGGTCCATCCATACTACTACTCAGCCATGAAAAGGAACGAAATCCTGACACACACTGCAACATGGATGAACCTTGAGAACATCATGCTGAGTGAAAGAAGCCAGACATGAAAGGTCACAGAGCGCAGGACCCCATTCGTATGAATTCTCCAGAACAGGCAAATCCAGGCAAAGAGGAGATCAGCGGTCATCAGGGGTTGCAGGGGGAATGGGAGATTCAGGGGGTTGATAAGGGGTTTGAGGTTTCTTTTTGTCATAACAAAAATGTTCTAGAATTGGCTGCGGTGATGGTTGTACAACTCTGTGAATATACTAAAAGCTGCTTACTTGTATGCTTTAAATGGATGAACTCTATGGTTCATGAATTGTATCTCAATAAAACTGTTAAGAAAAAAACACTTTCCACTGGCTTCCCACCACCCCCTCAGCCCCAGAATAAAGTGAGAAGAGTTGCGTGTGTGCTCCCAGGTCCTGCCCAGCCTGGCCACCTCTCCGCACCCGTGGCTCACGTGACTGCTTCCTAAATATCCCTAGCACGATCTGGCCTCGGGGCTCTCATGCTTGCTCTTCCTGTTCTTGCAATGTTTCCTTCCACAGCTACCTGGCTCTCCGGGCCCTTCACTCAGGTCTCTTGTTCAAGTCACCTCCTCCGGGGAGCCTTCCTGACCATCCTCACTCTCTCTCCTCCCACTTCTTTTTCTTCTTCATGCACTTATCCCTGACAGTGCATACTTGCTGCATGAACCCGGGGATAAAACTTGCCCATCTGAATGCCCTGCATGGAGGGCAAACAGCCCAAATCTCCACCCATGAAGCCTTGAGGCTGAAGCCTGGCTTGACCCCTCAGAACTGATGATGGGGATGCTAATTCCATCCCTGGCCACCTCAGGAACTGTCCAGGGGACCACAGGGAATATCAGCCTGCACGTGAAGTTTGCCCACTACAACATAAGCTCCAGGAGGGCAGGGACTCAGACGTCTCGCTCACGGCTGTGTCTCCAGTAATTCAGCATGGCAGAGGCCAACTACGTATTTGCTAAAAACTGATCGCCCAGTCCTGCACACACACCTTGACTACAGGCCTTGTTACATTTCTGTTTCCCTCTGATTCATCCGAGTCATCTCTGCAGCCCCGGCAGCCCTGCTGACACACGGCAGGTGTCAGGAAGGATGGCAGGACAACAGAACTAAGAGCAACGGGGTCTACGTGGCGCTGTGTGGTTTACGAAGCACTTTGATGCTACGCCATCTGTCTTACTGAAGGAATGAGTGAATGGGGCCCTGAGGAGACAGTGGAAGCTGAGCCAGGCTGTAAAGAACCAATTCCAGGAGCCACGGGGCCAAGTTCACACCACAAACGATCGATGGAGCTTATGAGAATAGGCTTTGGCAAAATGAAACATGGGCAGTAAACAAACAGCCACTTAATCCCTGATCTATAAAGAAAATCCAGAGGTACACTTAGTGCCAACAGAGAATCACCTTTATGCATTCAGTTGTATTTTAGGACTAAGAGGCCCAGTGCTGTTCCTTCCTAAAACACCCCCCACACCTCCTGTCACAGACGCACAGGGACCTAGAAAATCAAAAAGCACTGTTTCATCGGCAAAGTCCTACAGCAACACTTTGTCCTCTCCTCTTCCTGGGTTTCACTAACAAACCAAATTTAATTAGGAAGTGTAAACTTTACAAGGCTAAGAATTATGAGGCCATTACTTCAAGGTCAAGATGAATTAAATTTTCTTAGAAGACAGAGGCCTGCAGGAAAACTACAAATGTAATGGGAATACCAAGGTGGGAGAGAGGGATTCTGGGTTCAAGGGCCACCTCTACCTCCCCAGGTGACCTTGCCCAAGTCATGTCTTTGTCTGGAAGTGGAGGCCAGTCTCCTCAGAGCCCTCAAGTGCTAGACTGGGTTTTCTGGTCAAGAATTAGGAACCAAACAAAAAGCCCAATTACTGAACTTATCTCACTAGTCCTTGTGCTGAACAGGAAGTCTCTGATGCTGGGAAACTGAGGTCTGGGTTGAGAGCAATCCACAGCCTGACAGGCCTTAACATCACTTCCTGATTGGTAGAGATGCAAGGGTTATCCTGAAGTTTGACCTTGGGATGGTGGAGGGGGAGGAATCAGAAACATCTGTGTCCAAGGATGGGATGCTATCACTGCAGGAGCCATTCTGCTTCCTCCAGGCAGCCTCTGGCCATAATGACAACCCCTTATTCACTGTACATTTCTGATCCTCAACCATCCAGGGCACTGGTCAAGGCAGACAGTGTTACTCCTAAACCAAAGAAACAGGGCTCAGAGAGACTAAGTGCTTGTTCAAGGGCAAACAGTGGCTGGAAAGCAGGCATGGCCATTTCCAGTCCAATTCTCTCTCCTCTGCATGGCATATAATTGTAAAGTGTAGCTTTACAGGAGGAGGGCAAGGTTGGAAAGAGCAGCTCATCATGGGGTTCAGGGAGATAAGTGATTGGGTTCAAGTTACACATGGGTAAAGCAAAACCTGGTCCCTAGGTTTTCCCCATTCAGAATCAACTCTTGGGCTTGGTGACCATTCTGAAGTAAGGCTGCAGAGCTCACAGGCCACTCCACTTGATCAGTGTTACTTCCAGGTCAAACATTTTCACATGGGCAAAGGCTGTTTTTGTGGCATGGGGAGAAGTCAGCTCCACTTTTGTGGATATCAGAACTGAGAAGCAACAAGCCAATTCTGTTCAACCACAATGTGGGCTGGCTCTGTGGGAAAGGCTGTTCTGCAAAGTGACAACCGGTGTCCTGGGCCTCAAGATAGGGAAGTCAGGGCTGTCTGTGGCAGCGGCTGATTTTGGTTTCTCACTGAAGTTTTCTATCTGGCATCTCCTTGGGGATGACAGGTCCTAGGGCAGGCAGCTGTCAGTCGCCATTGCTGTCACCCTCAAGTGATGGAAGGTTGGGCAGAGAAAGCCTCCAGACTCCTTCTCACCATTCCTTCTAGAGGAAATTCACCCATGGGGGAAACAGGGTCAGGGAGAGGGGCTTAACCCCTGAACATTCCAGAAGAAAAGAGCAGGAGAGAGCTGGTTTAGAGTTCTGGCCCTCAGATGGACCAGCTGTGGTTGCGCTGGGGGTGAGTGCTCACATCTCTCTGGGATGGTCGAGCCTTGAGTTTTGGGGTTAGACCCACATGGATTCAAAATTCCATCTATGCCACCAGCATACTCTGACCTTGGGTGAGTCTCGTCCCTCCCTGGGCCTCAAATTCCTCGTTTGTGAGACGGGCTCATAAAAGCACCTAACACTGAGGACTGGAGAGTGTGATAATGCACATAAAGCGGCTAGCACACAGTAAATGCTTAATAAGATCAGATGTCATAGGCCTCTTCCTATGGCCTACTCCCCAAGCCTGTTTCACTTCTGACTCCAAAAGACAGCTTCGAGGGCTGCTGTGTGGACAGAACTAGATGACCGGCGCCAGGACCCCAGCCCAAGACACGTACTTCCTGACGACCAGGCTGAGGGTTGGAGCCTCAGTCTCCCTAACTGCAAAATGGGCACTTGGTTCCCTCCCCCCAAAGCCCGGGAACTCCCGAAAGGCGGTGGAGGCGGCTGCTCTTCTCCCCTCCGGTCCCCTCGACCCTCTCAGATCCCTGGATCCGTCCGGCCCAGCCGCTCCCTCAGCCCCAGCCCTTCAGGGGCGCGCCCGGCCCGGGCCTCCGGCGTCCCCGGCCGCTCCCCGGCCCCGCTACCTATGGTGGAGATGAAAGTTGAGTTGAAGGCGTCCTCGGAGAAGCGGAACAGGACACAGGTCTTCCCCACCCCCGAGTCCCCGATCAGCAGCAGCTTGAACAGGTAATCGTAGGTCTTCGCCATATTACACTCTCTCCCCGACGGGAAGTGCGGCCAGCGCCTCGCCACTGGCCGCTAGCCCCGTCCATCAGCGCCGAGCCCGCCCCCTATTGGCTCCGGGCCCGCCGCGCGTCACCGCGGCCGTCGCCCGTTCCCGCGCCCCGCCCGTCGCGGGGAGACCTGGGGAAGGGGCGAGCAAGGCGCGGTGCCGGAAGCGGCCCGAACGCGCCGCTCATTGGCCGGCGCTCGGGACAGGGCGGGCTCCAATTGGCCAGCAGTGAGGAGTCGAGGGGCTTCAAATGAAGACCAGCGGGGGGCGTGGCATCCCGGGTCCCCGCCTTCTTCCCTCGACCCTGGGGCGGCCCCGCCCCCGGTGGGAGGGGGAGGGCGGGGAGCGTCTCCAACGGCTCCGCGAGCCCGCAGCTCAGGGGCGGGGCTTGGGGCGCGTGCGTACTCTGACCAGGGAGACCGTTAGGCGCCAGCAGAGGGCGCACGCGCGGAGGGCTCTCCGGCTCCCGCCCTTACGGCCTGCGCAGCCTCTGTAGGCGCCGGGAAGAACGCGGGAACTGACCGCGAAGGTGGGCTTGTCGTCTGGAGACCGCTGTGTCAGGCCAGGGGGAACCCAAGAGGAAAGGGGAGTGGGGACGCCTGTCATAGTCGAAGCGAGGGCCCCTCGAGACTTACTCCGGAGGCTCAGCGCTGGCCAGGGGACTACTTAGGGTTACCCAGGCCTGCGCCCCCGGAGCGGCTTCACCGCCACCATCCAACCCGAGGCCCGCGGGGACTCCTCGCGACGCGCCCTCGGACCTAATTAGAGATTGTCCAGACCACTGTCTGCCTGCAACTTTCACCCGGAGCCCTGGCAGCCCCAGCCCACTCGGCCGCCAAGGGAGCTGGGGTCGTGAGGATCCTAGGTGATCGTTCCGAGCGTTGTTCTTTGCCTGCAGGTGTTGTCCGCTATTACAAAAAATACACAGAATGTAGTTAATCCCCACCCTAACCCACGGGGGTCGATAATGGGTTTCCTGCCTTTTTATGGTGGGAAAACCGAGGCCAGAGCTTCAGTGATTTTCCCAGACTCCAGGTGGGAAATTGGTTCCGAGCTCAGACGCGCGGGCTTCGGAAGCCCGAGATCACCAGGGTTTCCTGCGGGTCAGAGGTGGGCCATGGTGCTGGCGGGGCGTCGAAGAGGCGTCTAGACTCGCGGCCCTGGCCGCCCCTCCTCCATCCCTCCGCAGCCTACTGCGAGAATCTGGCTCCGGGTGGGGAGAGCTTCAAGTGGAGCCGCTCCCACGTCGTCGTCGGTGCCACTGGCCACCTTCCTGGGTCGCTCCCCATTCTACTTGCTGGTTTCTTCTGTCGCCCACGATTCCCCTTCTCCGGGTGCTGCTTCTCAGATTGTATTGCAGTCTTCGGGGTCTCCGCGTGTCCTTTAGGAGTTCCCCGTGGTCCCAGGTCTGCTTGCACTCTGGGGGAGCTCATTCACTCCTGTGGCTGCTAACATCTCCACGCGCAGGTGATTCTTTGAGGAAATCCATAGCCCGGCCATCCCTGTGTCCAGCCGCTTTCTGGACTTGGCAGAGGTACTAAAACATGTCTGCAACTGAACGTGCTAACTTCCACTCAAACTAGCCTGGCCCGAATTACCTTCTGAGTGAAACCGAAGTCATCCTTGACACAGCTATTTGATCCGCTCACATCTTGGTTCTTGATAGTTGAACCTTGTTCTTCTCTCCACTGGTCTTCCTGATTATTCTGTTCTCTAATCTAGATTTCACTCTGCAGTGTACTCATCCTCAAACACTTATCCAGTACCCATCCAGGGTCTGTCAGGATCAGGGCTTCACAATCTGGCCCTAAGCTCGCCCTGTGTTCCACATACACTTCATGGGATTGGGAACCCCCAGAGATCTGAGATCAGTTTAATAAACACTGAACACTTCTGTTAAGTGCAGAGGCACGAGATTGACTAACAGTATCCTGAGATTAGATTGCAGCCCAAGGGGGTAGGCAGGAGGGAGAGAAGGAGCTTCAGTCTAGTAATGGTAGGGCCCTTAGAGAAGGCACTTATACTTTAGTCATTGATATTCCCTGCATCTACCATCTAAACAAGCTCACAGCATCAGCTAAATGTTGAATATGAAGGAAATGTTTTTAATTGTACTTGGTGACAAAATGTTTGCATACCACATTAATGTTTTAAAGGCTTTCATTTCTCTTTTTGATTCCCTACCCCACTTCCCCAAGATCAGATCTTGAGGCAGATATCAGAGCAATTCAGGTAGTGAAACTGCAGTCATCTTTGACAGTTTCTTCTTTAAGTTACCTACCAGCTGGTCAGCTGTCTTAAGATTACTTCCTCCACATCACTTCTTTTCATTCCATGGCAAGCACTACCTGGGATAATGGAAGCATCCTCCTAACTGGCCTTACTGCCTCTAGTCTATTCCCATTCTAGTCCTTCCTGAAAATGACTAAGTGGATTTTCCTAATGTGTTTCTTTGTTGATTACTCTTCAGCAGCTCTCCACTCCTGACCAAATTAAGTTCAGGCTCTCATCAGTGTGGACACAGCTTACCTTCCAGCTTTCCTACTTCCTTCCTTTATATATGCAGTGCCTTGTGCTTTCCTGACTCAAGCAACAGAGACCATTTTCCCTGTTCCTGTCTCATCTATTAAAATCCTAGTTATTCTTCACAGCCTGGCTCAGGCAGGACTGGGTATAACAAAGGACAGGAGCTTTTGAATTAGAGGCAGAATGCTCTCACCTGAATATAGAGATCATAATCCTCACAGGAAGTCATGGTATAAAGCAAGTAACATTTGTTAATGATCTTGGCACAGTTATCTTTCCCTCCCATCCAATCAGCGTTCACTGAACCAGAGTACCTTCAAACACATTCTGAAGTTCACACAAATTATAGTTTATGTAAAAATTTATTTGACGAAAATGTAGAAAAAGTGATACTATTACATATGATACAGTTGCAAGAATCTAAATTAAAAGTGTGGGTTTTATTCAGTTGCACAGTTTGCTAGTGTCCCTTCTGGGTAGTGTGATGCTTAATAAATAGGAGTGAGGGGCAGAGGATTTGGATAAGCTAGAAGCAGGGTGATTTTTGTCAGAATTGTAAACTTGAGTTGGCCCCCACACTGCTGGGGAATGTGGAATGTTTAGCTCTGAGATGTTAACCAAGAAAGCAGAAATATAACAAAGCCAAAATGTGCAGCCCTGCCTACAAAATACTCCATATCCAGTTTAATCAGGAGTTTCTTGGTCTTTTATTAACTTGGTCCTAAAGAGGAATTAAAAGTCCTACACAAGTAAATCTTCAGTTTGCCATTCCCTGAAGTATAAAGGAGATGAAGCTAGGCTGATTACTTTATCTCTACTTTGCTGGCAGAGAGCCCCCTTCTGCCCAGTATTTCTTAACAACTGCTCAGTTATTGATGGCTAGTGGTCTTCGTGATAGGACTTCTCTGAATAAGACTGAATTCTACCACATTCATTCCTGGTCATTATTGGAATAAGCTATCTGCTCCTCAGAGAACAATTTTAGAATGAAAGGAACATGTAGAAGAGCGTAACATCAAGGATCTATCCAGAAAATATCGGGGTGATTATTATGATTATTTCCCAAGCATTCTCAAGCCGACTGCTCAGAGGATGTTTGTTCTGCATGGTGGAGCGTGGGAAAGAGCCAAGATGATTAGGTTATTCTGTCTATGGTTTACGACTTCCCACAAAGCCAGCCCCCTCCCCCTGGCTTTTTTTTTTTTTTTTTTTGCTCTCAATGGAAAATCCCTACCCATATTTTAATGTGATGGTCCCTGGCTACCTGTCGTGTGACCAACAGTGGCCCAGAAGGTATATATTCTTCGGCCTTTTAAGTTGACCCATGACTAGATACTGGAGTTGTTTTTGAAAAGTGTAGGGTTGTCTATTCTCCCAGGAACCAAATGCCCTCAGTCTTAAGAGAGTATGCTCACTGTGAAATACCCTGCCTACCTTATGAATAAATGCAACTTAAGGATAAAAATAGAGCTGAAAAAGCTGGTGCCATTTGAAAAAAGGAAGGAATTAGATTTAACTGGTGCTCAAAGCTTCTCTGATACAAAATATTTGGTCATATATTCATAATTTGCTTGACATTTCCAGCAAAGCGAAGATTCAATAGCAAAAGAAACTTCTTACAAGAGAAGAGAAAGACACGGAGCTCTGGAGTTTCTGTTGGAACAAGACTCTTCTGTTTTGGTTATATACAGTTAAGTTCGTTTAGTGTCTGATCCAGTGTCTGATGTAAGCCCACATTCTCTTCTTTGGCCTGGGCAAGTTTTTCTGGTGAGGATTAAGAGTGGGGGAAAAATAAATTAATAAGCATCTTTGTTAAGGAGAAAAAAGTTTCTAAACTCTACAGTCAGGGTGAAAGTCATAGCAGAGAAGGTACTTTACATTTTAATTATAGCAGAATACCATGGAATAATAGAGATCAAGTATCAAATATGGGAGTCAGGGCTGCAAGATAAAATACAGAGTCTTCAATTAAATTTGAATTTCAAGTAAACAACAAATACTTTTTTAGGACAGGTATATCCCAAATGTTGCATGAGATATACTTATGCCAAAAAATTACTCACTGCCTATCTGAAATTCAAATTTAACTGGGTGTCCTGTTTTCATTTGTTAAATCTGGCAATCTAGAGTTAGAACACCTGGACTTAAACCCCAGTTGTGCCACTGAAATACGCCATTTAACCTTGTTAAATCTCAGTTTCCCCATCTGTCAAGGATAACAACAGCAATATGGGGCATGGGGATTACCATAAGGAACAAACAAGAGGCGCTTCAGAACTTAGGAAGTGCTGCAAACATAAGACTTTAGTCCTAGATATGGGAAACAGCACATTTCCCCCCTAGTGCTATTTAATTAGTCTTTGCTAGGAAATCATAATCCTGAAACCCGTTCTTCCTTTGGGGGTTTTGGGAACGGCCATTGAAATTCCAGGCATAACTGTGTTGTTGTGTCTGTGTGTCCACAGCCATGTAGTCAAACCCTAGATAAATGTAGCATGACTGAAAACCTAAGTCAGACTACAGGTGAGTTATTAAGTGATAAAATAAATTTTCAAAACCTGGAAAAGTAAGATGCCATTTAGAGCTAGGCACAACAGCGACCAAGATGGAACTGGTTTGCAGTGAGTGATGGCCGATAAGAGACTAGGCCAAGAATCATTAAAATACTGCAGGAAAGCAAATGCCTCATAAACTGTGATAGGATCAGCTTGGAAATTTTCAGAAAGAAAAAAAAAATGACTGCAAAGACGGCAGTCTTTCAACTAGGAACTGCTGACCCTTTCATCTGAGGAGGCACTTAAAAACATCAAGTTGCCATGATCGGGGCGGATTCTGTCAGAGAAAAGAACAGTGAGTGACCTGGGCCTGACTAATGTGGATGGACAGTGCCCACCCCGTGTAAGCCAGTTTCTCCATAGTCTCACCTAATCCTCACTGACGGAGCCACCACTTTTGTTTTGCAGAAAAGCTAAGCAGCTTGTGCAAGGTTCCACAGGGCTGAGATTCAAACCCAGGTTTCCCCACTACAAATCCTGACCATACTCCACCTTGCCACTTGGATTCCCTGGCATCTACTTTGTATTAGAGCTGAGATTAAAAAAAAAAATCTTTCCCTTAATGTATCAATTGCCCTCAAGAAGTATGACAGGCCCATAGACCATCACGGGTGGTAGTAGATCCTGATAGCCCAAATCTCTCTGTAAATGAAGTTCCACTTAGGTGCTTAGGTAGAATGACTGGATAAGCAGGGCTGCAGTTATTTCAAAGGGTGGAGGCCACATACATCTGGAAAAATCCCAGGAACAAATATATAGAGTGAGCAAACAAAAAACACCCACCCCTTCATAGTCTAACCTTTCCAGAGTCGTAAGTATGGCAGTGTGTGAGGGGAGTGGTTTATGCAAAAGTTCAGGGTGGATGATAGGAAACCAGGGAGAGCCTGAGGGTGAAAGGGTGTGAATAGTTTTTTTTTTTTTTTTAAAGATTTTATTTATTTGAGAGAGAGAGTGAGAGAGAGAGAGAGCACAAGAGAGGGGAGCGGGAGAGGGAGGAGCAGACTCCCCGCTGAGCAGGGAGCCCGATGCGGGACTCGATCCCGGGACTCCAGGATCATGACCTGAGCCGAAGGCAGTCGCTTAACCAACTGAGCCACCCAGGCGCCCAGGGTGTGAATAGTTTAAGGGAGATGGATTTTAGAGGGATGAACATAAAGAACTGGGACAGAAGTTCCCACCTGAATAAAATCATAGGATGAGGAATAATAAGCTATGGTGACAAAAAAATTGTTAATCTAATTGGCGATCTTCATGCTGCTCCCAGGTTCAAGAGGCAGTCTAAAAGACATGCGTGGACATCAAAATGGCAGTGTTTCTGGAATGATTTATGGTGGTGGGGGGGGCGGTGCAGGGGAAAAGTGGATAAAATATTTAAAATTTGGATTCTTGTGGAAAAATCTATGAGCTTTCGGTCACTACAGGCATGATCTCTTAATACCCACAGGCTAACTTTAAGAGTTCTCACCAAACCAAAGCAAGGTTCCTGATTCGAGTTAAGTATGAGGAGACAGACGTTAGCATCTCAGGCAACTTTGGAACTCGGGAATGAACTCTCTCTGTCTGGCTTTCCAGCAGCTTCCACCCCCTTTCCCTGCTAATGGGATGTGCTTTCATCCCTTGTGTAGTTGTTTTCTAAGGGCAGGGGCTAGAGGTGAGGCTCACTGGTGAACTTCCTCCCAGGACCAAGGGCTGGGTAGATGTTCCATGAACAGTGAAGACACAGGGAACCCCGGACACCATTCTCAGGGTGTAACACAGAGAAAACAAATGCGAAAAGGAAGAATAAGGAGACCAGAATGCCATTGCCGCTTTGTGAATCCGTAGGTCAAACCCCATTCAAGAGGAGCCTCTTTTTAGACACAAGCCTGCCGGTTTTTGCAAGTTCTGCTGACTCTATCAAGCTGCTTAAGAGGCTGGATAAGTCTCCATTCAAAAACAATTTCTATTTAAGGAAAAACTGCTATTGGCATGCAGATATAGTTAGCTAGCACATATTTGAGAGCTCCTGCCAAATTGGCTTTTGTTTCCATATAGGCAGAAACAATCACGTGGGCATCATTTTCCTTTTGAAATGAGCTCTTCATGTGAACCACCCACTCTCTCTTGTAGCCATGGTCAAGGGAACCAACAGCTACGGCTCAAAAGCGGCAAGGGAAGAAAATGAAAATGAGGGCCTGGGCACGAGGAGCGCCTGTCTTTATTTCAGTCACACAGTCACAGACACAGCAGAGGAAGGCTTGAAAGACCAAACCAGGAGGCAGGAAACGAGCTTCTAGAAGCCCACGGGAAGTGCAGGCACCACAGTGAGGAGGCCAACTTCGGTATTGCTAGGACAGAGGGCAGCACCCCAGCTCCCTCTCACAGAGAGGTCATGTCGTTGAGAGCATGGTCCAGTTCCTCGCTGATAGCTTTGTACTTGAGCTTCTGAGCGTATAGCTCGTCTAGAGGGCGGAGGTCCCCAGGGAGACAGTTTGGAAAAAGAGGTACAGGGAACAGAACGTGAGGGTCGGAATGGAGTGCCACAGATGAACAATGAGAGGAAGAAAACAAAAGTGAGAAAACAAAGCATGAACTAGAAGAAAGTTGTGTCCTATGTAAAACAAATGAGGAAGCAAAAGATCAATGGAGTGGTTTCTAAGTGGCTTGAGGCTCTGCAGGGGATTAGCCATGATGAATCTTTAAAAGAAAGGGGGACTAGACATGGACACAGCTTCTACCCCCAACCTCCCGCCCCAAGTTATTTCTGACTTGCAGTGATGTCACCCAGTCCAAAGGTTATACTTTGGAATGCGATATTTTCCCTTATATGGAAACCTCACCTCCCAAACCAAACACTGGGACACATGGTCTGAGGAACAAGTTTGGCACCCTTTCTGGGTGAGACAGATAATTTTAGGAGATTTTGTTTGAATCCCAAGATGCTAGAATTTCCCAGTTTATTTTATGACGAACACAGGACAGAATTCTTTTTCTTTTTTTTTTTTTTTAAGTGGGAACTCTTCAAGAGATTCTGGGATATGTGGGCACCAGACTTTCAGACTGGAGTCTTTATTCAGTCTCTACATTCTCTGTATTTTCATTTTTCTCATACTGTGATAAGCTCTGAGTTCTCTGGGAGAGAGCTTCTGTAAAAATGTAAGGCATTTTAAAAATGCAAGGCGTCTCTCAGGAATGAGCAAATTGAAGGACATTCTAAAGACTTTTAAAACAAAATCAGCCATATTTGGGTCTCTGTATTCACACGTGGAGCCAATTAAGCAGAGAGCTTTTACTTCTGGAAAAATGGCAACCCAGGTCTACATTTGACTTGCACTGTCCTGTTCCAGTGCCCCAGACCTCCAGATGTGCCGTCACTCTGTACTTAACTTTCCTAGGATGAACAAAGCCCAACTCAGCCCCTCCAGAGACTCCTCCCAACTGTCAGCAGATTGTCACGAAGGGGGAGGCAGAGCAAACGTAATTAGATGGTAGTTTCGTACCTTCCAGGTCATCAATTGTCTTTTCCAGTTTTGCAACCGTTCTCTCTGCAAATTCTGCACGGGTCTCAGCCTAGAAGAAAAGAAAGGAGTCACTATGATTGCTTTAAGACCCAGCCGAGAGAGAAACCTGAACTAGCTGGGTGTGATCGCGCTCACCTCTTTCAGTTTGTCGGACAAAAGTTTGATTTCTTCTTCATATTTATCCTCCTTTTCAGAATACTGTGGGAGAAACCAAAACAGCACTTTAAAAAAAAAGGGGGCGGGGGCAAAAAAAAAAAAAGCATAGAAGAATGTAGGTTCTCTGTTCCTTGGAGAAAAGCATGTGCATGAAGCACTATGAACATTTCTAAGAAGCAAAGTGGAGGGAGCACCTTTCCAGATAGAAGCAATGTGCACAGAACTCAAGAGAATCCGCAGAGGAGCCCTCTGGGGTGGGACTGAGCTGAAGGCCTGGGCTGGATTAACTTGAGATGGATCTGTGATCAAGACGGAGCAGATGGTTGAACGGAAATGATGCCACGTGGAGCCCTCCACAGTTGGCCTGATTGATGTTTCCCACCCCGCTTCCCACCATCGTTCTCAAACGCGTTCTGTGCACTCTCCAATCTCCCAGCCTTAGCGCCCCCACCCCCCCCGCCCCCAGCAGCATGGGATGTTCCTTTCCCCATTGACTACCTGCCAGAAAGGATTTTTGTCTTGCAAGGTTCGACTCAGATTAGTATCAGCTAGCCTTTACAGCTGCTTGCTAGGTGCCAGATATCCTCAATCCCATTTTACAGATGAGTAGAAGCGTCAGAGAGGTTAAGTAGTTTGTTTAGGGTCACATGGCTATGAAGTGACCACACCATGACTGACCAGAACCTGACTCTGGAATTTGAGCTCCTGGCCTCCATTGTGCTTTACAGCCCTTTTAAACATCACGTCCTCATGACACATTCCCCAACTTTCCAAGGTCCCTCTGTTGAAGTCTCAAAGCACTTTATTACTGGGTCAGTCTCTTCTACTCAACTACACTCTGAGCCCTTGCAGAGCAGAAGCCATATTATCACTGTAACATCTACCCCTTGGCCTAGGACAGCATTTACCATGCCCACAGGAGCTAATTTGGCATGCACAGGTGATAAGCCACGTTCGCTCATCAAATATCCTCGATTCCCTGTTAATACTAATGACATAGCTCTAAACAAGACAGATACAGTCCCTGTCCTTAAAACTTACCATCGAGCAAGGAAGGCATGTAATTAATTATGACAAATGTGATCATGATAGGAAAAGAAGTAGGCGGGGCTATATAGCTGAGAAGCCCCTAACCTAGATGTTCAATGCAACTGGAGGGCAGTAGGAGGTGGGGAGAGTGAGGAATCGAGGAGGATGGCGAATTCACAGGGCAGGCTATGGAAGAGTGCGTGCATTGTTCCTAACATGGTTCTCTCTGGTAATGACTGCTTTGGGAACTATTTCAACCTAAAAAGCCCAATTCTGCCTCTTCTATCTGCTGCTCGATCTTTTAGAGTGTATTTTATGGAGGATCCAGGGGATTCATCTGAGAGTGAGGCTCTGTATACAGTTAGGCTCAGATCTCCTTAAGAGGAGCCTGACCAGGTACAAATCTCATTCCCTCTCCGCCCTCCTCGAAGGCAGAGATAAAAGATGGTGCGAAGACCCCACTGAAGAAGGAACTCTAACCGCTGGACCTCTCTTTTTTGGTGGGGGGAAAAACCTTGCTGCTGGGCACCAAAGCCACTGTTAACAAATATAGGTCAGATCCCCGACACCCTGGGCATATACTCCCATGCACCATGGGGAAGAAAAGTAAGTCCAGCAAATCACCAGCGCAAACCAACCACCAACCTTTTCAGATGCAGCCTCGAGTGACTTCAGATTGTTAGTGACATTCTTGAGCTCTTCTTCCAGGTCACCACATTTTCTGCGCAGAGACAAAGGAAATTTATGTCCTGTCCCCCCTTAGAGCAGGCAATTCCCCTGAAAGCTTTCAAAAAGAGGAATCCACGCTGCCTAGGGCCCCCGGAAGGAATGCGGGGGAAAAATGTTAACGGCTTCTTTCTGAGCTGTAGTGCTGTGCACTTATCCAAACCCTATCGTGTCTGGCAAAGGCACAGCAGGCCGAGGAGTATTAGGAAGGTTCGTAAAGCACTCCTGGGCTCTCGCCAAGGGTGAGGCAACAGGGCCTTGTGAAATCTACGATTGATGAGGCTGCCTCCGGAAGGTGTAAGAATGAAACGGGGCACAGGAGGTTGGGAGACAATCAGTTTGCACCCGACACTCCAGGAGGCAAACTCTGAATGGATTTGCGAAACTGGATCCTCTCTCTCAGCACCACGGGATGCTCCTCGGAGCTGGATTCCTCACCCGAGGCCAAGGGGGAGAGGCTTTTTGTGTGTTCGGAGCTTGCGGGACTGTGGTCAAGCTTCTCACCTCCCACCCCCCACAAACACCCAGGAATGAGTCACAGGCAAACAATGACATGAAGAACAAGGCAGAAACGCTGACAGAGAAGCCTGCCTTCCGCAGGTAAGTGTTCTCTTAAGAAGGCGCAGCCTCCTGAGATATCCTCTCTGGGAAAACGGGACTTCCGGGCTTCTCTGCTATGGTCTGTCTCACGTGTACTTCCCAACACCTCTGTGGGAAGAGCAAACATGTAGGCAGCGCTTCCCAGGGCAGAAAGAACAAAGACTCTCAGCCATGGAGGCAAGGAGGAAGGGCTGAGCTATGAGTCCCAGATGCTCATTCCACTTGAGCAGAGGCCTTAAAGAGGGTCAATTCCCTACACGATCAACTCCCCCCAACTTGGCCCCAGAAGCCGAGCTGGGCCCCCTCTCGGTCCCGCTCTGCCACTCACAGTTCAGACACCTCGGCACGCTCCTCGGCCCTCTCCAGCTCGCCTTCCAGGATGACCAATTTACGAGCCACCTGCAGACGGAAAGGATCTACTGAGACCCCAACAACCATGTCTAGTAGGATGCCTCCCCCCCCGGCCCTTGTAGATGGCAAGGCCTTGCCCAGACCATCCGCGAGGACGTGGGCCCCAGGAATGAGGCAGACGGGAGGGGAAGCCGACCACTGAGGCCAGCAGAAGAGCGACTGACCTTTCATGGTCTGAAGACCCATGATTCCCAATTTTAGCCAAAACACCCAGCTACAGGACATAAAAGTGATCTGATCATTTGGTCTCCTAAGTTAGACAAGTGCCACAGAATTCCCCAGGCCTTCCTGGCATCGTGGAAGATATGGTTTCCTAGCCAAGTGGCCGTCTCTGGAAGAACAGATGGGGACGCAGAAGGACAGCTGAACTAACCAGAAGCTTCCTTTAGGCAGCCCCAGGGCCCTCCCTATCACAGATCCATTTCCTCCCCACTTCCTGCTGCTGCCCTCCACCAGCCCCACTGACCTCCTCATATTTGCGGTCGGCCTCCTCGGCGATGTGCTTGGCCTCTTTGAGCTGCATCTCCTGAATCTCCATCTTCTCCTCATCTTTCATGGCCCGGTTTTCTATCACCTTCATTCCTCTGCAAGGAGCAGCCTCGTCATTATCTCCACACACCGATTACAGCTCATCATACACCTCCACACGTCTGCTCATCCAAACTCCTCTCCAAGAACCATGCTCCAAAGAGGAAATTGTAGAGCGGTTCTCATTCACTTCCCCTTTGCCTCAAACTTCACAACTGCCCTATGAGGTACACCATCCCCACTTTACAGACGAAGAAATGGAAGCACAGAGAGGCCAAGTAACTTGCTCAAGGTTGTGTAGCTCGTAAGTGGCAGAGCTGGGGTTCAAACCCTGGTGATCTGGCTCCAGGGCCCATGCTCCCATCCTATACGGCCTCTCACTGACCAGTAACAAGTACTTGTACGCCAACAGTTACCACAGTGTGATGGAGGTCGGGGCCAGCCTGGCTGTGGGAATGATGAATTCTACTGCACTGGGGGCGGAGCTGTGTATGTGTCCTGGGAGGCTTTCCAGAAGAGAACACAGGGAACCACAGGAGGGTTTCAGAAACAGGAGGGAACAGAAACCAGAAAGACGAAGGGACTGCCATGGGAAGACCAGGTAAGAGACAGGTATGCACAAGGTGAGGGGTGAGGAGGAGCTGAACTGGATAGGTCTAGTTTGGAAAGGACAAGTGTCCGGGGGGGAGGGGGGGGAAATGACTGGATATCTACAGCACAGCTTGCTCACCCTGGCCTGCACTGCTTGGAACGCCCTAGGTAAGACCAGATACCTCCCAAGAGGCCAACCCAGGATAACGTATTGATGTGTGTCATGTCTGCCCAGAGTGGAGGACCATACATGTCTTGTTGCTAGCGTTCGTAGCTCACTGTCAAGACACCTTCACATCTGTACAAAGCCTTAACCTCAGCACCCAAGCAAGCTTGGGAAATCTTCGCAGCACTGGAGAGATCCAAGTGACTTGCCCAACGTGAAGTAAGCGGCTGTGGAAGGACTTGAATCTAGATTCTCCAGTTCCCAAGTAGAGAATTCTTTCTACCAAAACTAGCAGTCTCCCAATAAGGGCGTCGCCAAAGGCCTCCGGTGATATGACACAAAGAAGTGAGGGGCCTTCCCAGGCTTTCTGGGTTTGGCGAGGTCCTGGAGGTGAGACGGGACGTCTGGCCAGCCCAGTCTGCCCGTGAACATGGGCAGCAGCTAATCCAGGCACAGCCATGAGCAACTTGTGACTGGGTCCCTCACACTTCCTGGTGGCTGAAGCAGAGCCTCTGCTGGGCTGTGGCCCCCCCATGGCACAGGCTGTTCTACACTGCACCGGAAGAAATTTCCCGAAGGGGCAACAGGCGAAGTCCATCTCCAGGGTTGGTTTTAAATCTCACAACAGCACAATCAGAAATTAATCCTTTGGAGGACTTCATACCAGGAAACCATGGCGGACGGGTGAAACAAGCGTCCTGGTGTGATCGTGGGGTAGATACACAATGTCCACTGGCCTGGCCCACACCATCACCGCACAAGGAGCCCATTTACCACCACACAGAGACGGCTGCTTCTGTGAATGACACAATCTGACCTCAGTCCTCCAGAGCCTGCGCCAAAGCATGAATTATCCTGCGCCGGAGGACGGACCATCCTGCTGGAGGCCCAAATGCGGAGTGCATGCCACCGAGGTGAGGAGCGCTGTCAGTTTCAAGTCTGTTAATGGTGCTGGTTTGCACGTGTCCCTGACATACAGTTGTCACTGACCAGCAGGCTTAACAATCGTCTGTGCAAATGGTCCATTCCAAGTTTTCATCTCCCATCCTCCTCTCCCATCCCCCAGGAACTTGGTATCGTGAGAACACCAGCGAGATGCAGAGTGGCTCTCAGAGAACCTGCAAAGCAGCCTTCTGCAAACTGGTGGCCAGTGACAAGTCATACTCACAGGCTTACATCTACCCATTTTTACATTTTTCTCTGCCAGTTGGGAGTTCTCCTTCAGTCGCACCCCGGCTCTGGGAGGTCAGCCGCACAGCACCACCCCCACTTCTGAGAAGCACACGCTGATGCCGCCAGGTCATGCTTACCTCTCACTCTCATCGGCAGCCTTTTCTGCCTCCTCCAGCTTCTGCAGGGCTGTGGCCAGTCGCTCCTGAGCCCTGTCCAGCTCCTCCTCCACAAGCTGGATGCGTCGATTGAGAGCTGCCACATCCCCTTCGGCCTGGGGAGGTCAGAGGTGCAGCCGGCTTAAGAAGTGAAAGGCCAGCCCAGCATCCCCAACTCACATGGCATTCTTCCTTCCATTAACACACTTCCCTCTCTCCCCCTGCCCGACAGAGCCCACCCGGGAATGCAGGCAGTAAGGAATTCACACTCTCATCTGGAGAATGTGAGTTTTCCATATGTTCTTCCCCCGAAAACGTCCGAGAACATCCACCACTCAATGAGAAAGGTGTGTATCCCAGTACAGGACAGGCAGTCAAGTCAACACGGTCGAGTGCCAAGCACACCGCATGCTGGGAGAAGACAGTGCTGGCCTCTCTGGGATTCCTAGAGGGTAAGGCCACCAGTGCCCTGGCTCACCCTGGCATATAGAAAGCTCTGCTCCCAGTCACCTCAATGATAAGATAAATGTAAGAGTATGGAAGCCTCAGTTAAATGTTGGCTGCACAACGTGGGGAAGCGGGGGCAGCACCTGTCAGAACACAGCCCTGAACTAAGTCTGGCCCAGAGAGGATGGGACAAAAATATCTAAGTGAGGAAAGGAAAGAAAACGTGGTCACAGGCACGGAAGGGATGTCTGAATGGTGACACTGGCTTTTCAAGGTATTTGCACCTACAAGGAAGACAATATGGCGGTGTACATGAAAGCAGGAACTTTGGGCTCGAAAAGCACTCGGTCAGAATCCCTGTTTTGCCAATTTGTGGCCGCGTGGCACCGGGCAGGCTGCTTCACTGCTCTGGGCCTCCCCATCCCAGCCCCAGCACCGTGAAGACTATAACTGAGGGTGTGGCATTGCACCTGGCATGCGGGAAGCCCCATGATTTCACCTCATTTAATCCTCCGGTATTTTATGACGGGGAAATGGAAAGGTCCAGCTAGGGGCAGTGGTTCTGTCCAGTGTCAACAGAACTGGCCTCAGGAAACCCAGCCCATGGCTCTTCCCTGGCTGAGTCTGTACGCTGCTGAGTCTTGTGGAGGCTTTGAGAAATACTGAAGAGTTGGTGAAATTTGACTCAACCGAGGGAAGACGTATAAAGCTACACTGGCTTCTTCCTATCAAGTCAATCTCTGAATTGGGAAGGCCATAAAAATTAGTAGGAAACTGCTTCCTCCCCTCCCCCCAACCCCCTGAATTTATACAGCAAAAAAATGGAGTAGAAGAATGAGGCCAGAGATGCTGAAAAACAGAGACTCAGGAAACTGCTCAGCTCCAGAGTCTTAGCAGCAGATGGAGGGAAAACTCCCACAGGTGTTTCTGATCGCAACTTCCTCTGAAACACCAATTTGGAGACTACATTAAAACCACCGATGAACTATTTTAAGAAACTCACCCACTCCTTCTAATGAGTGGGTGCCTTTTATTCTTTTTAATAACGTGAATTTTAACTCCTTCAGCAACAGGGGCAGGAATGGATCTCCCCCCCAATAGTTAGTACATTAGCAAAACTGCATAACCAACACCATGACCTAATTCTGGAACATTTTCATCACCCCCCCCCCCAAAGTAACCCCATCCCCATTAGCAGTCAAGGTATTGAGTTTTAAGATCATACAAAGGTGCTTTATTCATGAGTTGTCTTTAAAAAACGAAAGTGGACTTTCCTTCTGTGGGGAATTCTGAATCCTGATAACCATGCTTTTGGCACATTTTCAACTGTCTGGAATTGAAAGAACGCTTATACACACGACTATAGACGTGCATACATATATATGTATTTTTGAAAAACTGCTAGTCACTGCTAGTCATTTTGGGCTCCACCCCTTCCTGCAATCAAAGCTTCTACACTCTACAAAGGATTTCCCTTATAAGGTAAAAGAGGCTTGCTAGATACATGTGGCAAAGGAACAGGAAGATGTCGGTTAATCACACAAAAATCTAAACGAAACCAGCTGTCGGGAGGCAGACCCAGAAGTCTGCCACACGCCGGCTCTTGGCTTTCTCCACAAGAGACTTGAGAAAGGTCCCCCCCCCCCCCACCCAGGGCTCAGTTCCTTTCTCCGAGTACTTTCTTCAGACTTCCCCATCCTGACCAAGAGGAGAATGCTTTGAAAAGCAAACTTTTTAAGAAATCCACAACTTTCCAAAAACATCTTTCCTCCCAACTGGATGGTCCTACTCCTAAGTCTTGGCTCGAAGCTGAGGGCCATATTTAAGCAGAAGTAATTGTCCTCCAGCGAGATGACTTGGGATGAGATCAGAGGGAGGGTTCTGCCGGTTCCTTGTGTGAAAGAGGCCAAACCAGCTACTGTTTGAGGCTTGCACCAGGTTTCTGAGGCCTCTTCACGCCAGAGCAACCCTAGTGGAAGACTAAATGCTTCCACTCAGGCCAACACTGGGACAGTGTGGGGCTCTTCTCCAGACTTGTCAACACCTTGGGCATCTTTTCCATTTCTGGGGTCCCCACCCTCAGCCTCAACACTCCAGCTTTCCCAGGCCCTGGGCTTCCACCCTCTCCAACTTTCTTGCACACCTAGGGCTCTTCTCCCAGCAAACTCTTATTCTATAATAATGACTGCTCGACTTCCATTCTGAAGCCTACCCCACGGGGGTGGGGGGGTTGCTCCCCTGTCCTGCTCCCACAACAGAACACTGAACCCCTCTGCAATGCTATCCAGCCTTATTTGTACCCCTCACACCCATCAGACTGTGAGCTCTTCTGAGGTGACTGGGAGGGGAGGAAAAACAGCCCAGGAATTGAGCACCTACTATGTGCCCTTACTCCCCGGACCCTCCCAGCTATCCTAGGGGATCTGCATTATGGTCACGGCTGCTTTACAGATGGGGAGACACGCTGCTAGGGGGTTAAGTACCAAGTGGTAGGAGATGGCGTTAGAATCCGGATCTCTCCCCAGCCCCTGGGGTTGCCACCATCTGTCCTGCCTCGAGGGGCAGTCCGAGGACTGAGGGAGGGCGAAGAGGGCCCTCCTCCGTCGGCCCCATTATGTGTCTCAGGCCCCGCAGCATGGAGCGGAGGCACACCGAACCACCTTGGGTCGAGGGCCCTGAGCTAACATTCCTAAGTTCTTTTGGAGAAAGGCGGGGTCCCGCGGCCGTCGCTCGCCGGTCGCTCCCGAAGGGACCAGCTGGGCAGGGAAAGGCCGGCGGCTCCGGGCTGAACTTCCGCCCCCCGCCAGGGGCGGACACGTCGCCGCCGCGCCCCTGGGAACAGCTGGGAAAGTTCAGCTGGAGCCGGGAAGCCGCGTAAGAGGGGAGAAAGTGCGACGCCCCCCACCCCCGCCCCCAGAGTCCGAGTTGGCTAGTCCAACCCCAGACAATGGAAGCTCAATGTTTCCACTCTCACTTCCCGCTCCAAGGTCCAGTCGCCGGCCCCCACCCCACCCCCCGCCCAGCACCCCGGCGCCAGCCCAGAGTCAGATGGCAGTGCGGCGCCCCCCACAACCTCCTCCCCACTCCAGCATCGTGCGTCCTCCTCGGCCCCATCCCCCCATTACCCGCTCGGCCGACCACGCCCGATCCGGATGCGGCGCCCCCTCCCCCGTCCCAGGCTGGGGAAGGAGGATGACCGCGGAGAAAGGGGGGTCTCAGCAGCCCGCCCGGGGGAGGGGGCTGCGGGTCCGCGATCCGGGAGCCGCCAGGCCAGAGGGCGCGAAGGCGGGCTAACAAGGGGCGCGGGGGGGGGGGTGGAGAAGCGGGTAGCGGCCGCCGAGGGCGGGCGGGGAGCGCGGGAAGCGGGCGGCGCGGGGAGAAGGGGAGAAAGGAGCGCGCCCTGGGCCGGGGGATGCCGGGGCGCGGGGCCAGGGCGCGGGCTCTCACTTTCTCGCGCCGCTCCCGCTCGCCGTCCAGCTCCCGCTGCAGGCCCTGCGCGCGGTCCTCCGCCTCGTCCGCCTGCTGCTGCAGGGCCTGGATCTTGCGTTTCACCGCCTCCAGGGAGTTGAGGCCGGCCATGGCGCGGAGGCGCGGAGGCGCACGCAGCGGGCGGCGGGCAGCGGCTGGCACTCGGCTCGGCTCGGCTCCGGCGAAAGCTGCACCAGCCGCGCCCCGGCCCCCGAGCCTTTGCTTGCGCCGGGGCCGCCCCCGCCTCTCCCCGCCCCCGGCCCGGCCGCCGTCGGGGCGATGAGGTCACCGGGCCGGGCCGCCGACGTCAGCACCGCTGGGGGAGGGCCTGACGTCGGCACCGCTGGCCACAGCTGCTGGAAAGTGCCCCTTTTCGGGACTTATTTGGAGAAAGCGCCGGGAGGCACCGCCTTCTCCTCTTCCTCCTCCTCTTCCTCCGGCGCTGCCCGCCCCCTCGCCCGGCCCCGGGGCTCCCGCCTGCCCGGCCCCGGGGCTCCCGCCTGGCCCAGCCGCGGGCTCCCCCGTTACTGCGCACGTACGTCGGAGGCTTTCTTCTCCGTCAGCTCCAGCTTCTCCTGGGCGTCTTTCAGATTCTCGGAGTATTTATCCAGCTCATCCTCCGTCCCCTTCAGCTTCTTCTGGAGGTGTGTTAGCTCCTCTTCCACCTGGGGACAGATGGGGGGACCTGTCAGCCTGGGGACCACGTACCCGTGGCCGAGTGGCGTCTCCCACGTTCACAAGAGTCCTCTGTCTCTCCGGGCCTCAGTTGCCTCATCTGCAAAACAGGGATAACGATACTGTGCACCACTCAAATGCTACCTGTTAATATGATTTGCACCTTCTTCCCATCTCTTGGGACCAGCTGTGTGTGCTTATCTTTTGGGGGGTCCTGGATACTCTTTCAGAATCGATTACAGCTTTTGGGAAACAAGTCCCGACACACTTCCCAGAAACACACGTTCAGTCTTGCATCCCAGTTTCAGGGGTGCGGACTGCTGGTGATCCCGAGTTAAGCAGAAATAGGAGTCTCATACTCTGGGCCCAGATCTCCCCCAAACCCCAGGCTGTCCCTCTCTAGTCCTGCCTCCTGCACTGGCAGCTAGAAAAACTTTCTAAATGTATGTTTGCCCTCCTCCTGCCTAAAACTGCCCTGGCTCCCCATTGCCCAAGAAATTGGGTCTCCGACTTTCCCACAAAATACTCTGAAAGGTTGGGGCACCTGGGGGGGCTCAGTAGGTTAAGCCTCAGATTCTTGATTTTGGCTCAGGTCATGACCTCAGGATGGTGAGATTGAGCCCCTGGTTCGGCTGGTGCTGGGTATAGAGCCTGCTTAAGATTCTCTCTCTCCCTGTACCTCTGTCCCTTGCCCCCACCCCCGCCCCATGCTCTCTCTCTCTCTCAAAAAATAAAATGAAATACTCTGAAGGCCCACCCCATTCCTGTACTTGGGGAGCTTGGCTAGAAGAGAGATACCCCTCAAAGACCACTTTCTCTGAAGGCTAAGGTTAAATCTTTAAAATTACTGCACATCTGGCTTATGTTCATTTTAATAAAAATGTCCCCCACGTTCCCAAGTTTTCAGTTCTCTTTGTTTATCCTGGGAGCCTTGCCCCTCTCTTGGCCCTCCCAGCTTGAAATGCTCAGATCTATGGGATACAAACCACAAACCCCTTCACCTGTCCATCTCCATTGCGCTCCACCACACCAGTCAAGAGTCAGTTCAGGAAGCCTTCTCTGTCACCTCCAGGCTGCACCTCCCTCCCCTGTCCTGAACTCTGGTCCTCTGGTCAGTCCAGCTCATGCTTTGATCTGACTTCTGTCTCTGGTAGTTTGACGCTGTGGTCCAGTCCGTGTTCCCAGGGTGGGCAAGGAGCCCTCCCTGGGCCCTGCTTCATCCTCCTGCTTCCTCTTCCCAGTAGGAAGCCCAGAGAGGTGGAGTGACTTTCTCCAGGTCACCCAGCACAGGGTTTGAACCCACTTCTGAACAGGCCCTTATGCCAGGCCTGCTTTCCTACGTCCCTTTCTGACTTCCTTCTTTTCTTTAACATCCGGAAGAAGGTATGTTATTAGAGCTGATGTGGCTTCTAGGTCAAGCTCTGAGTCTGATCTGGGTTACACACTCACCCCTGAGATGATCTGTAAAATGTGCCAGATGCTTTGTGTGTGTGTGTGTGCGCGCGTGTCTGTGCGAATTCTCTTTTTTTTTTTTAAGATCTATTTATTTATTTGAGAGAGAGAGAGAGCGCGCACAAGCGGGAGGGGTAGAGGGAGAAGGAGAGAGAATTCAAAGCAGATTCCACACTGAGTGCAGAGCCCGACATGGGGCTCGATCTCAGGACCCTGAGAACACAACCTGAGCCAAAACCAAGAGTCTGACGCTTAACCAACTGTACGCCACCCCCCGTCCCCCGTGCAAATTCTTAAAAGGTCTCCTGTCCCATCTTCAAGGCCACTGAGTGTCCTACTGCTGAGCTAGGGAATGGGGAGGGGAGTGGGGCTCAGAGGAGGAGGAGGGTGACAGCAGCTCAGGCCTATGTCAGGCTCCACAGGGCCTGATCTTGACCTTCAGGCAATAAGCCTAGATGCCTGGCTCCAAATCCCAGCTGTATGACCCCTGTCCCCTTTTGTGGCTTCAGTCTTCTCATCTGCAAAATGGAAGCCTTGTCGTGGTGGTCTCTGAGTGCCCCAGCAGCTGCTGTGAAACTTCTGCCTTGACTGAGAAAATGATCCAGTTTCCTTAAAGACAGGTCAGCGTGACCCAGCATTCACCTGACTTCCTTCTGGAAGGATCTGTGGGGTGCAGCATTTACTAGGTGCCAACTATATGCCCAGCACAGCGCTCTCTTAACATGACAGAGTGAGAGCAAGTTCTGCAGCTTTGGGCTCATCCAGGTGTGAAGATGGTTAGGTTTTTCATGACATCTTCCAGCAAGGTTTGGACAACAATTGGTCGGGACTGGGGTCGGGGGCTATGAAGCATTTAGAAAGTGCCAGGCACACGACACGTACTATCTCACTGAAGCTGCATGTCAGAAGGGTAAACTGAGTCCTAGCAGGAGGAAGGGACTTGCCCCGGGCCATACAGATAGCGGGTTTGAACCCTCGTCAGACTGATTCCAAAGCTGGTTCGGTTGACTTCTAGGTTATGCATGCCCACTGCCCACCCGCTTCCCACTGACCTTCCACACCCAGCACCAGTACCCCTCCCCTTGGGAAGCCCACCCTGCTGCCCCGGGCAGAGCCTCACCACCGCCTTGGGCCCTCCCAGTCCCTGTCCCCGCCTCCAGCCCAGCCCTCTCCATGTCTGGCTCTGTCTCTCCAAGCCTGACTCCTCTGGAGTTGGGCCGGGCTGAGGTCACCCTGAGCCAAGCCCCAGCATCACTCAGCATGGGGCTAGGCCCAGTCCTCACCGAGGAAGTCCAGGGGAGGTTTGCAGAATGAATCAATGACACACCCAACGCTTCAGTGGTTGGAGCCAGGTAGGAAAAATCAGTAAGACTGACACAAATCGGGTTCCTTTCCCTCTGCCCAATTTCTAAGCACAAAGTGTGTGCTGGTGTGTATGACACCTTGCTGAGGAGGGTAGCCTTGCCCTGGCTCTGTATGGTCTCTGACAAGTCACTTCCTTCTCTGGGCCTCAGTTTCCCTGCTGTAAAACGGCTGGGAAGGTCAGGGAGTGCACACCTTAGTCCCTGTAAATGGGGCCTTAGGAGAGGGCTGAGGCAGGATGTGGGGTCAAAGTCCAGTTGTGGCGGATATCACTGCCCTGGGAGGGGAGTGGGCAGGAAGCTGGGAGGGCAGGGCCTCCCGATCCTGTTCCCACACTGGACAAACAGGGCCTAGAACTGAGACTTTGCTGCAAGGTCCCCAAGGGGCAGGCTGGCCCCGGGACCCACACTCTGGCCTCATGAAGTGTAAGGCACTCCAGGTAAGTCAAGTCCCTCATTGCCTCCTGCCTCCGTTTCTAGGTGGGACAGGCCATCGGCCCCTTGAGAATGTGGCCTCTGCTTTGGGCCTCTGGAATCTTGGGTTCCACACCTGGCCATTAGGAGGGGGGCCCGTGCCCCCATGTCACAGATAAGAACACTAAGGGTTCAGAAAGGGGCAGCAATGTGTCCTGAGTCAAAGTTAGAAGAAGATCCAGCCTGGATTCAAGCACAAGTCCACCCAGTGGGTGGCTTCATGGAAAACCAAGAACAGAATGAAAATCCAGCTGGAGGCCAGAAAACCTGTCCCTGCCTTTTTGGCCATACCAATGGCTGAAGGCTTTGAGAAGCCTTCCCTTTTGAATGTGTGTCGCCTTGGGAGAGTATGCTGTATCAGTCACTCACACCTTAGTGAAAATTAGAGCCATAAACTTGCTTTGCTCTGAATCCCTAGCCGAGCCTCTCATGGCAAGGGCTAAATAATGGATGGAAGTGGGCAGCTCAGGGCCAGCACAAGATGGGTGTCTGTGTTTGCCAGGGAGGAAGGAGGAAGGGAATGTGGCAGGGAGTGCTGGGGTGGGGCTGGCCTCTGAGAATGTGTCACAGGTTCTTAGGGAAGCCCCGGGATACTGGGGGATGGGGAGGCCCACAGAGGAAGTAGGGCGTAGGGCAGGGCAGGAAATAATCCTGCATTTATTGAGTGCTTACTCCGTGCCAGGCACCAGGACAAGGGCTCCACCTGCAGTCACCTCTAATCCTTCCATGGTGTCACTTTCCTATCTCAAACCTGGGGCCACTGAGGCACAGGCCTTTGTTCCATGGCGCTCAGTGACCCAGCTGTGGACAGAGCCAGTCTGAGCTCAGAGCCTGTCCTTTTTACCTTCCAAGCTGGCCTGGTGTTTGGGCTGAGCAGGGCTCGGCACGGAGTGTTGCTGTCCTGGGCGGCTCCCGGGGCTTATCTGAGACCCTGATGCTTCTGAGGGCTGGGTGGTCAACCCCAGCGGTGCGGCTGAGTCCTGTGGGGGGCAGGGTGCTACGGAGAGAGCAGCACCCCCTTCCCTCCTCCCACTGGCTGATCTGGCCACCCAGACCCAGACAGCTGACTTCTGCTCTGCTCCAAAGCATGGCCTTGGGACTGCCCAGCCTGGGCCTCTGCCCACCAGCTGCATTAGCCCCCTGGTGTACCCTAGTGCCGGAGCCTTCTGCGAAACTTGTCTCCAGAGCTCTAGGTCCAAGGCCTCTGCCTGCCACTGGCACCCCCACCGCTCCCCTCTGGGCTCCCAGCAGGGACGGCGGGGGAACCTGAGACATGCAGAGATGCACTGAGATCCTCAGGTTCACCCCCAAATCTCCAGCTGCCCCAGGCCCGACTCTCACCCAGCTGCCCCGGCACACACCCACACTCGGCCACCCTTCCTGCACAGTCCCACCTGGGTGTGTCCTGGCACGGGGACAGGGTGACCCTCACACACAGCTCGGCACTGCCACCCTCACCACTCCACACGCGCGTGTGCACACACACACACGTGCACATGTAGCCGGGCGCCGCCACCCTCACCTGGACACTAATACACACACACACACACACACACTCCGACAGGAACAATCACCCCAACGAGCACACACACAGTCCCCTCGACACACACACGCTCAGCCTGACACACAAACATTCCACTGCTGTCATGTCAGCTTTGGCACGAGCACACACGCACACAGCCTCCCCCCCCCCACACACACACAAGCCCACAGTGACACCACCACCGACGCCCCCACAGACTCATGGACACATGCAGACCCTTCTCATCCCCACTTTCCAACAACTGCACGCTCGTGCCTCGGTCTGCACATACTCATTGTCACAGACACTTTTACCTTCCACACTCTCTGCGGCCCAAACACGCACACACACACACACACACACACCCCACCTGTGCACACACAGAAATGCCCAAACACACAAATACACTCTCACACACGGTATCCACCAACCACCCCATCTAGTACACACCACCCACGCTCATCCCCTCATCCCAACACCCCTACACACACTCCAGCTTGCACACACATCCAGTGCACACAAACACCCCTCCCTTGCCCAAGCGCGCATGCTCGCGTGCTCTTGCTCTCTCTCTCTCTCTCTCTCTCGCTTTGCTCACCCTGGCCCTGCTGGGGTATAGTCACCTCTCTCTCCCAGCTCAGGGACCCTGGAAAGACAATGATCCTCTCACTCTCAGCCATCACCCCCTGTCCCTTGCCCTGACTCCAGGCACTGAGGTTGCTGAAACTCCCGCCTTGGGTCCCAGAGCCTGGCCTCCCGGCCAGGAGCAGCGCACAGAGGACACTGGGCACCTCACCTGCTTGCACTTCTCCTCAGCGGCTTTCTTATCTGACTCGGCCTGCTCCGCCCGGTCAATGGCGTTCTCCTTGTCCAGCTTCAGCATCTGCATCTTCTTCTTGATGGCCTCCATGGCTGAGCGGTGGGGCGCGGGCACAGAGGACTCTGTGGAGGGGGCTGCGCTGCGGGCCGGGGCCGAGTGAGCAGCCAGGCGGGGGCGAGGCCCTTATAGGCTCCCAGGCGCACCGCCCCGCTGCCGGGCGAGACCTGGAGGAGGCCCAAGCCCAGGCTGCCGGGCCAGCCGCCACTCGCTTGCTCAGGAGGACTTGGCCAGCTCACCGGCCGCCCCACAGCCCTCGCCTTATTTGGGCCTAGGATTTTCTCAAAGGAAAAAAAAAAAGGAAAGAAAAAGCCCGACCCGTTTCCATTTTTAACCTGGTGACACAGGTCCCTTGTGGGTGTGCGGGCACAGCGCTGGCTCAGCAGGACCCTGGTGGACCATCGGCCAGCCTCAATTTCCCTGTCTGTGCTGGGGAGCACAGAGAGGGCTTGTGTGTGGGTGCAGAGTAGGGGCGAGGTGGGGTGGGGAGGCGCCTGTCCTCCCTTCTCCTCCCCTCTGGTCCTACCTCCAGGTATTGGGAGTCAGGACTCCATCCCATCTCCTGCTCTGCCCCAGGGGCTCCCTGCGTTACCCTCCTCTTTCTGGCAAATCTTTGACTCATCATCTTCTCCCTCTGTCTCCTTTCTGATGAGTGTCTCTGTGTCTCTCTCTGTCTGTGTCTCTCTCCATCTCTCTGTCTGTGTCTTCCCACCTCTCAGTTGGTGTGTTCATTTCCCTGTCTCCCTGTCTCTTTTGGTCTTGTTCTCTTGGACTCTCTCTCTATTGCTTTGTCTCTCTCTCTCTCTATCCCTTCAGGTTCCCCCTGTCCTTCTTTCTATCTGTCTCCTCCTATGTCTGTCTCTCTGTCATCTCCCCTGCCCCCGCGGGCCGGCATCACCAGGGCAAGATTGACCTGGATCATCTCTTGGAAATTCTTGGCAGGCCCAGACCAGGCCCTGATGCCCTCCTGAGATGGCATACCCTCTCTTCCCCACTCAGCATCCGTCTGTGGCTCCCCAGCACCACTGGAATAGGAGGTGGCCTTAGCTCAGCTTGTCATTCAGACTCCTGCCCGTTGCTCACTCCCCAACTCTCCACAGCAGTGTTTCCCAGGCAGGGCTGTGGTCTCCCCACCTCCAGGCCTTTCCAGGTAAGGTACCCCCAGCCTCCCCGTTACGCTTCCCCTCTGTCCTCCAGCAATCTGCCTTCAGAAACTCATTCTTTCGTGTGATGAACACGGAGAGCCTTTCACGTGCTGAGCCCCAGCAGCACATGCTCAGAACGTGGTACCTTTTACTATTACTGTTATTTGGTCATCAGTTTTGGACCATGAGCTGCTTTGGGGCAGGCCTGTGCCTCAGTCTTATCTGTGGCCCCTCAGTACCTGGCCTCCAGAAGATCAGAGAACCCTTATTAAAGTGAACCATTACCCCTATACATGCACACGCTCTCTCACACACATTCACACACCACCCCTCACCCCCCCCCACACACACACACTTCTCCAACTGGGAAACTCTATTCATCCTTTAAAGTCCAGATCAGATGGCTCCTCCTCCAGAACGCCCTCCTGGATTCCTAGACAGAGCCCTTGCCCCCCAGCCCCAGCACCAAAGCTTCTATGTGGGATGAAGTAGAAGGAGTGAAGCTTCTGTGTTTCCTACCCAAGGCCACAGAAGGAGTCTGGGCAGTGGCCAGCACCGCTGGGGAGCACGGGGGTCAGGCCCAGATATAGAGTCCCTGCTTCCCTCTGACCCCCTTAAACCAGCTTCCTTTGCTTTGTCACGTTGAGAAGTCCTGTCCCTCCCCCATCAGCATGGGAGCCCAAACAGTAGCAACGGAACATTCTGGAAACTTTCTCATGCTCCAAGGATATTGGCTTCTCCCCATGTTCAGGAATCAAGGGGACTCGGCCCAGATCCCTCCCCAACTCTGTCTCCATCTTTCTCTCTCTTATCCCACCCCTCCCCAAGTCCTGGCTGCGAAGACCCAGTTTCCTCTTAGGACACAAGCAGACCATCATGCATCTCGAAGAATGTCAGTGATGATTGAAAGACTGGGGATAGATAATGAAGTGCTGTGCCTGGTGCCATGCTGAGCACTCCACTCAAAGCATCTCACTTCAGCCTCCCTGAACTCTAAGAGGTAGAAGACTGGATTTGTTCCCATTTATAGAGAAGGAAGCAGAGGCCCAGAGTCACCCACCCAGGGTCACCCAGTTTGTGAATGGCAGAACTGGAACCTGACCCAGCTGCCTCTAGACAGAGCTGGAGAGAGGTCCTAAGACACCCTGCCATGTCTTTCTGCCTTCTTTCTCCCATCCTCTGTCTCAGGCTGAGTCATCAGAGGTCATCTCCCTCCACCCCCTGCCCTCCCCCCGCCACTGCCTCCTGGGAGTCCCTGGGACCAGCCTTACCGCAGGTGGTGTGGCTAATTCCAGACCTGACACCACCGGCTCAGGAAAGGGATCCCTCCCCCAGGAGCTGCCGGCTAGCTCGGTGGCCTTGTAAGGTAGACCCTTGTCACTGGAATGTCCTCTCGCTCAGGGAGCTCCCGGAGGTGGAATCTGATGCTGGGGAGGGGAGAAGGAGGCTAGGAATGGCGTTAGAGTCCAGCTGTGCCCCCTGCCCTGCAGCCTCGGGACTGGTGCCCTCTCTGTGTATCTGCCCCAGGGACACCTGAGGAGAGCTGACCAGGGCTGGAAGGGTCATCCAGAGCTCCTGGGGACCCTGTCCCAGCTGTCCAGGCTGTGGGGCATGATGGGGGTGGAAGTTGCCATTTATAGCTCAGAAGGAGTGAACTCCCGTCCCAACAGTGGGTTTGGAGGATGGTGGTGAGCCTAGAGTGACCACTGCCATCCTGGCCACCTCACGGCCATGAGATTTGGGGTCATTATTGAGCATCTACTACATGCCAAGCACCATATGGGCTTTGAAGACATGGTGGTGGACCTGACTCAGCCCAGGGAGAGAGATGACCAATAATTGCAACCAGGGAATTCATTATCATAGGGCAAACTGCTGTCTTAGGTTGGGCTCCTCCAGAAGGAGATGCTGAGGCAAGAATTTGAGGGCAAGTTATTTATTTGGGAGGCCACCCAAGGAGACATAAGTAGAGGGTGAGAAAGTTAGACGGGGAAGGGAAGGAGGCCAGTAAAGGAAGGCTGCCATACTGAAGCCAGTTACCTCTCCTGACAACTGGGGCGCAGTCCCACTGGGGACCTGTGGGGGCGCAGCAGAGAACACACTCCTCAGAGTTGTAAGGGCCGAGGGGCGAGGAAGCTGGGGTATTTATCCACCAATCCCTATCCTCCTCGGTTGAAAGCTGCTTGTGTGTATGTGTGTGGGTGCTCCAGTGTGGGGCACCCTTCCCACCCCTCCCCCATGCGGGTTCAGGAAGAAGGAAGCCCTTCATGCCAGGGGGAACAGTGGGAGCCGAGGGGCCCTGGGTAGGCAGTGAGCATTTCAGATAAAATGTTAATGGAATATACAGAGTCCTCGAGGTGTCAGTGCTCTGTGGTGTTGGAATCTTGTTGCTTGCCGGCCTGTGTGCGTGTGCGTGGACGTGGCCTCAACCGACTATACCCAACAAGCAACCCAAAGCTATGGGGCCTACCCCACCCAGCCTGGGCAGGGCTATTCCCAGCAGAGCAATCAGCCCTATGGACAGCAGAGTTGCAGTGGTTACGGACAGTCAGCAGACACTTCAGGCTATGGCCAGAGCAGCTATGGGGTGGAAGTTGCCATGGCACTCAGTCAGCTCCCCAGGGATACGGCTCAACCGGTGCCTATGGTGGTAGCCAGAGTTCTCAGTCATCTTATGGGCAACAGTCCTCTTACCCTGGCTATGGCCAGCAGCCAGCTCCTAGGAGCACCTCGGGAAGTTATGGTAGTGCTTCTCAGAGCAGCGGCTATGGGCAGCCCCAGAGTGGGGCTGTGGCCAGCAGCCTGGCTATCGTGGACAGCAGCAAAGCTCCCATAACCCCCTCAAGGCTATGGCCAGCAGGACCATGGGGGCTGCGGCCGGGGCGGTGGCGGTGGTTACAACCGCAGCAGCGGTGGCTATGAACCCAGAGGTCGTGGAGGTGGCTGTGGAGGCAGAGGCGGCATGGGCGGAAGTGACCATGGTGGCTTCAGTAAATTTGGTGGCCCTCGGGACCAGGGATCACGTCATGACTCTGAACAGGATAATCCAGACAACACCACCATCTTCGTGCAAGACTTGGGTGAAAATGTTACAGTTGAGTCTGTGACTGATTACTTTAAGCAGATTGGTATTATTAAGACAAATAAGAAAACAGGACAGCCCATGACTAGTCTGTCCACAGACAGGGAAACGGGCAAGCTGAAGGGAGAGGCAACAGCGTCGTTTGATGACCCACCTTCTGCTAAAGCAGCTATTGACTGGTTTGATGGTAAAGAATTCTCTGGGATGAGAGACGATGGACTCTGAAAAACAAACTGAGGGTT
>NC_138369.1:9216868-9237575 GCF_054177405.1 Leptonychotes weddellii | reverse complement strand
GCACACTGGGTGAGGGGAGGGCCAGATCAATGGACTTTGAGTTTACAAATTATTGGGTCAGGAGGAAACATTCCACCATGATGAAGAAGGCTGTGTATCAGCCAGAGATTTTGAACTGAGTTGACTGCATCAACGAGATGTCTTCAGGGTGGGGTGTTGGGTGGATTCTCTGAGTGGGGCAGAAGCATGCTTTCATGTAATTGGTGGCTAGAGGGATGGAAGGTGGACTGCTAGCTCTCTGCAAAACTCTACCCTCTCCCTCTTCTGTAGTAACAGAATCAGAGCCTGGCAACACAGCTGGCCAGCTACACCACGTGTCCTGGCCTCTCTTGCAGCTACGTGTAGCCTGCAGTGGGGTGGGAGACGTATGTGGTGCTTTGAGAGCAGGCACTTGCCTCCCCTGTGCTCTCTGATTAGATGTTTTGGTAATAATATTGTGATAGCAATATCTGGGAAATGGGGCAGAAATAAGACATGGGGAACTTGGGTCTGTGAATGATTTAAAGCAGAGTCACCCACTGACCTAGAACACCAACTGTCACATGAGAGAACAATAAACTTTTACCTTACTCAAGCCATATTTTTTTTGAATCCTTTTTTTTTTCTTAAGCAAACGTTAAGGGTTGGATTACATCCCCTCCTCAATTCATATCTTAAGTCCTAATCCCCAGTATTTCTGAATTTGAGCTTATTTAGAAATAGGATTCTTGCAGATATAATAGTTATGATGATGTCATACTGGAGTTGGGTGGGCTCCTAATCCAAGAGAACTGGTGTCCTTCTAAAAAAGGAACATTTGGAGATAGACATGCACACAAGGAGGATGCCATGTAGAGATGAGGCATGATCTGCAAGTAATGCGATGGCCAGCAAAGCACCAGCTCCCACCAGCTAGGAGAGAGGCTTGGGATGGATTCTCCCTCACAGCCTTAGAAGGAACCCACCTGCCAACACCTTGATGTTCTACTTCTGGCCTCCAGAACCGTGAGACAACAAATTTCTGTGTAAGTCACCTCTTTTGTGGTTTGGTTTGGTTTGGTTTGGTTTTTACAGAATCCCCAGGAAACTAATACAGAAACTGGTACCAGAAATGAGATGCTGACATCACAAAAATGAAAATTTAGTTGCCATGAGCTGAGTGGTCTGGTGGTGAGGACACAAAAAACGCAGGATGAAAAGCTGGAGAACCTTGTTTTGCCAAAGAACATCATCTGGTAATACCGTCACTGGTGATAACCTGGAAGGTGGATCATATGTTCACTGAGCCTGTGTTTCTAGAAGTGATTGGAAAGAGCTATGATGTCACTGTGAGTTGGCTGCTTCTCGCTGCTTGGCAGCAAGGAATCACAAGAAAGAGATGGTCCTAGACAAGAATTGGCCAGTTTTCAAGGCCAGAAACATCATGAGGTTAGAAGAGCCAACAGCTTCCTGTTCTTCAAAACAGTATAAATAAGGATCTTGCCTCCTACCCAAGGTTATTGTTTCAGATGACCATTAACTGAGAGTGACCAAACGTAGGTAGTTCAAGGAAACAAATATTACAAAATCAATAAACATAAGAATTCTGGCTAGGAAAGCACATCGGATCTGGTGCCTCACAATGGAACTTACTAGAAACAACTAGACCAGTTGTCTACTCTAAGGTTCTAGAAGGAACTATGTTGTCACAGAAACAGCAAGATCTTATGACTTTTGAGCCTCTGCATTTGCATCTTTTTAGTAAACAGATTAACCTGAACCTTAAGCAAAGTGGGCTTGTGTCCCGGTCTCTGTAGTTTCCCGAGCATTTCCTTTTAACCGCGATGTGTTCTTCAGGCTGCAGTGTGAGCGCCACGTGGCCAGGGATTTTGTTTGTTCCCTGCTAGAACTTCAGCCCTTCAAAGAGTATCTACAATATAATAGATGTTCAAGAAATAGTTGCTGGAAGAATAAAGTAATACACAGAGAACCAAGAGCGATACGAAGGAAACATGGAACATTGGGAGTGTACAAGGACATTTCGTACAGATGGGCACTGGATTTGAGCACTCAAACATCCCAGTGCTATGGTCACTGAATAAAAACTGGCTTCCTATTGACGAGGGCCCCCAAGGCCCCCTTCATGTCACTGTTGCGTAGGCTGTAGATGAAAGGGTTCAGCATGGGAGTGACCACGGTGTACATCACCGCAGCGGCTGTGTCCTTCTGGGCTGTGTGGGAGGATGTGGGGCTAAAATAAACCTCAATGAGTGTCCCATAGAACAGGGACACCACAGACAGATGAGAGCCACAGGTGGAGAAAGCCTTCTGCTTGCCTCTGGTGGAGGGGATCCTCAGCACCGTGGCAAAGATGCGTGTGTAGGAGACCAAGATGCCCACAAAGGCGGTGACAGTGGGCAGGGCGCCCACAGTGTACACCATTGCATTATTGAGAAAGGTGTCAGAGCAGGCCAGCTTCAGCAGAGGGCTGAGGTCACAAAAGAAATGGGGCACGCGGTTGTGGGTGCAGAAGGAGAGGCGAGTCAATAATACGGTGTGGGTCAGGGCATTCCCGAAGGCTGCAGACCAGGATGCAGCCACCAGAGGCCGCAGAGCTTGGTGTTTTACAGACCTGGCATAGTGCAGAGGGTGACAGATGGCCACATAGCGGTCATAGGCCATGGCAGTCAGCAGGAAGCTATCGACGCCAGCAAACCAGATGAAGAAGAACATCTGGGTCAGGCAGCCCGCGTAAGGGATCCCTTTGTGCCCTGACACGTGGTTGGCCAGCATCTTGGGAATGGTGGTAGAGGTGAAGCAAATGTCCACAAAGGCCAAGTTAGCCAGGAAGAAGTACATGGGAGTGTGGAGTCGGGGGTCAGTGGCGATAGCCAGGAAGATGAGCAGGTTCCCCAGTCCCGTGACCAGGTACATAGTCAGGAAGAGGATGAACAGCGGTTGCTGTTGCTTGGGGTTCTCTGAGAGGCCCAGGAGCAGGAACTCAGAGACCGAGGTGACATTTGCCTTTTCCATGGCCCTCCTGGATCAATCAGAAAGGACATCCAAGAGTTGTCCAGGGTCCTGATACGGCCAGCCCTTCTACTGCACCCTGATCTCATCTCCCCTCGTTGGTTCAGTCATTCATCCCTTCTGCCCACTCTCTCCTGCAACAGGACCCCCCACCCACCCACCTGTTTGCTGCATCCTTTCCATCAGTGACACACCATCCATTCCCCACAACCCACCTGCAGGATGGGTGGACAGCTGCCAAGCACGTGGACCATTTCTCACCTCACCCCCTTCACCTCCGTGCCCCAGGGCGTCATCTGGGTTCAGTAGTGAGCTCAGCCTGCACTCGGGGTACCGTGGAAATCTGGGCATTAACACCCCCAGGAGTGACTTTCAGCCGGCAGAGGACCTGTCCTTGTTGGGTGACTCCCCTGGCTTCATCACTCCTGAGTGAGGCAGTTCTGAGGTGTGTTCTCTTGAGGATCCCTAGAAGGATCGCCCCTCAGCTGCCCCAAGTGGGAATCTGCTCATCCGTGCCTCCCTTCCCCAAATGCTCATTGGATCTCCTGGGATTACGTCTTAAACATAGGATTTGCACTCAAGTCCTTGACTCAGAACCTGCCTTCGGGAGAGTCCAAAGTAAGACTCGAGGATTTGAGAATTTCTTCCATCTTCGCGAGAATCACGTTTAGTTCATTTGGGGCTCAATAAAGAAAATTTATTAGTTAATGACAAAAGATGAAAAGAACATCGTTATTAAGTGTCACACTAAAGAACACTGGAATAATAAAAAGTTCCAGGAAAAAATTGTTTTATGTCAAAGTAGTTGGTAAAGCAGACAGAAAGCATTTAGAAAGCAATATGCCTTTTAAAATACTCTGGTGTATGGTTAAAAGTCACTGAGACTTTTCAGATACAAAATAATTAATAAAACATCCAAAACCGTAATATCGATATGGGCATAAGCACTGCCATTCAGACTTGTGGATTCGTCTGTGGCAAAACCCATTCCCTGGAAAGAGAAAACAGCATTGTGAAAAATCACTCAAGTAAGGAAAACCTCAACCATGATCGGTGTCACTAAAGTTGTTTCCGTAATTTATTTTAAAAGCGAAATTCACAGATGTAAGTCCAGAGTTTTGGGCAAAGCTTGCAGAACTTTCCAGATGTTTTAATTTGGTATCATTCAAGTCTCTTGGTTCAGCTTTTGCTGGATGATTCAAAAAAGATACAACAAAAATGGAGCACTTGAAATATGCCTCTTAAAACCTTACATATGCCACCAGGCGTCCAATAAACACAGAGATAATAAATCAATGTTCTGAAGAGCTGGGGATCGAAATAGAGAAAATTGGAAGTGTATTTGGACGCAAACCGATAAACCGAGGAGCTGAGGCTGCAAAGAACAGCCTGGAAATCCTGTCAGGTCTTGTAAATTTTTCTCAGTAATAATTGTGGGAAAGGAGTCAGCATTTAGAAAATAAGTGTGTATTTTTTGGTTTGTTTTTAGATTTTAAGAGTTGGCCTTAATAAGTGCAATTCTAGGGGCACCTGGGTGGTTCAGTCAGTAGGCACCTGACTTGGGTTCAGGTCGTGATCTCAGGGTCCTGGGATCCAACCCCATGTGGGGCTCCTGGCTCTGCTGGAAGTCTGCTTCTCCCTCTCCCTCTGCCCCTCTCTCAAATTAAATTAAATTAAATTAAATTAAATTAAATTAAATTAAATTAATAAAAGCAATTCTAACAGGGACATCAACACTTTATCGGGTTTTACAAGAAAAGAATAGTTGGGTTACTAAACCTGATGACAATTTGATATATAAAAAGAACTGAACACATGAAAATAAGTGAAAAGAACCCGACTGAAACAGAAGTGTGAGATATTAGAGGAATGGAGAAACGTGGGATGCTACCCGAAATCCAACAAAATAAGTATCGATCCCCAGGTGAGGGGGCTGGGAGACTATTTGGGGGTCCACGACTAAATTTCATGAAAATGAAATTGTTGTTTGATGACAAGAGTAAAAAGAAATCCATTTATTGAATCCTATGAGTTGATCAAAGTATATCCGTGAAGCTCTGTGGGACAAATATTAATAAAATCAAGCTCTTCAAATAAATAGGACAATTAAACCATTGCTAGAGCTTCATCGAGTGGAAAGGTATCCAATATATAAAAATCTCAGACGGGACTACAAGAGCTAGGACGTTGCTTTCAATTTAAATTGTTTGTTCAAAAAAACAGAGTTGGTTCAGGAGAAGGTGAGAGAGGACTTTAGCACCTTGAACAACAGTATTGATGTTAAGAGGAAATCTTGCCTTTTTGAAGCTGCAAGTGACCTAAAGGACATCACCTTGAACTGTCCCTCTCTCCATCTTTCCCTCCTCATCTCTGATCTCACCTCCTACTCTCCATTGCGCTCATTCTGGTGTCATTGATGGTCCTTGAACAAGCCAGGCATGCTCCTGCCTCGGGGCCTTTGTACTGTCTGTCCCTCTGCTTAGAACATTCTTCTCCCCAGATAGCCACGTGGCTCTGTTTTCCACCTTAAGCCCCTAAAATAACATCTTCATGAAGCAGGCAAGAGGAGCTTTTTACAGAAGTTAACTAGATCTTGTCCTTCACATAGCACCCTTCTCTCCATTACATGTAGAGGATAATTCCAAAGCCTGGTGCGGCCACTATGGAAAACAACATGAAGATTCTCAAAAAAACAAAAAGGAAATGAAAACAGAATGTCTGAGAGCTATCTGCAATCCCACGCTCCTCGCTGCATTATTCGCAGTAGCTGAGCATGGAAACAACCCAAGTGTTTGTCAAGAAAATGGGGTGTATACACGATTAGAATATCGTTCAGCCATGGAAAAGAAGGAAATCCTGCCATTTGCGGCAACACACATGGACCTTGAGCGCCTGGGGCTAAGTGAGATAAGCCAGATGGAAAAAGACAAATACTGCATGCTTATCACTTATGTGTGGACTCTAAAACCAAACAAACAAAAAACAAATCTTACAGAGTCTAGCCCCTGCTGACCTCCCCGGTGTCTACTCATGTCACGATCCTCCAGCCACACAGATGGTCCAAGACTGGCCCTTCCTCAAGGACTTGCTCTTTCCTCTGCCTCGAGCGCTCTGCCTTTAGGACCCCTTTGCAGATTTCAAGACCCACCCCAGATCCTTCCTTCTCCCCCAAAGCTCAGCCCACAGCGGCTGCTGTGTCCTCGGTCCTCCCGGGACTGTGTTCTCTGGACCTGAAGAGGAGCCTCCTCCCTGGGACCCTGTGCCCGCTGCCCCGTCTCTCTCCTCCCCTGCCCAGGAAGTGAACATGCCGTGTTCCACTTGCTTGTCGAGTCGTTGACCACCGACGGAGCATCTTCAGTGTGGCATTCCCCAAGCTGTGGATGGGAATTCTGAGATGAGGGCAAACACAGGGAGCCCCTCCCGACCCTGCAATTCACCACCGAGGAGTTCTCTAGAAGGAGTGTGGTGAGATGCGTTCAAGGACGTTTGGAACGAGTAGTGCTCATCCACAGTGTGGGTGCATACATCCATCGGGGCACTCTTACTCGGGGCACATTTCTGTGTCCCAGGAATGGTCGAAACGGGAAACTGCTCTCACCAACCTGGATGAATCTCAAAAGCAGGGGCAGAAGAAAACCACAGAAGGATGTGCACAGAATCACGTTGCTCAGGGAAAGTTTAAAAACACGCAACAGGGTTCTATGGATCGTTCGTGGATACGTCCCAGCTAGTAAAGGTGCAAACGTGTGTGGGAGTGATCGATAACTAGTGGTAGGATGTCGGTTATCTCAGAGCCAGGGGAGGGAGGGAGAGGGAGGGAGGGGTGCTACACACGCATATGGGAGTATGGGAACGGAGGGGGACTGTACAGGGACGTTTTACTTCTTAATCTGGAAGATGAATACAAGCCGGAATCCAGCTTGAAGCATGATCTATGCTTTTTTTTTTTTTTTTAAGATTTTATTTATTTATTTGAGAGAGAGCTCAAAGCAAGAGAGAGCACAAGCAGGGGGAGGGGCAGAGGGAAAAGGACAATCAGACTCTGTGCCAAGCCTGGAGCCTGACACGGGGCTCAATCCCAGGACCCTAGGATCATGACCTGAGCTGAAGGCAGACGCTTAACCAACTGAGCCACCCAGGTGCCCCGACCTATGCTTTTTTGAATGCCTGCAATATCACACACACACACACACACACACCATCTCCCCTCAAGGAACTCATAGGAGACAGAGACCCGGGTGGGTGGGTAAGAAAATGATGGATTCCATCTCATCCTCTGGCCAGGGTCACTGTGTCACCTGAGGTCCCATCCCAGGTTCCAGACGCCCCACCTTTGCTGAACTTGCCCTGGGTCCCACAGACCGTGTGTGAAGCCCCGCTCAGCGTCCACCCCCAATCCCGTTCTTCCTCTGTGCCCAGGCTGAGCGCTGGCCCCGCCGACCACCCAGGCACCTGGGTCAGAGATGCGGGCGGCAGCGCGGTCTCCTCCCACCCCCTCACTGCATCCTGATGCTTCTGCCTGAGCTTCCTCTTCTTCCTCTCCTCCCAGTGCCCCACCGGGTTCTCGTCTTGTCACTCTTCAACTTCAACCCTGCCCCTTCTCGGGGCTCTTTGCGGCCAGGCTTCTTCTTCTGGTTGAGCCTCCATAATGGCCACCACCACAGTGAAATGACCTCTCCCTTGCTTCGAAGGCTGCACTGGCTCCCCATGGCCCTGCTGCTAATAGTGAATGTGTCTTCCACACCTCCTGCGCACCTGACACCCGGCAAGGAGTTTGACGTGCTGTGTCTGACTCGACCCTCTAAGAGGGGCACTCTTACCTCCGTTTCTAGGATGAAGAAGCTTGGGGACGACACCCAGGTACTCACCCTGTCTGCGTCCCTCTCCCCCACTCAGCTGTGGAAGGTGTCCCCTCTGCTGCCGAAATGCCCGGTCAGCGGAGAGCCGGCTTTTGCCGGGAGAGCACTGCGGGCCGCAGGTGACGTAGAGGCAAGTCTTGGCCTCTTTGGCCTCCCAGGAGGGAGCTGGAGGACCTGCCGGAGCCAAACTTACCCTCCATCCCACTCCTCGGGCCCAGTCCCTCGTGTCTTGTTAAGGCACCTGCTAATTGTCCGCTGCACTCTCTGTCCCTGCTGGCCTGCCTCTTTGGGGAGGAGGCCGCCCGCAGCCTGCACCGGGCTTTCCCCTCTACCCCTGAGCTGGGAGGGGAGGGTGGTGCAGGGGCTCTGGGCCTGTTCGGGGGACCTTCCCCGTGGGGCCTGCGCCCAGCACATTCCCCAGCTCGGCTGGGGCTGCCTCCCGCTGGGCCAGGTCCAGGGCTTCCCATCAGTGGGAGCAACAGCCTACTGACCTTTATTTCTTCATTAAGGTGAAATTCACACGACACAGGATTAACCGTTTGAAAGTGGACGCTTCCACGGCCTGCAGCATATTCATGACTTCGTGCAACCACCACCTCTATCTTGTTCCAGAACATTTGTATCCCCCCAGAAGGAAACCCCGTCCCCGTGAGCAGTCACTCCCCGCCCCCCTCCCCCAGCCCCTGGCAACCACCAGGCTGCTCTCTGTCTCTGTGGACTTACTCATTCTGGACACTCCCTAAACATGGGATCCTACGGTGTGTGGCCTTTTGCGTCTGGCTCCTTTCCCTTAGCGTGATATGTTCACCGTTCGCCTGAGGTACAGCGTGAGTCAGAGCTTCATTCCTTTTTATGGCTGAGTAGTGTTCCGCTAACGGACGTCCCTCGAATGTTAAGGGAGTACTATTCCGTCGTAGGAATGAACCACGATCTGTTTATCCATTCGCCATGGACCTTTGGGGTGTAGCCCCCTTTGGGCTGTTGTGAATAGTGCTTCTGTGAACATCTGTGCACTGGCCTCTCTTTGGGTCCCTCTTTCCAGTTCTGTGGGGATTATCCCTCCGTGCAGAATGGCTGAGTCATGCAGCAGTTCTAGGTTTAACCTTCTGAGGAACTGCCAAACTGTTTTCCACAGCGGCTCCCCCATTTTGTGTCCCCCCCGCCCCCTGCAGTGCACAAGGGCTCCGATTTCTCCACATCTCACCAACCCTTGTCCAACCTTCTTATGAGCGCCACCAAGCGGCGTGAAGCCTTATCTCATTATGGCTCTGACTTGCATTTCCTTGCATGAGTCATCAAGTTGAGCATCTTTTCATGTTCTAAATACTCTTGAGCTTGCACATCTACTGGGAAAATATATTTGGGCACATACTCCTGCTATAGGAATATTTATTTAAAAACTAAGTATTGTACCACCAAGGAATGCCATGAGCGGTGTGAAACACTCCTCCCAAATTGAAGTTAAAAAGAGAAGCTCTTAGAATGAAATAAACTCTTGGTTACTTCTAATCACTCTGACAGTAACCCTGGCAAGAGCTAGCACTTCAGGTACGCTGGGGCCAAGTTCATGGCTAAGGTTATGGTAGAAACTCTTATCAGGAGATACCTGGGTGGCTCAGTTGGTTGAGCACCAGCTCTTGGTGTTGGCTCAGGTCATGATCGCGGGGTCCTGTGATCGAGGCCTGCATGGGGGTCTGCCACTCAGTGGGGAGTCTGCTTGAAGAGTGTCTCTCCCTCTGCCCCTCCCCCAACCCGTACTCGCTCTCGCTCTTTCTCTCCCTCTCTCCAAAATAAATAAATAAATCTTTTAAAAAAAGAAACCATTTCGTGTGGGCTTTTTGACCACTGAAAAATGTTTGACTTTTTTTTTAAAGATTTTATTTATTTATTTGAGAGAGAGAGTACAATCTGGGGAGAGAGGCAGAGGGAGAGGGAGAAGCAGACTCCCCACTGAGCAGGGAGCCCGATGCGGGGCTTGATCCCAGGACCCCGAGATCATGACCTGAGCCGAAGGCAGACGCTCAACCGACTGAGCCACCCAGGCGCCCCAGGAATGGACTATTGATACAAGTGACGACCAGGATGGTTCTGAACGGTATTGTGCTGTGTAAAAGAAGCCAATCTCAAAAGGTCACATATTCTATGATATTATATACATGACTTTCTTGAGACATCAGAATTAGGGGAGTTATACTGACCAGAGTATGGTTGCCAAGGGTTAGGGAGGAGAGTGTTGACTACAAAAGGGAGGCACAGGGGTGTCTTTGGGATGATAAAACAGTTCTGTTTCCTGACTGTCGTGGTAATTACATGAATCTATGCAATTTCATAAAGCGTTTCAAAGCAATTGAGTGCATATAAAAAGTGATGAATTAAAAAAAAAGATATTTAGTTAATAGTATTGTGCTACTGTCAGTGTCCTGGTTTTTATAAATGTACCATAATTATATACTAATAAATATATACAAATCTATAATTATATATATTTTTTTATGTAATATATAATTATTTTTAATATGTTTGTATATATAATCATATAATTATAAAATGCTTTCTTTGGGGGAAGCTGAGTGAACGCTATACAGGATCACTTCATCTATGTTTGCAAATTTTATGTAAGTCTAAGATTATTTAGAAATAAAAAGGGTTTGGGATGCCTGGGTGGCTCAGTCCATTAAGTTTCTGCCTTTGGCTCAGGTCATGATTCCAGGGTCCTGGGATCAGTCCCACATCAGCAGGGAGCCTGCTTCTCCCTTTGCCTGCCACTCCCCCTGCTTGTGTTCTCTCTCTCTATCTATCTAACAAATAAATAAGTTAAAAAAAAAGAAATAAAAAGTGTTTAACCGTAAAAGGGAAGTGTACTTTGCTCATATTTTCTATTTCACCAGTTTGACTCTTTAGCTCTCAAACTATTTTGACGGCTTGAATGCAACTTCCGTGCGATGAGTAGATTTACGGGTTGTATTAACCATTTTTATATCAACCAATCGTCAAAAATGAGCTTACGACATTAAAGAGTGCACGTGGACCCCAATGCCAACCAGAGAATGCTGCTGGTATCACTTCCACCCCTAAAATGAACTCCTTGTCAGCCCCATTGTGACCGGGAAAGGCAATGACAAAGTAATCAGTTACGATTGGAAATAGTCAAACATTTTTCAGTGGTCAAAAAGCCCACACGAAATGGTTTCTTTTTTTAAAAGATTTATTTATTTATTTTGGAGAGAGGGAGAGAAAGAGCGAGAGCGAGTACGGGTTGGGGGAGGGGCAGAGGGAGAGACACTCTTCAAGCAGACTCCCCACTGAGTGGCAGACCCCCATGCAGGCCTCGATCACAGGACCCCGCGATCATGACCTGAGCCAACACCAAGAGCTGGTGCTCAACCAACTGAGCCACCCAGGTATCTCCTGATAAGAGTTTCTACCATAACCTTAGCCATGAACTTGGCCCCAGCGTACCTGAAGTGCTAGCTCTTGCCAGGGTTACTGTCAGAGTGATTAGAAGTAACCAAGAGTTTATTTCATTCTAAGAGCTTCTCTTTTTAACTTCAATTTGGGAGGAGTGTTTCACACCGCTCATGGCATTCCTTGGTGGTACAATACTTAGTTTTTAAATAAATATTCCTATAGCAGGAGTATGTGCCCAAATATATTTTCCCAGTAGATGTGCAAGCTCAAGAGTATTTAGAACATGAAAAGATGCTCAACTTGATGACTCATGCAAGGAAATGCAAGTCAGAGCCATAATGAGATAAGGCTTCACGCCGCTTGGTGGCGCTCATAAGAAGGTTGGACAAGGGTTGGTGAGATGTGGAGAAATCGGAGCCCTTGTGCACTGCAGGGGGCGGGGGGGACACAAAATGGGGGAGCCGCTGTGGAAAACAGTTTGGCAGTTCCTCAGAAGGTTAAACCTAGAACTGCTGCATGACTCAGCCATTCTGCACGGAGGGATAATCCCCACAGAACTGGAAAGAGGGACCCAAAGAGAGGCCAGTGCACAGATGTTCACAGAAGCACTATTCACAACAGCCCAAAGGGGGCTACACCCCAAAGGTCCATGGCGAATGGATAAACAGATCGTGGTTCATTCCTACGACGGAATAGTACTCCCTTAACATTCGAGGGACGTCCGTTAGCGGAACACTACTCAGCCATAAAAAGGAATGAAGCTCTGACTCACGCTGTACCTCAGGCGAACGGTGAACATATCACGCTAAGGGAAAGGAGCCAGACGCAAAAGGCCACACACCGTAGGATCCCATGTTTAGGGAGTGTCCAGAATGAGTAAGTCCACAGAGACAGAGAGCAGCCTGGTGGTTGCCAGGGGCTGGGGGAGGGGGGCGGGGAGTGACTGCTCACGGGGACGGGGTTTCCTTCTGGGGGGATACAAATGTTCTGGAACAAGATAGAGGTGGTGGTTGCACGAAGTCATGAATATGCTGCAGGCCGTGGAAGCGTCCACTTTCAAACGGTTAATCCTGTGTCGTGTGAATTTCACCTTAATGAAGAAATAAAGGTCAGTAGGCTGTTGCTCCCACTGATGGGAAGCCCTGGACCTGGCCCAGCGGGAGGCAGCCCCAGCCGAGCTGGGGAATGTGCTGGGCGCAGGCCCCACGGGGAAGGTCCCCCGAACAGGCCCAGAGCCCCTGCACCACCCTCCCCTCCCAGCTCAGGGGTAGAGGGGAAAGCCCGGTGCAGGCTGCGGGCGGCCTCCTCCCCAAAGAGGCAGGCCAGCAGGGACAGAGAGTGCAGCGGACAATTAGCAGGTGCCTTAACAAGACACGAGGGACTGGGCCCGAGGAGTGGGATGGAGGGTAAGTTTGGCTCCGGCAGGTCCTCCAGCTCCCTCCTGGGAGGCCAAAGAGGCCAAGACTTGCCTCTACGTCACCTGCGGCCCGCAGTGCTCTCCCGGCAAAAGCCGGCTCTCCGCTGACCGGGCATTTCGGCAGCAGAGGGGACACCTTCCACAGCTGAGTGGGGGAGAGGGACGCAGACAGGGTGAGTACCTGGGTGTCGTCCCCAAGCTTCTTCATCCTAGAAACGGAGGTAAGAGTGCCCCTCTTAGAGGGTCGAGTCAGACACAGCACGTCAAACTCCTTGCCGGGTGTCAGGTGCGCAGGAGGTGTGGAAGACACATTCACTATTAGCAGCAGGGCCATGGGGAGCCAGTGCAGCCTTCGAAGCAAGGGAGAGGTCATTTCACTGTGGTGGTGGCCATTATGGAGGCTCAACCAGAAGAAGAAGCCTGGCCGCAAAGAGCCCCGAGAAGGGGCAGGGTTGAAGTTGAAGAGTGACAAGACGAGAACCCGGTGGGGCACTGGGAGGAGAGGAAGAAGAGGAAGCTCAGGCAGAAGCATCAGGATGCAGTGAGGGGGTGGGAGGAGACCGCGCTGCCGCCCGCATCTCTGACCCAGGTGCCTGGGTGGTCGGCGGGGCCAGCGCTCAGCCTGGGCACAGAGGAAGAACGGGATTGGGGGTGGACGCTGAGCGGGGCTTCACACACGGTCTGTGGGACCCAGGGCAAGTTCAGCAAAGGTGGGGCGTCTGGAACCTGGGATGGGACCTCAGGTGACACAGTGACCCTGGCCAGAGGATGAGATGGAATCCATCATTTTCTTAGCCACCCACCCGGGTCTCTGTCTCCTATGAGTTCCTTGAGGGGAGATGGTGTGTGTGTGTGTGTGTGTGTGTGTGTGATATTGCAGGCATTCAAAAAAGCATAGGTCGGGGCACCTGGGTGGCTCAGTTGGTTAAGCGTCTGCCTTCAGCTCAGGTCATGATCCTAGGGTCCTGGGATTGAGCCCCGTGTCAGGCTCCAGGCTTGGCACAGAGTCTGATTGTCCTTTTCCCTCTGCCCCTCCCCCTGCTTGTGCTCTCTCTTGCTTTGAGCTCTCTCTCAAATAAATAAATAAAATCTTAAAAAAAAAAAAAAAAGCATAGATCATGCTTCAAGCTGGATTCCGGCTTGTATTCATCTTCCAGATTAAGAAGTAAAACGTCCCTGTACAGTCCCCCTCCGTTCCCATACTCCCATATGCGTGTGTAGCACCCCTCCCTCCCTCTCCCTCCCTCCCCTGGCTCTGAGATAACCGACATCCTACCACTAGTTATCGATCACTCCCACACACGTTTGCACCTTTACTAGCTGGGACGTATCCACGAACGATCCATAGAACCCTGTTGCGTGTTTTTAAACTTTCCCTGAGCAACGTGATTCTGTGCACATCCTTCTGTGGTTTTCTTCTGCCCCTGCTTTTGAGATTCATCCAGGTTGGTGAGAGCAGTTTCCCGTTTCGACCATTCCTGGGACACAGAAATGTGCCCCGAGTAAGAGTGCCCCGATGGATGTATGCACCCACACTGTGGATGAGCACTACTCGTTCCAAACGTCCTTGAACGCATCTCACCACACTCCTTCTAGAGAACTCCTCGGTGGTGAATTGCAGGGTCGGGAGGGGCTCCCTGTGTTTGCCCTCATCTCAGAATTCCCATCCACAGCTTGGGGAATGCCACACTGAAGATGCTCCGTCGGTGGTCAACGACTCGACAAGCAAGTGGAACACGGCATGTTCACTTCCTGGGCAGGGGAGGAGAGAGACGGGGCAGCGGGCACAGGGTCCCAGGGAGGAGGCTCCTCTTCAGGTCCAGAGAACACAGTCCCGGGAGGACCGAGGACACAGCAGCCGCTGTGGGCTGAGCTTTGGGGGAGAAGGAAGGATCTGGGGTGGGTCTTGAAATCTGCAAAGGGGTCCTAAAGGCAGAGCGCTCGAGGCAGAGGAAAGAGCAAGTCCTTGAGGAAGGGCCAGTCTTGGACCATCTGTGTGGCTGGAGGATCGTGACATGAGTAGACACCGGGGAGGTCAGCAGGGGCTAGACTCTGTAAGATTTGTTTTTTGTTTGTTTGGTTTTAGAGTCCACACATAAGTGATAAGCATGCAGTATTTGTCTTTTTCCATCTGGCTTATCTCACTTAGCCCCAGGCGCTCAAGGTCCATGTGTGTTGCCGCAAATGGCAGGATTTCCTTCTTTTCCATGGCTGAACGATATTCTAATCGTGTATACACCCCATTTTCTTGACAAACACTTGGGTTGTTTCCATGCTCAGCTACTGCGAATAATGCAGCGAGGAGCGTGGGATTGCAGATAGCTCTCAGACATTCTGTTTTCATTTCCTTTTTGTTTTTTTGAGAATCTTCATGTTGTTTTCCATAGTGGCCGCACCAGGCTTTGGAATTATCCTCTACATGTAATGGAGAGAAGGGTGCTATGTGAAGGACAAGATCTAGTTAACTTCTGTAAAAAGCTCCTCTTGCCTGCTTCATGAAGATGTTATTTTAGGGGCTTAAGGTGGAAAACAGAGCCACGTGGCTATCTGGGGAGAAGAATGTTCTAAGCAGAGGGACAGACAGTACAAAGGCCCCGAGGCAGGAGCATGCCTGGCTTGTTCAAGGACCATCAATGACACCAGAATGAGCGCAATGGAGAGTAGGAGGTGAGATCAGAGATGAGGAGGGAAAGATGGAGAGAGGGACAGTTCAAGGTGATGTCCTTTAGGTCACTTGCAGCTTCAAAAAGGCAAGATTTCCTCTTAACATCAATACTGTTGTTCAAGGTGCTAAAGTCCTCTCTCACCTTCTCCTGAACCAACTCTGTTTTTTTGAACAAACAATTTAAATTGAAAGCAACGTCCTAGCTCTTGTAGTCCCGTCTGAGATTTTTATATATTGGATACCTTTCCACTCGATGAAGCTCTAGCAATGGTTTAATTGTCCTATTTATTTGAAGAGCTTGATTTTATTAATATTTGTCCCACAGAGCTTCACGGATATACTTTGATCAACTCATAGGATTCAATAAATGGATTTCTTTTTACTCTTGTCATCAAACAACAATTTCATTTTCATGAAATTTAGTCGTGGACCCCCAAATAGTCTCCCAGCCCCCTCACCTGGGGATCGATACTTATTTTGTTGGATTTCGGGTAGCATCCCACGTTTCTCCATTCCTCTAATATCTCACACTTCTGTTTCAGTCGGGTTCTTTTCACTTATTTTCATGTGTTCAGTTCTTTTTATATATCAAATTGTCATCAGGTTTAGTAACCCAACTATTCTTTTCTTGTAAAACCCGATAAAGTGTTGATGTCCCTGTTAGAATTGCTTTTATTAATTTAATTTAATTTAATTTAATTTAATTTAATTTAATTTAATTTGAGAGAGGGGCAGAGGGAGAGGGAGAAGCAGACTTCCAGCAGAGCCAGGAGCCCCACATGGGGTTGGATCCCAGGACCCTGAGATCACGACCTGAACCCAAGTCAGGTGCCTACTGACTGAACCACCCAGGTGCCCCTAGAATTGCACTTATTAAGGCCAACTCTTAAAATCTAAAAACAAACCAAAAAATACACACTTATTTTCTAAATGCTGACTCCTTTCCCACAATTATTACTGAGAAAAATTTACAAGACCTGACAGGATTTCCAGGCTGCTCTTTGCAGCCTCAGCTCCTCGGTTTATCGGTTTGCGTCCAAATACACTTCCAATTTTCTCTATTTCGATCCCCAGCTCTTCAGAACATTGATTTATTATCTCTGTGTTTATTGGACGCCTGGTGGCATATGTAAGGTTTTAAGAGGCATATTTCAAGTGCTCCATTTTTGTTGTATCTTTTTTGAATCATCCAGCAAAAGCTGAACCAAGAGACTTGAATGATACCAAATTAAAACATCTGGAAAGTTCTGCAAGCTTTGCCCAAAACTCTGGACTTACATCTGTGAATTTCGCTTTTAAAATAAATTACGGAAACAACTTTAGTGACACCGATCATGGTTGAGGTTTTCCTTACTTGAGTGATTTTTCACAATGCTGTTTTCTCTTTCCAGGGAATGGGTTTTGCCACAGACGAATCCACAAGTCTGAATGGCAGTGCTCATGCCCATATCGATATTACGGTTTGGGATGTTTTATTAATTATTTTGTATCTGAAAAGTCTCAGTGACTTTTAACCATACACCAGAGTATTTTAAAAGGCATATTGCTTTCTAAATGCTTTCTGTCTGCTTTACCAACTACTTTGACATAAAACAATTTTTTCCTGGAACTTTTTATTATTCCAGTGTTCTTTAGTGTGACACTTAATAACGATGTTCTTTTCATCTTTTGTCATTAACTAATAAATTTTCTTTATTGAGCCCCAAATGAACTAAACGTGATTCTCGCGAAGATGGAAGAAATTCTCAAATCCTCGAGTCTTACTTTGGACTCTCCCGAAGGCAGGTTCTGAGTCAAGGACTTGAGTGCAAATCCTATGTTTAAGACGTAATCCCAGGAGATCCAATGAGCATTTGGGGAAGGGAGGCACGGATGAGCAGATTCCCACTTGGGGCAGCTGAGGGGCGATCCTTCTAGGGATCCTCAAGAGAACACACCTCAGAACTGCCTCACTCAGGAGTGATGAAGCCAGGGGAGTCACCCAACAAGGACAGGTCCTCTGCCGGCTGAAAGTCACTCCTGGGGGTGTTAATGCCCAGATTTCCACGGTACCCCGAGTGCAGGCTGAGCTCACTACTGAACCCAGATGACGCCCTGGGGCACGGAGGTGAAGGGGGTGAGGTGAGAAATGGTCCACGTGCTTGGCAGCTGTCCACCCATCCTGCAGGTGGGTTGTGGGGAATGGATGGTGTGTCACTGATGGAAAGGATGCAGCAAACAGGTGGGTGGGTGGGGGGTCCTGTTGCAGGAGAGAGTGGGCAGAAGGGATGAATGACTGAACCAACGAGGGGAGATGAGATCAGGGTGCAGTAGAAGGGCTGGCCGTATCAGGACCCTGGACAACTCTTGGATGTCCTTTCTGATTGATCCAGGAGGGCCATGGAAAAGGCAAATGTCACCTCGGTCTCTGAGTTCCTGCTCCTGGGCCTCTCAGAGAACCCCAAGCAACAGCAACCGCTGTTCATCCTCTTCCTGACTATGTACCTGGTCACGGGACTGGGGAACCTGCTCATCTTCCTGGCTATCGCCACTGACCCCCGACTCCACACTCCCATGTACTTCTTCCTGGCTAACTTGGCCTTTGTGGACATTTGCTTCACCTCTACCACCATTCCCAAGATGCTGGCCAACCACGTGTCAGGGCACAAAGGGATCCCTTACGCGGGCTGCCTGACCCAGATGTTCTTCTTCATCTGGTTTGCTGGCGTCGATAGCTTCCTGCTGACTGCCATGGCCTATGACCGCTATGTGGCCATCTGTCACCCTCTGCACTATGCCAGGTCTGTAAAACACCAAGCTCTGCGGCCTCTGGTGGCTGCATCCTGGTCTGCAGCCTTTGGGAATGCCCTGACCCACACCGTATTATTGACTCGCCTCTCCTTCTGCACCCACAACCGCGTGCCCCATTTCTTTTGTGACCTCAGCCCTCTGCTGAAGCTGGCCTGCTCTGACACCTTTCTCAATAATGCAATGGTGTACACTGTGGGCGCCCTGCCCACTGTCACCGCCTTTGTGGGCATCTTGGTCTCCTACACACGCATCTTTGCCACGGTGCTGAGGATCCCCTCCACCAGAGGCAAGCAGAAGGCTTTCTCCACCTGTGGCTCTCATCTGTCTGTGGTGTCCCTGTTCTATGGGACACTCATTGAGGTTTATTTTAGCCCCACATCCTCCCACACAGCCCAGAAGGACACAGCCGCTGCGGTGATGTACACCGTGGTCACTCCCATGCTGAACCCTTTCATCTACAGCCTACGCAACAGTGACATGAAGGGGGCCTTGGGGGCCCTCGTCAATAGGAAGCCAGTTTTTATTCAGTGACCATAGCACTGGGATGTTTGAGTGCTCAAATCCAGTGCCCATCTGTACGAAATGTCCTTGTACACTCCCAATGTTCCATGTTTCCTTCGTATCGCTCTTGGTTCTCTGTGTATTACTTTATTCTTCCAGCAACTATTTCTTGAACATCTATTATATTGTAGATACTCTTTGAAGGGCTGAAGTTCTAGCAGGGAACAAACAAAATCCCTGGCCACGTGGCGCTCACACTGCAGCCTGAAGAACACATCGCGGTTAAAAGGAAATGCTCGGGAAACTACAGAGACCGGGACACAAGCCCACTTTGCTTAAGGTTCAGGTTAATCTGTTTACTAAAAAGATGCAAATGCAGAGGCTCAAAAGTCATAAGATCTTGCTGTTTCTGTGACAACATAGTTCCTTCTAGAACCTTAGAGTAGACAACTGGTCTAGTTGTTTCTAGTAAGTTCCATTGTGAGGCACCAGATCCGATGTGCTTTCCTAGCCAGAATTCTTATGTTTATTGATTTTGTAATATTTGTTTCCTTGAACTACCTACGTTTGGTCACTCTCAGTTAATGGTCATCTGAAACAATAACCTTGGGTAGGAGGCAAGATCCTTATTTATACTGTTTTGAAGAACAGGAAGCTGTTGGCTCTTCTAACCTCATGATGTTTCTGGCCTTGAAAACTGGCCAATTCTTGTCTAGGACCATCTCTTTCTTGTGATTCCTTGCTGCCAAGCAGCGAGAAGCAGCCAACTCACAGTGACATCATAGCTCTTTCCAATCACTTCTAGAAACACAGGCTCAGTGAACATATGATCCACCTTCCAGGTTATCACCAGTGACGGTATTACCAGATGATGTTCTTTGGCAAAACAAGGTTCTCCAGCTTTTCATCCTGCGTTTTTTGTGTCCTCACCACCAGACCACTCAGCTCATGGCAACTAAATTTTCATTTTTGTGATGTCAGCATCTCATTTCTGGTACCAGTTTCTGTATTAGTTTCCTGGGGATTCTGTAAAAACCAAACCAAACCAAACCAAACCACAAAAGAGGTGACTTACACAGAAATTTGTTGTCTCACGGTTCTGGAGGCCAGAAGTAGAACATCAAGGTGTTGGCAGGTGGGTTCCTTCTAAGGCTGTGAGGGAGAATCCATCCCAAGCCTCTCTCCTAGCTGGTGGGAGCTGGTGCTTTGCTGGCCATCGCATTACTTGCAGATCATGCCTCATCTCTACATGGCATCCTCCTTGTGTGCATGTCTATCTCCAAATGTTCCTTTTTTAGAAGGACACCAGTTCTCTTGGATTAGGAGCCCACCCAACCCCAGTATGACATCATCATAACTATTATATCTGCAAGAATCCTATTTCTAAATAAGCTCAAATTCAGAAATACTGGGGATTAGGACTTAAGATATGAATTGAGGAGGGGATGTAATCCAACCCTTAACGTTTGCTTAAGAAAAAAAAAAGGATTCAAAAAAAATATGGCTTGAGTAAGGTAAAAGTTTATTGTTCTCTCATGTGACAGTTGGTGTTCTAGGTCAGTGGGTGACTCTGCTTTAAATCATTCACAGACCCAAGTTCCCCATGTCTTATTTCTGCCCCATTTCCCAGATATTGCTATCACAATATTATTACCAAAACATCTAATCAGAGAGCACAGGGGAGGCAAGTGCCTGCTCTCAAAGCACCACATACGTCTCCCACCCCACTGCAGGCTACACGTAGCTGCAAGAGAGGCCAGGACACGTGGTGTAGCTGGCCAGCTGTGTTGCCAGGCTCTGATTCTGTTACTACAGAAGAGGGAGAGGGTAGAGTTTTGCAGAGAGCTAGCAGTCCACCTTCCATCCCTCTAGCCACCAATTACATGAAAGCATGCTTCTGCCCCACTCAGAGAATCCACCCAACACCCCACCCTGAAGACATCTCGTTGATGCAGTCAACTCAGTTCAAAATCTCTGGCTGATACACAGCCTTCTTCATCATGGTGGAATGTTTCCTCCTGACCCAATAATTTGTAAACTCAAAGTCCATTGATCTGGCCCTCCCCTCACCCAGTGTGC
>NC_138369.1:9202244-9216368 GCF_054177405.1 Leptonychotes weddellii | reverse complement strand
GACTTTTTTTTGTTTCTTTTATTTTTATTTTTTATTTTTTATATATATTTTTAAATTTTATTTTATTATGTTAGTCACCATACTATGATGACTTTTTATAAATATTTGATTAATATTAAATATAATTAAGTGAATATAAATTTTAAAATATGCTTATGCTTTATAAATATAAAATAAATGTATGAATATTTATAAATAGTTACATAAAATTTATATGAATTATACAATTTGTATCTAGAGAAAGGAGGTAGTTGGGAGTATGGGCTTTGGATGTGTTGATGTGCATATGAATGACATGCTCCTGGGTGAGTTGTTTGCTCTCTCTAGAAATTGGCTAGTCTCTCCAGGATCATCAAGGCCCTAGGTGTCAACACATCAGAAAATTAAAAGGCATGGCTAATACAAAATACCAGTGTGAATTCAGTAACTGCCAATTGTTTACTATAAGGTGATGTGTATCAACTGCAGTTTTAATTCCATATAAATAGAGCTGAAAATGTATATCTTTGTAGCCAATTACAGACTACATGCAGGCATTCTGGACATTTTCTTTGTTCAGTGATAAACTTAGCTCATTCTGTATGTATGAATTGGCATGTTCTTTGGGTTTTAATTTTTATTTCTCCAACACTTCTGAGTTGTCTGATGGTGAGTCCAGGTCTACGAAGGTTCTGTCCTTACTTTTGACCTCCCTTGAATAATTTCTCTCTAGGATGGTGGAAACAAAATTTATGGGGATCATCTAGAAGGCAATGTCACCCAATATCAGATATAAAAAGATTCTGAACTGGTGGTTACATAGGAGCCAACTGTGTTGTGTAAAAGTAGGATGACATTATTGTTATGCTGGCTTCTAAAATAGGTCTGCAGAAAACACCAATTGATAGATGGATGTCAAGTAGGACATCCAAATTGGAAAATCCATTTTTTTTTTACATTTGATCCCCCAAAGCAAGGGAACTATAAAAGTCCCTTATTCCATTAGTAGTTATATAGCAGTTTAACTGTGCAAAGTATTTTCATATCCCTTTTCACATTTTTTACCTTTATTGTGAAATATAATGCATATACACAAAATGTATAAACAAACATATACAATCAATGGAAGGTTCTATAATCAATGTTCACTCATTACAACCCAAGTGCAGTAAAAGATGCTTGCCAGACCCAGAAGCCCCACATACTCATCTGTCATCACACGGTTTAATTCTCCAGACTTATCCAGTATCCTGAATTTCTGATAATCATTTACCAGTTTTCTTTATAATTTTATACATATATATATATATATCCCTAACAATTGTCTACATATTTGGGTATAAAAGCCCCAAGATACTAATACACCACCTATTATATATATACCCCTAAACAATATAGTTTAGTTTTCCCATTAAAAAAATCAACTCTATTGGGCACCTGGGTGGCTCAGTTGGTTAAGCGACTGCCTTCGGCTCAGGTCATGATCCTGGAGTCCCGGGATCGAGTCCCGCATCGGGCTCCCTGCTCGGCAGGGAGTCTGCTTCTCCCTCTGACCCTCCCCCCTCTCATGTGCTCTTTCTCATTCTCTCTCTCTCTCAAATAAATAAATAAAATCTTAAAAAAAAAAATCAACTCTATTGATACATAGTTTACATAAAATGACCTCATTTTAAGTTATATATTTTGATGAATTTGGCATGGAAACTCCACCACAGTCAAGATATAGAATATTTCCATGACTCCCCCAAAGTTCCCAGTCAATCCCCCCATCCCCAGCCCCAGACAACTATATTCTGCTTTCTGTCACTATAATTAACTCTATATAGAGGAGATCCTATAGTTAGCTAGTCCTTTTGGTCTGGCTTCATTCACTTAATGTGCCTTTGAGAATCACCCATGTTGTTGCATGAATCAAGAATGCATTCCTTTTACATCGCTCAGTTGTATTACATTGCATAGATATTATGATTTGTTTATCCACTCACAAATTGATGGACATTTTAGTTATTTCAGTTTTGAGGCTATTACATGTAAATGCTATGAATATTAGTGTTTCATATTTTTGAACTTTTTCCCCACAACTTTTTTTTTAGATTTTATTTATTTATTTGAGACAGAGAGAATGAGAGAGACAGAGAGCACATGAGAGGGGAGAGGGTCAGAGGGAGAAGCAGGCTCCCTGCCGAGGAGGGAGCCCGATGCGGGACTCGATCCCGGGACTCCAGGATCATGACCTGAGCCGAAGGCAGTCGCTTAACCAACTGAGCCACCCAGGTGCCCTCCCCACAACTTTTAAATTGAAAAAATTTAGATCTACAGAAAGGTTGCAGGAATAGTCCAATGAACTTGTGTGACTTTCATCTAGATTCACCATTTATTAACTCTGTGATAGATTTGCTTTATTGAACTATTACTTATCAGTCGTCTACCTATCTACTTATCTCTCACACACTCTTCATTGTTCACCCATTTGAGAGTAGGTTGCACAAGTTGTTTTTGAATACTTGCTTTTGCTTATGGAGAGATAGTTTTTGTAGTCTTTTGTTTGTGTGTGTGTGTTTTCTCACCAGAATAAAATATGAAAGACTCATCCAAGCTGTTGTATACAGCTCTTGTTGGCTCATCTTCATTGATGTATGTTTTCTGTTTCTCTATTGTATGGATATATTGCAGTTGTATTCTTCTATTCTACTCAGATGGGCATTTGGTTATTCTCAATTTTGGCAATTACAAAAAATTGTGATGAAATAAGCATGCAAATAAGCATGCAACCGTGTTAGATATATACTTACAAGTGCAACTCCAAGGGTATGTGTGTTCTCAGCTTTGTCATTTGTGCTGAACTGTTTTCCAGAATTTTTGCACCAATTTACACTCACACTAGCAGTGTATGAATGTTCCACTTGCTCCATATCTTCACCAACACTTGGTGACAGATTTAAAAATATGCCCCAATCTGATATGCATGTAATAATATCTCCTTGTTCATTTAGATTGCATTCTTCCTGATTGCTAATAAGCATGAGCACTTTTTCTTATTTAAAAAATTATCAGGATTTCCTAGATGTATGAGGAAACAGTATGATATATACTACTGTGGTCATAATTGCATAAAATACGTATGCATGTGGCTAAGGATTGCAATGAAATATGCAAAATAGGTGGTATATTAGTTTCCTGGGGCTTTTATAACAAAGTACGACATACTGAGTGGCTTAAACCACAGAAATTTGTTGTCTCACAGTTTGGGAGGATAGAAGTCCCAGACCAAGGTGTCAGCAGATTGGTTCTTTCTGGTGGGTGTGAGGAAAGAGTCTGTCACCAGTCTCTCTCCTGGCTTTTGTGGCATGCTGGCAATCCTTGGTGTTTCTGGACTTGTAGAAGGATCACCTCAACTTCTGCCTTTATCTTCACATGATATTCTCCTTTTGTGCAAGTTCCCATTTCTTTGGTAAGAACACTAGTCATATTGGATGAGAGGCCTGCTCTACTCCAGTATGACTTGATCTTAACTGATTATATCTGCAACGACCCTATTACCAAATACCCTCACATTCTGAGGTCCTGGGGATTAGGGCTTTCACACATAAATTTGGGGAGGACGAGTGTTACAACTCAACTTATAACAGATGGCTAGGTAATTTTTCTTTCTTTTCTTTCAAGTGCATAGTATTGAGTAACACAGCAGAGAATAATGGGGAAGACAGCTTGGTGTCAGAAAGGATTGATTTACATCCTAGCTGTACTTTTTATTAGCCTTGTGTTTTCACCACACCAAGCTTTTCATCTATTCTGTGTTGAACAGTCACTATTTTGGACAGCTTTTTTGTGAAGATGAAATGAGATAGAGTGTGTAAAGGGCATTTCATCGTGTTTGACAGAGGGCAGTCAATAAATGTTAGCTCCTTCTTCCTTATATTCAACATCTTAAAACTTTAAAATAATAAATAGGTAATTAGCTAGTTAGACTAATGCATGCATGCATGCATGCATGGATGAATGAGTGAATGAGTGAATGATTGAATGGTGCTGGGAAGTGGGACTGGCCTCAGTAGCCAAGAAAAGAATGATGCAAATGACTTCCTAAGGCCACATGTCTACAACTGGGCAAACCTGAGATAATTTTTCACAGAAAGTTGTTAGAAGCAGAGAGTGGTGATGGTGTGAGTACAGGGATTTGGATTCAGTTCTGTATTGTTTTGTGTTTTAACTACCTAGGGCAGAGATCAAGTTTGCAGGGGAAGCTCGGTGCCCACTGACTTTGCCCCAGGTGCCCAGGTCCCTTCCTCTACCAGATTACTTGATCATCGGCCATCTAGAGATCTTGGGGCCCCTGCGCTGAGCCAGGAAGGAAGACAAGCATAGGAGGGCTGGGGAGGAGGGTGTTTCCTTCCAAGAGCTGGGTAGATCACTCAGAAAACCCTGCAGGGCAGGGACATCTCAGAGCTGAGTGAACTGCAGCCATGGCTGAAGCCAGGCAGTCCCCAAACCCCAGTGAGATTACAGCATTGAGAGCCAAACTCCCCCCGCAGCAGGGAAACACAGGTGAGTCAAGGATCTGGGCCTAGGGGCCCTTTGCACTTCAGCAAAAGCTGGATGCTGGGTAGCCCTGATTCCCTCACAGGTTGGAGGAAGGGAATACCTGAGATTTGAGTCTTCCTGAAGCCCTTTCTCATCCCATCGGCCTTCACCCCATGACTTCTTATCCTAGAAGGGTGGGCTTCTTTTTCCAGCCTTTTCTGAGCCCTCCCTATCAGGTGTCCAGTAGCGAACCCAGAATACCCCCAGGAGATACGGCAGTTTCCTGCAGACTATCTGAGGCATCTCAGGGGGCAAGAGAGTGCATAGAGTGCATATCCTTGGGGAGAGGGAGGCTGACCTGATTTCCTCCAGGGCAATGGGGGCAGACATCCCCGGACAAGACCTGGAAGTATCTCTGCCTCATCGTGTCCCTGATCCTGCTTCTCATGGTCATTATCTTCAGTGTGGTCCTGTCTGAAGGTAAGGCATGTTGGCCGGTGGGGACAGGGTGACCACAGGGAAGCAAGCACACTGGCTCCCAACCTGCAAAGGCAGGTCTACAGGGCTGGTGCGGGGGCGGCTGGTCTGTGTCCCTAGGGGTATCATAATAACAGAATGGAGCTTACCTGCCCATCAGTCTCAGAGGCATTTGGGGTCCTGCATGGGCTGAAGTCAATCTGAGTCATGAGTGAGTGTCTCCCCAAAGTTCATCCCTGATCTGGACTAGAACTGCAGGCTCCCTGCTAACTACTATAGAGAACTGGCTCAACAGACACCCCTGAATAAAAGTCCTGCCTCACTGCTCACTAGCTGGCTGCCTTGGACAAGGATCTTTACCTCTCTGGGCCTCAATGTCTTCATCTGAAAAATGGGTGGGGCATTTCAGAGTCCCAGAATGCCTTGCCCTGGGAATGGGAGAAAGCCATGGCCACTTTGGGTTTGAGGAACAGGGACAGACCCCAGGGAAGTTCAGGGGTCCAGAACACCTGCTTGCACCTCTCTCCAGTCTTGAAGAGGACAAAGCAAATGCAGAAGGAAGTCTTTCAACTGAATGAAAAGGTAAGTGGGGTTCAACATGGTTGTCCTACTGCCCTTCAACCACATCTCCTTTCTCTGCCAAGACCTTCACCAGCCCTTTCTCTTTGGGCCTCCCAGTAACTCAGGGACTGTGGGATGCCGGGCACGACCGGGACTTCATCCGGGACGAAGTGTTCTGACAAATGAAGGCTGTACTGGCAGGCAATGGTAAGGAGAGGAGGCGGAGAGGGGAGAGGCTGTGTTCCCTTCAGCACCTGTAATGGTGGGGCTGCCCATAGCCCCGATGCCAATAGCTTCTCAGATCTTTTTAGAAAGTTCAGGTGACATGATCAGATCATATTTGTAGTGGAGGGCTACCAGGAAAACAAGACATTTCAGACAGCCAGAACTGGTGTGGGCCTGTGGTTGTATATGACCTTGGGCAACCCATTTAAAACATTGTAAGCCTCAGGTTCTTCAGCTGTAAAATTGGGATAATTAGTATTTTCTGTTGGTCAGGAAATTTTCAGATGGTCAGGATCTAGAGCCTCCACTTTTAATAACCAACACTGATGTGTTACAAAATGTGGTCACTCCGTAGTGGCACGTTAGAAGTACCTGGAGAATTTGCCATAGTGTAGATCAAACAACTCTTTGGATCGGATGCTACTGGAGGGGGTGCTCTTGATGCCACATTTTTTTTTGTTTTTTTTTAAGATTTTATTTATTTATTTGACAGAGAGAGACACAGCGAGAGAGGGAACACAAGCAGGGGAAGTGGTTGAGGGAGAAGCAGGCTTCCTGCGGAGCAGGGAGCCCGATGCGGGGCTCGATCCCAGGACCCTGGGATCATGACCTGAGCCGAAGGCAGACGCTTAACCGACTGAGCCACCCAGGCGCCCTGCCACATGTTTTTTATATGACTTTTGCATGAGTGGATGACATTCACTATATAGACAATCAATTCTCGTTATTCATGTAGCTATGTTTTATAAAGTCCCTGCAAATGATGAATTGGTGAATATTGAATCATTGCTCCTAGGGGAAATAACAGCGTTAGGTTTATTTAAGCCTCTAGTCATAATATTTTGTCAACTGATCAATACATAACCTCATTTTTGTGTGTTTCTGTTTAAATATATTTAAAAGATATTGTTTCATTAACATTGAACTCATAGCCAACAGCACTTTAACTCATGCTTGAATGAAGCTTATCTAACGCACATGCATTTTCTCTGTAAAGCACATTGCAGCCTTTGTGCTCATTCAGCAACACTGACAACACTTCTGCATTGTACTTGAGGGCCTTTTTATTTTTCATTTTATTTTACTTTTTATGATTTTATTTATTTATTTGAGAAAGAGAAAGAGAGAGAGCATGGGGGTGGGTGGTGGTGGAGGGGCAGAAGGACAAGCAGACTCCCCACTGAGCTTGGTGTCCAATGCAGGGCTTGACCCCAGGACCCTGAGATCATAGCTTGAGCTGAAGTCAGGCACTTAACTAACTGAGCCACCCAGGCGCCCCAAGGGCCTTTTTAAACAGCAAAATCACCATCAGAAAGCACAAAAATGTGAAAAGCGTGGCACAAAATGGCCCATGGAAAGGATACTTGTTTACAGTATGAGATATTCCTACAGCCTACAGATCAAACCCCTTGCTCTGACATGCATTGACCTTAAATAACATTCAGAGCCAGTATTTGTCCAGTACTTTTTTCTAGGCACACATACCTCACACAATTGATTCTTTCGATCTTGAGGATATGCAAGAAGGTGGAGACTCTATTCTTTCCTTTGTAAAGATGGGGAGACCAAGGGGTGGGTAACTAGTCTGAGGCCATATGACATGCACATAGTGGGTCTGGAGTTCCTATCAGTTCCCATAAAGTGCTGTTCATGGCTGTTTCTGTCTGCCTGCCCACCTGAGAGCTCCTCTGTACTTTAGCCCTCTTCTGTCCCCCAGACACTTCAACCTCTGTCCTTTTAGCTTTGAACGAATTTTACCTCACAGTATGCCTTCTCCCTTCTAGGACTTCCTGACATCAACTGGCAGGTGACATCCTGGATAGGTCTCTTCAAAGAGGGCCAGAAAGGCAACCACAGGTGGATGGATGGCTCAACCCCCACTTACATGTGAGTCTCCCTGTCTGTGATGCAGGTGCCCTTAACCACCTATGACAGTTCCCCCCCCTCCCGCCCCATCAAGAGACTGGCAAGGCTTTTGAAGAGTGAGTTTACGACCACTCACTATTTACCTGCAGCAACTCCCAAACAACATGCCACACTTTCTACCATACCAGCTATTGTTATTTTGTTACTTGGGGAGGGTATTCCCATTTAAATGCTTGAGAAACAATGGATCCAATGCCAAACTGGTTCTTTGTTGCAGGACTTCTCAGAGGCTTGAATGTACTAATATGCAGGTTGGGCCTATTCAGGAGTCTAATAATGTAGCACTTGCCAACTGTATGAGTTTCTTGTGGCCTCTGCAACAAAGAGCCACAAACTGAGTGGCTTAACACAACAGAAACTTATTCTTCCACAGTTCTGGAAGCCAGAAGTCCCAAACCAACATGTCAGCAGAGCTACACTCCCTCCAAAGGCTGTAGGGAAGGATCTTTTCTTGCCTCTTCCAGCTTCTGGTGGCTACAGGTATTCCTTGGCTCGTGGGAACATCACTCCAATCCCTGCCTCTGTGGTCACATACTCTACTCTTCTCCCATGTGCCTTCTCTCTTCTGTCCCTTATAAGGACATTTGTCATTGGATTTAGGGCTCACTCAGTTAATCCAGGATGATCTCATCTCAATATCCTTCACTTAATTTCATTTGCAAAGACCCTTTTCCCAAATAAGGTCACATCACAGATCCCTGGGGTTAGTTAGTATGTGCGCATATCTTTTTGGTGGGGACAGCACTGAACCCACTATACCTTTCTGGCAGTTACCTGCCTCCTCACACTCTTTGTTATTGTCTGGATGTTTCTATCTGCTACCATCACCTTTCCCCATCTGGCCAACTGCTCTGGATTGTTCCAGGCTTAGGGCAGAATTCATTTCCTTGGTAAACTCATCTGCTGTCTGAGCACCTACTGTATACCTTACATACACTGGTGTTGACAACCTCAGAATGTGCTCCCTTTTTGCAAAAGTGGATAACAGAGGCTCAGACATTAAGACTGTTACCCTGGTCAATAGATAGCAGGTGGCAGAGCTAGAATTTGGACAGGGTAAAACTGGCCTTAGGGTGAATGAACCTCAGAGAAGGGGAGAGGGTCAATGGGATGAGGCAGTCAGAGGTCGTGGTCCCAGAACTTGGAGATCCTCAGCGTCTCTGAAGATTGTTGCCTGTTGCCACTCCCATTTGAGCTCAGTCTCTCCACTGGGGGCGGGCGGGGGGGGGAAATCGGAAGGGGTTGACCAGATGACTACTATAAGATGGGCTCAATAATGACTCCCACTGGAGGCCTCAAGACCCTCAGGGCCAGACCCTCACTCATAGAGAGCAGGGCTGGGGGGCTCAGGCACTGGTCCATCTACTCAGGGATTTTGTGGGCATCTCTTTACAGCAACTGGGACTCCAAGGAGCTACATGATAATGTAACTGCCCCAGCCTGCATGATGATGCACATGGACACTGCAGTGACTGTTCTTGTGAACTAGGGAGATTTGCTTTCATTTGTGAGAGGCGGCAGAACTGCTGACCCAAGCCCTTATACTCCACTCCCCGGGATGAAGCAGAACCCTTGTTCTACAGCCTCAGGCTCCATCCTTGCCTTTTCTGGGTTCTGAGTTCACAGGGGCAACAATAAAGGACCTTTCTCCAAAGCTTAGTGTCCCTTTCTTGGCATTGGGCTTGCTCACCTTTTATTTCCTTTCCTGATTTCTGCTGAGTGGAGGAAATGCCCCAAAAGCAGTCCTGGGCCCATCCCTGCAGGAGGATTATAATTCTTAACTCCCATTAAAGCCAGGCTCAGCCACAAATCTTGCTTGGGCCAATGAATTGTGATGGGAATTGACATGTGCCACTAATAAGCAGGAATCTTAAGAGCCTCATGTGGTTCTGCCATCTTTATTTTGCTCTTGCCACAAGACCAGCTGTTCCCAGAGAGGGCAGATCCTTCTAATTTGGTCCTGCAATGAAGGAGACCCCCTCAAGCAGAGCTTCTGCTGACCCACCATGACCATAAGCATGACCAAGACATGAAGCTCTGTGGTTCTTGGTCACTAAGATTTTGAGATCACCAGTTGTTACCTCACCATTCTTTTTATTATTATTATTTTATTATTATTATTTTGTTCAGTTAGCCACTGAACATCATAGTACATCATTAGTTTTTGATGTAGTATTCAATGATTCATTAGTTATGTACCACACCTAGTGCACATCACAACACGTGACCTTATTAATATCCATCACCCTATTACCCCCTCCTCCACCCCCTCCATTCTGAGACCCTCAGTTCATTTCCTGGGGTCCATAGTCTCTCATGGTTCATCTTCCTCTCTGATTTGTTACATCACCATTCTTACCTAAGATTGTTACATCACCATTCTTAACCTAAGCTGACCAATACAGGGGACCAAGTTCCGTTTATCCCCATATCTAGGGCTTTCTTCTGATCTAAAAAGCCTAAAGCTTGTGAATACAGGATGATTGGGCCCCTCACATTCATTCAGCATCACCATTAACTCAACCAGCCTCTCTGGTTTTCTCTTCAGCATCTTCTGCTGGTCCAGACTCCTCTCTGGTTCCCAGTGAGATTGTTCTAAGACATCTCAAAAACCCCTTCACAGACTGCCACTTCACTTTTTCCATGCCACTCACACCTCCATGCATTTGCTCTTGCAGTTTTCTATGCCTGGGATGCTCCTTTGCCCTGGCTTCCTTTGGGACATCTATTCCTTCTTGGGTCCAAATCAACTGGTACCATCTGCACAGTCTACTCAGAGTTTGACTCCTGCTTTCCTCTCAGAGACCTTTATCAAATTTTATGGTCTATATTGTACAGATGTAGTGGATCTCTATCCCATTTAAAAAATTCTTCAATCCTTAAATTGTGTCTGACCCCCTTCTGTTAATTCCAAAACCTATGTGAGTTTCCTCCACATTTGCAAGCCTGGATTCTTGAGACTGAGACCAATGAGAAGGTGCAGGCAACAGGCATTAGGATAAGGCACGGCCATTCCCTGGATCTGGCCCAGGCTCACTTACTTATACATGTCTCACTCTAGATAGTCATGGTACAACAAAATTAAGGTCTGTCGGAACAATTGTTCTTCAACAAATGCCATTTTGAATTAGGTAAGATAGCAATTTGGTCTGGTCCCTGCTATCTCTCTCTTTAGAATCTGAAACTGTATGGGAATGAGATGCATGCCTGTATCCCTGAGAAAAGAAACATAAAATGGGTTCTCTTCCAGGACCATGGAGAAGGGTTGTCAGAAACTAGGAGTGGCCTCTTGCTCTTTGTTCAGAAAGCTTAGCTGAAATTCAGTTAATGGGAAAATGCAGGTGGACCAGATGTCTCATGATAATTTGGCGAAATGGATCAAATCGTATGCTTTCTCAGGATGCATTTTGCAATTGATGTATTCAGTAAACACTCATGAGTGCTTACAACATGGCAGACACAGTGACTGAGAACCAGAATAGACACACCTGTCACCACCAGGATGCCTTCCTGGGGCTTTGTAGTTTATGGCAGAGGGGGAGCTGATAGAACAGGCGTTCTATCAGAGCAAGATGGAGTCACTCATGTCAAGCAGTAACTTATGTCAAGCACTGACATAAGCAGCCAAGGGCATTGCTGCTCAGACAGGATATCGCTAAAACCAGCACAAGCTGATGGCTTCCAGAACTGGTAACCAGCTGAACCCAAGGACATCTGCAAAGGCCCAAGACTGATTAAACTCCTTTTAAAAAGGAGGACTTTGCAGCAAACTGTCAGACTTTCCAAACGCTGTCCCTTTCACATCTGACCACATCAGAAAAGGCAATTGCCTGCAAAAGGTCTGCCCAATTGATCTCTGAACACAACAGAGATCCTCCACTGCTTAAACAGAATAAGCAGCACGTGCACAGAGCTGACCCAGACCAGACCAAGGCCTCCTCCCAACTGGGTGCTCACAGACTGACTTTGCATTTGGTTTGTTAACTGCTTACCCCTTGTTGTATCTTGCTTGTTGTATGACTTTGTCTTGTGCTTTGCTTTGTGTGACATGTATGAAGCCAAGTTGAATATGTAGTAAAATGTCACTGAGTTTGGAATCCTGAACCTGCTTTATAATCTTACTTTATGACTGAATAAAGCTGACATTATGGAAAGGCACAACATGTGTGTGCGCCTTCATAGTGTGCTCATGAAGGTAGGTTTGAACAAACAACAATGGGAACTAATCCTCACTGGGGAAAGGTCCAAACCCAGCAAAATAATTTCATCACAGCCCACCCTGACTCTGATATAATTTCCATTTATTTGTTGACTCTGATGCTACATTTGGCCCAAGAACAGCAACCACAAAGCCATTTCCTTGAAATTAGCATTTTATTTGTGTGACTCATATTAACTCATATTTTCATAAATGAGTTTCTCCCCAGGAGAAGGTAAAAACCAGAAGGAACCTCAACTTGCTTGCTGTGTATTTGAATTTCCAGAACCAGGAACACAGAAATTACTCAATAATGTTTGATGGATAAATGGATGGATGAGTTCTAAAGGCATGGGGTAAGGCAGGTGAACAGTAAGCTGGTTCCGCTCACTATACCCAGACTACTACATGGCTCTCCTAAGTGATGAAACAACAGTATCGAGGACTTACTGAACATTTGCTAAGCACTAGACAGTTTATACATTAGGTAGGTGTTATTACTATCGGCGTTCCCGTTTTCAGATAGAGAATCACAGAGGTCCGGTCATTTCACCAACATCCCACAACCAGGAAGTGGCTGGGCCAGGATCTCCACCTGAGTCTGTCTGATGTGGGTCAGTGCCCTGAGTCACAGAGCCACCTAAGCAACTACACGCAAGTCTCTCCTTGCCTATTAATCTGTGTTGAAGAACCTGAAGAGAGCTGAACAGTTCACACTGGTGGCTAGTTAGTCTTTGTTTAAAGAAGTAAACAAAAAGCCCCGAGAGAATTCAGTGGAAGTGATGTCTTGGGGTAGCAGGTGATTAGTAGAATTGTCTGAATCCACGACCTCCAGCCCCGCCCCCATGCACTTAGAGCCCATCTGCCAGGGTCCCTGGGCTCGCTTCCTGGAGGACACAGAGAGGTGAACAGAGTTAGGCTCATCAGGAATCAGTCAATGGCACTAAAGAGCACAATGGGACCCCTTCCCTGCACAACCTGCCAAGCCCAGCTGGCATACCAATCCCTAGAAGCCAAGACTGTGGTTCATTACTGAAAAAATCACAGGATTTTAAGTGACAGCTGGGAGCTCATCAAAAGTTGACACACAATTCCCCATCTCCACTTCATTTGTGGAAATTAGAGTCCCTAAGGATTGGCCATAGAGCTGCAGGCAGATGAGTTTAAATGCATACCTCAGGGCTAAGGTGGAGACTGAGCCATGGGTTCAGCTCACTCCAGAGGAATGGTCCCCAGATAGTTTTCCCACTTAGTCTCAAGCTCAAACTCAGTGTTTGATTACCACCAAAAGACGTAGGCGGGAAATGCAGGTGACCATTTCTTGGCCCACACACCAGTTTCCTGGAGCTCAAAGTGGCCAAGTTCTACAACATGCACCATGGCAGAACTATAGCCTGCAAACCATGGGGTGCCAAGTGGTCATTGTGAGCACTCCATGCTGCTGGACACAGACAGGGACAAAGGTCTCCAGAGCTCTGAGGGCGGCTGAGGCTTCTACTTCCACAGTACTGCTCACTGCACTGTATTATAGATATTACCTGGTCAACACCTTCCTTCCTTCCCCACTAGACTAGCAGCCCTGAGAGGGTAGGACCAATCTGAACTAGCTTAGTATTGTGTTCCCACAGCCAGGCACCTAATAGGTGTTCAATAAAACTGGCTGAGAAAACAAACTCATCTCTCATTACAACCCTACAGAAAGTATGTGGGCTGCAAAATCCTTCTGAAACATGAATGGCTCATTCCTAATTTATCTGAAATTCACTTTTCAGGTGTGCCTGTGTGACTGACCTCACAGGAACCCACTACCATCTTGTGTGTGAAACATAGCCAGTGTTTCGTGTAGATGAGTGCCATCCCATGGCAGTTGGGGTTATGGAATAAGGTCCTCTTGTTTGGATTCCTGTTTGTCTTTAAGCCATCTTGAGCCACTCACTCCTCTCCTGTCCAAGCCTCCTGTCACATTCGCTTTCTTCTGTTCCTTAAATGGACAATCATCTTCGCACCTCAGATCCCTGGCACATGCTGTTCCCTCAGCCTGATGCACCCTTTCTTCACACTCTACCTCTAGATGAGAAAACCTCAGCTGGAATGTCCCCTTCTCCATAAAACCCTTGCAACCTGCCCTGCTTTCATAGCCCACCACCTTCCCTTCCTCACACATCTCATATTCTTGTCTAAATTCAGTTATTCATCATCTGCCTTCTCCCCTCTACTGTCATGTCCACAGGAGCAGG
>NC_138369.1:9190543-9202144 GCF_054177405.1 Leptonychotes weddellii | reverse complement strand
CTGTGGGCTCCCCAGAGAAGGGCTCAGGTGTTGCATACACAGCTGTTGGATACATGCTAGCTGGGGCTGGACTTCATCTGAGCTGGAGATAAGAGTTATCTGGCACACAGGCTTTGGGTACCGAGGCTGGTCATGCTTATCAAACTAACCAGCTAGTGTGTCCTGTTCCGACTTTACCCAGTTATCAAAGAGCAGATCAAGCATGAGGCTTCCTCCCTCAGCTGCCTAGCAAAATGGCGGGGGGGACTTCTTAAGCAAGATGATGACCAAGGGTTTAAAGAGTTTTTCAATTGACTTAACTGTCCAATCCATAGTTGGAATTTTGTCCTATACACATTCATGGTGTTCCTAGTTTGTGCTGAGATGGAAAGTGACTGGACCTAAGTGTCACCTCTGAGAGCGACTGGGCAAGGGGGAGAGACAGGCGAGTGCTGAAGTCATTCAGATCCTGGGAGATAAATGTCATGAAGGTGCAGCAGATTCCCAGGATGCTACAGCCCTGTTGACTTCCCTGAAACCCATGGAGATAAAAAGATCCAAAAAGGAAATCCAATGACAGTTAATGAGTCCTGCCATGTTCATGTGCCTGGGATCAGGTGCAAGACACAGGGGAAACTGCCTCACATGCCCTGGGCGAGGGCAGGGTGCCATGGAGGGAAGCAGGTGCAGGACATTACTCTTGGGGATGGATTGGGTCTAACCCATCTGTCCGTCTGTAGCTGTGAGCACAGTTTCCAGCACCCACTGGGGGCTGATGAATGTCTGGGGTAGGAAAGGACTTGGACAATATTTCTTGGTCACCCCTGGGTCAGACTCAGTGCAGAGACCAGGAAGGCATGGGTCCTGCCTGGCAGAACAGCTGAACAAAGCTACAAGGCTGTGGTTCAAAGAGACTTTGGTTATTGCTCATTTTATCTCCAGTGACCACACACTGCTTGGCACACAGTAGGTACACAAAAATACCTGTGATTCAAATGAAAGCATGGTGCCCATAGTTCAAGAAAAAGATTGAAATGGGCATTGTGGGGGGAGAGAGTTCTCCTCGACCAAGCACCTACTGCGTGCCAGGCTCTTTACACACATTGTGTCTCTTCTTATCATTCAGCCCCATTTCATAAAAGACAAAGTGAGGCCCAGAGAGACCAAGCCACTTGTCCAGGGTCACAGCGCCCCCTCCAGGCAGGGCTGCAAGATGCAGCTGAACTGAGACCTTGGGCTCCACTCTATCTCCTGGCTTACTATTGACCCTCTTCTGTGACCTTAGCCTTATATGCTGACCTTTCTGGGCATCCAGAAGCAGCAACAAAAGCTCTTTCTCCTTAGTTCTAAATTCATTTCTTCGTTGAACATCTGTTTCTGTGATGTCCTTTCCAGACTTGAGTTGTGCCAGGAAATCCCAACAGATTGCCCCCACATTCTGGGTCTTCCAGTGCACCAGTGGGCTAGAGCTTAGAGGAGAGTGTTTTCGGGACCCTCAGTCCAGGCCGGCCCCTCCTTCCAGCCCACTCTCCCTCGGGCTCCAGAGGGCTGGATCCAAGGTCCTCCAAGTCCCTTCACATTGTGACCCCGTCTGACTTCCCAGCCTCCCCCGACCCCATCCTGGGCACTTCTCCATGCCTTTGCTCACGCTGGTTCCTCTGCCTGCCGTTCCCTCCCTGACGCCGTGTGCTGGGGACTGTTCATTCTTCAGAGTTCAACTCAGATACCACCTACCTCTTTTCTCGTCTGCACTGTAAGGTCTCACAGCACTATGCATATCCTTCCTTCACTGTTTTCTTTAATGCATTTTATTGAGTATTTATTGTTCCATTTAATTCTTACCTTTCTGGGTGCTGGGAACACAGCATGCTCCCAGTGAGATGCCATCTCTGCCCTCAGGAGGTCTGTCGAAGTCTAGTGGGAGACACAGACCCATAACCAGGTGATGACCGCACCATGTGATGGGGGACTTCAGGGCAAGCTAGGAGTCAGAGACCCCAAGTCTGGGGTCCAGGGATGCAGGATAGGCTTTCTGGAGGGTGGCATGTGACCTGAGACCGGTTGATTGAAGCAGATGGGAGTGGGGCATGAGGGATGCAGTGGGACCTGGGGATGAGAGAGTCTGGTACTCTCAAGAAATTGAACGTGCTCCCATCTCATTTTAGCCTAGAGATGCAAAGTGGGGGTGCTGTGTTGGAAGAGGGAGAGGCAGCTGAGAGACGAAACTGGAGAGGCTAACAGGGACCAGAGTTTTGGCTGCAGGGAAGCATCTGGGACTAGGGAGCCATGGCTGGTTCCAAGCAAGGAGTGGGGGATGTAATGTGCTTTGTTTAGCAGGATCCCTCTGATGTTGTGTAGGAAGCAGGTGTAGAGGTCAGAGCCAAAGCAGAGAACTGAATCAGGAGGGATGTATAGTGGGTTAAAATAGTGTTGCTCAGAAATGCATGTCCACTTGGAACCTCAGAATGTGACCTTGCTTGAAATAGGGTCTTTACTGGGGCGCCTGGGTGGCTCAGTCGTTAAGCGTCTGCCTTTGGCTAGGGTCATGATCCCAGGGTCCTGGGATCGAGCCCCGCAGCATCGGGCTCCCTGCTCAGCGGAAGCCTGCTTCTCCCTCTCCCACTCCCCCTCCTTGTGTTCCTGCTCTCCCTGTGTCTCTCTCTGTCAAATAAATAACTAAATAAATCTTAAAAAAAAAAAAAAAGAAATAGGGTCTTTACAGGTGTAATTAGATAAGGATCTCAAGATGAAATCATCCTGGGTGTTGAGCTCCTAAATGCTGGTGTCTAATGACTGGTGCCCTTATAAGGAGAGGAGAAGACATACAGACACAAGGAGAAGTTCATGTGAAGACTCAGGTAGAGATGGGAATGATGCAGTCAAGGTTATTGGCAGCCACCAGAAGTCGGGAGAGAGGCATAGGGCTGATCCTCCCTCAGAGCCTCCAGAAGGGACTACCCTGCTGACACCTGGCCTCCAGAACTGGGAGAGAGCATATTTCTGGTTTTTTAAGCCACCCAGTTTGTGGCAATTTGTCTCCTCAGCCCCAGGAAACTAATTCAAGGGCGGGTGCTGTCTTCTAGGTCATATGTGCTCACACCAGGCGGGGGGTCTGGACGTGAGAACACGAGGAGGGAGGAGAGTAGACACTGAGCTGCACTGTGGCCCGAGAGCAAGGCAAGCCTGGTTGCTGGTGGCCTGACACCTTGGCACTGCCCCCTCCCTCCCTCCTCAGTCCTCAGCCTGGGGCAGCCTGGGCCCAGAGCAGGGCCATGCTTTAGAGATCCCATCTCTGACCCCGCACCTCTGCTTCTGCGGAGGCCAGACAGCAGCCCCTCTTCTGGACCACTCCCAGGGGCTGGGACCCAGGGTTTCCCCACCCAGCTCTGGGAACCTGTGCTGTCCTCTCTGGGATGGCCCAGGGGTGCCTGTTTGTGGGGTGTGGATGGACTTGAGCTTTGAGAATGCAGTGTCCTTAGGCCAGCATGCATGAGAACAAAGGAGTATGCTCAGAGAGTAGGGGAGGGGCTCCAGCCTCCTTTTGTATTCCTTCCCCTGTCCAGTTAGAGGCAGTCTTGTCTCCTCCTTCTCCTGCCTTAACCATCTTCTGCACAGCCCGGCTGGGAGGCCTCAGGAAAGGTCTGGAGGCTGCATGTACTGCTCTGGGCTAATCTCAGGGAAGCCTCTGGAAGTCTCCCTGAGGCCCACCCCTGCCCCGCCTGACTTGAGCCCTGAGGATGGCCCCGCCCACAACCTGCCTCTGCTGCCCACCTCCCCTCGGAAGCCTTTGGAATACCACTGGAGTACCGCTAGATAAAGCGCAGGCGCAGCCTCCCGCCCTGCCCACCCCTCTTCTGAGCTCCCGGTGTTGAGTGTGAGTGAGGGGACCCAGGGCTTCCTCTGCGACGCCCCCAGACAGTTCCCCGCCGCCGCCACCAACGGAGGCGAGTGTGCGCCCCTGGGTGCTTTTCAGGAGGAGGTGATGCAAGCGCGGGATGCGGGGAAGGACTGTGGGTGATAAGAATGTGGGGGTGGATCTTGGGACCCAGAACCCCGCTGAAGGAAGTTTGAAGGAAACAGTTCCTGGGCGGATGCCTCTAATTCAGGAATCGCGCATCCAGGTCCTGTGTGCTTCCTGGTCATCGCTGCGATCTTACGGTGAAGGGTATCTGTCAGGGACACCGGCGGTAGTCACCATCTTCCTGCTTCTGCTGTGTCGTGCTGTGAGAGTGTACGTCTGTGTGCACCTGCGGGGGTGCCTGTGGCCGCGACTCTGCAGTTGTGTGGGTGGGTCCATCCCCGCGGCGGGGTCTCCGCCTCCGTGTGAGTGAGCGGGTCTGATCCTGAGCGCAGGTGCATTTGGGCCTGCTGTGTGCCTGTCTGGTGTAGAGCTTAAGGCAGCTGCGCCTGTGTGTGTGTGTGTGGGGGGGTGGGAAGTGGAATGCAGGTATGTGGAGGTGTGGGGGCACACCCACATGTAGGTGTTCGTGAGACACAGGGGGCACCCAGATGCCAGTCTGTAAGAACCGGAGGCCGCCTACCCCTGAGGAGAGCTGTTCTGAGGTGCCTCCCCTTCTGCTCTCACACACACCTGGCGGAGGCTCAGTGGCTGCCCTGGAAGGCACAGGAAGGCTTAAGGGCAGGTGGTGGGTTCTTCCTTCCTGATCTCCTCTCTGGCCCTAGGCACTCACTCTCTTCCTTTCTGGGGACAGGCTGGGCTGTGAACCAAGGGGGAGACAGCACAGAGGTAGAGGAAGACCAAGGAAGGTACGTTTTCCTTTCTAAAAAAAAATGGGACAATTTCACATAATACAAAATTAATCATTTTGAAGTTACAAATCATTGGCGTTTAGCACATTCACAATGCTGTGCAACCATCACCCCTTTCTAGTTGCCAAATATTTTCATCACCCCAAAAGGAAACACTACCTTCATTAGTAATCACTTCCCCATTGCCCCCTGCCCAGGCTCCAGCTTCCCCCCAACCCCTAATATGCTTGTTGTGTCTACAAATTTGCATATTTTAGGTATTTCATATTACTGGAATCAGACAACCTTTCGTGCCTGGCTTTTTTTCACATAGCATGATGTTTTCAAGGTTCATTTATGATGCCACATGTGTTCGTACTTTGATGTGTAAAAAACACATGACATAAAATTTATTATCTTAACCATTTTTAAGTATGCAGTTCCGGTGGTGTTAAGGATATTCACATTGTTGTGTAATAGATCTGCAGAACTCTTCATCTTGCAAAACAGAGACTCTATACCCATTAAACAAAACTTGCAGTTTCCCACTCCCTGTAGTCCTCGGCAACCTCCATTCTACTTTGTTTCTATGAATTTGACTGCTTTAGATACCTCACATAAGTGGGATCATACAGGATTTCTCCTTTTTGGGGACTAGCTGATTCCACATAGCATAATGTTCTCAAAGTTCTTTCGTGTTGTGGCATGTGACAGGATTTCCTTCCTTTCAAGGCTGAATGCTATTCCATTGTATGGATATATCACATCTTGTTTATCCATCCATCCACCAATGGACATTGGGGATGTTTCTACCTCAAGGCTATTGTGACTAGTGCTTCTATTTGCACAGGCGTGTGCAAAAATCTCTTCCAGACCCTGCTTTTGCCACTTTTGCATATATATCCGGAAGTGGGATGGCTGAGGCATAGGTAGTTCTATTTCTAATTTTTTGAGGACCATTCATACTGTTTTCCATAGCTATTGCACGACTGTGCAATCCCACCAACAATGCACAGAGTTCTAATTTCTCTACCTCCTTGCCCTTTTAAATGGCACAGCTCAGTGCCATTTAACCATTCACAATATTGTGCCACAAACACCTGTATTTAGTTCCAAGAGATTTCACCACCCCAGAAGGAAATCTGCAACCCATTTAACAGTCACTCCCCATTGCAACTCCTCATTGGAACTCCTGTTCCCTGGCAACTGCTAATCTGCTTTCTGTCTTGATGCGTTTACCTATTCTGGATATTTCAAATACATGAAATCATACAATATGTGGTCTTTGTGGCTGGTTTCTTTCACTCAGCATATTGTCTTTGAGGTTGATCCATGTTGTAGCATGTTCAGTACTTCATGCTTTTGTATGCCTAAAAGATATTCCATCATATGGATACCACTTTCTGTTTATCCATTCATCTGTTGGTCCATCCTGCATTTTTTTAAAAGATTTTTTATTTATTTATTTGACAGAGGGAGGCACAGCGAGAGAGGGAACACAAGCAGGGGGAATGGGAGAGGGAGAAGCAGGCTTCCCGTGGAACAGGGAGCCGGATGCGGGGCTCCATCTCAGGACCCTGAGATCATGACCTGAGCTGAAGGCAGATGCTTAATGACTGAGCCACCCAGGCGCCCCCATCCTGCATTTTTTGCATCAAGTCTGTCGATAGCAGAGAAAGGAAGAAAGATAGAAAGACAGAGCAGTAACACTGGATGGAGCAGTTGCTTGGAAGGAGAGCTGTCCTCACGGGGAGCTGGGGCAGATGTGAGTCAGTTGCCACTCAGGGAAGGATATGAGAGAACCCACAGCTGCGAGCCTTGGTTGCTCCACAAAGCAGGAGGTTGGGGATAGGAGAGTGGGTAGGGCTTGAGGAGAGGGAAGGAGATTCAGAGAAGAGCATCGGTGAGTGACCAGAGATAGAGTGCCCAGCAGGGGTCAGAGAATGTGACTCTGGTAATGCTGGTCGGTGCCACATCCTTGTGGGGGACTCACGCAAGTTAGACCACACAACAACAATAGTAGCTAAGAGCTGAACGGGCATCACCTCACCTTAGTGCCACTACAGCCCTGTGGAATGAGGATGATTATTCCATGTTCCCAGTGAGCCAGTGAGGGATAATGCTGAGAATTAACCAGAGCCTACATCCTCTCCATGCCACACAGGAGAGGTGACCTCCAGCTGAAGATAGCAATCAGGGAGTCGCTTGCACTTAAAATTCAGGAAGGATTTGGTATCACAGAGATGGAGAGAAGCATGGAGTGGCCAGCATGCTCAAAGGCAGGAAAGCCGGCTGGTCATGCATGGAGTCAATGACAGTAATAACAGTAGTTGTAATTATTATTATCAGTATTATTTTTTACAGCATTCTTACTATGTGCCAGGGCCTGCATTACGCAATTGAGGCTCACGATCTTCCGTGAACCCCAAGCAGCTCCGAGGATCACTGACAGTCATGATGAGCAGCAGGTCATGGAGGGACTGGCCGTGGTGTGGGGGGTGAGGGCCCCCCACCCCTGGGGAAGTCCTCCTGGGCCGGGCTCAGCATGGACCCAGAACTCGTGCCCACCAGGCCGCCTTCCCTCTCTCCCACCCAGTGATGGCCACCACTCTGGGCCTAAACCACAGCTCCATGTCTGAATTCATCCTCGTGGGCTTCTCCACCTTCCCGCCACATCTCCTGCCCGTCTTCTTCCTGCTGTTCCTGCTCATGTACCTGTTCACCCTGCTGGGGAACCTGCTCATCATGGCCACTGTGTGGAGCGAACGCGGCCTGCACACGCCCATGTACCTCTTCCTGTGTGCCCTGTCCATCTCCGAGATTCTCTACACCTTGGCCATCACTCCACGCCTGCTGGTGGACCTGCTCTTCACCCACCGCACCATTGCCTTTGCGGCTTGTGTCAGCCAGATGTTCTTCTCCTTCACATTTGGCTTCACCCACTCCTTCCTGCTCACCGTCATGGGCTACGACCGCTACGTGGCCATCTGCCACCCCCTGCGCTACAATGTGCTCATGAGCCCCCGTGGCTGTGCCTGCCTGGTGGCCTCGTCCTGGGCTGGTGGCTCAGTCATAGGGCTGGTGGTGGCCACAGCCATTTTCCACCTCACCTTCTGTGGACCCAATGAAATCCAGCATTTTTTATGTCATGTACCCCCTCTCTTGAAGCTGGCCTGTGGAACTGATGTACCAGTAGTAGCCCTGGGTGTGGGGCTGGTGTGCATCACCAACTTGTTGGGTTGCTTTCTCCTCATCCTCCTCTCCTACACCTTAATTGTGGTTGCCATCTTGAAGATCCCCTCTGCTGAGGGCCGGCACAAAACATTCTCCACCTGTGCGTCCCACCTTATTGTGGTCATTGTGCACTATGGCTTTGCGTCTATCATCTACCTCAAGCCCAAGGGTCTGCACTCCCACGAAAGCAACACCCTGATGGCCATCACCTACACGATCCTCACACCCTTCCTCAGTCCCATCATCTTCAGTCTCAGGAACAAGGAGCTGAAGACTGCCATGAAGAAGACCTTCCTCAGCAAACTCTATCCCTCCAGCATCTAAGTGGCCAGTGTGAAGGTGGTTTCAGAAGAAGGTAGAAGGATGACCATACCCTCACCTGTACGATGGGGTTTACAATGTCTGCCTAGTAAGATTGGTAAAAAGATGTGTGACAACACCCAAGACAGCAGGAGCTCAATAAATGTGAACTTTTCTTCTTCTTCCTCCCTTGGTTTGTGTCTTGGCTATTAGTTTTATTTGTAATCAAACAGCTTTCTTGAGATATAATCCACATGCCATATAATTCACCCATTTAAAGTACACAATTCAGTAGGTCTACAGTGTATTCAGAGTTATGTGATCATCACCACCATCAATTTGAAACATTTTTGTCACCCAAAAAGGAAACCCCTACCCATTCAGTCCCCATTTCTTCCCCAACTCCCATAACCCCCAGCTATAGGAAACCACTTTTTTTCAGAATATGTTTTAATTTTTTAAAATTGAAATATAGTTGCCATACGATGTTATATTAGTTTCAATTGTACAACATAGTGATTTGACGCCACACAATGCTATTATAATACCTTTGACTACATTCCCTATGCTGTACCTTTCATCCCCGTGACTTACTCATTCCACTTTGCCTGTTCTGAACATTTCATATAAATAGAATTACACTAGGTGCCCATTTTGACTGAGTGCTCTCGCTTAGCACAATGTGTTCAAGGTTCCTTCATGTTGTGGATGTATGAGATGTTCATTCCTTTTTATTGCCAAATACTATTCCATTGTGTGCACATACTGTGTTTCTTTCTTTTTTTTAATTTAAATTTTAGTTAGCTAACATACAGTGCAATATTGGTTTCTGGAGTAGAATTCAGTGGCTCATCACTTACATCACTTACATACAACACCCAGTGCTCATCACAAGTGCCTTCCTTAATATTCACCACCCTCCTAGCCCATCCCTCACCCACCTCCCTCCATCAACCCTCCGTTTGTTCTCCATCATTAAGAGTCTCTTATGGTTTTTTTCCCTCTCTCCCTTTTCCCTCTTCCCATACCTTCATGTGTTTTTTTTCTTAAATTCCATATACGAGTGAAATCATATGGTATTTGTCTTTCTCTGAGTGACTTATTTCACTTAGCGTTAGCTCCATCTTGCAAATGACAAGATTTCATTTTTTTGATTGCTGAATAATATTCTGTTGTATATATCTATACCTTATCCGTTCCTCACTCATTGGACATTGGGGCTCTCTCCATAGTTTGGCCATTGTTGATAATGGGACATAACTATATTTCATCTGTCCGTTTATTGCTTGCTGAACTTCTCAGTATTTCTACTTTTTGCTATTTTGAATAATGCCACTAGGAATGTTTGTGTACCCTTTTTTCTTGAATATATGGTTTCACACTCCTGCATGTATACTATGGAGTGGATTTTTTTGATCCAATGGTAACTCTATGTTTAATTTTTAAAGAAAGTTCCAGACTGTTTTCCAAAGTGGCTGCACCCCTCTATATTCCCACCAGCCTCGAAGTAGGGTTCAAATTTCTCCACATCTTTGCCAACATTTGTTATTACCTGTCCTGTTACTTATAGCTATCTGAGTGGTAAGAAGTGGTATCTCATGGTGGTTTTGATTTTCATTTCTCTGATAAGTAATGATGTTGTGCATCTCATCACATGCTTGTTGGCCATTTCTACGTGTTCTTGGAGAAATGCTGTTGAGATATTTCACCTGTTTTTTAAATTGGCTTGTTTGTCTTTTTGTTGAGTTGTAATAATTCTTCATAGTTTCTAGTTATAAGGCCCTTATCAGATAGGTGAGTTTCAAGTATTGTCTCACATTCTATAAGTTGTCTTTTCACTCTCTTGTTGGTATTCTTTGCAGTACAGAAGATTTTAATTCTGATGACATCCAATTTATGTATTGGTTTCCTTCATTGCTTATGGTTTTGGTGTCATGTCTAAGAAATGATTGCTTAATCCAAGGTCATGGAGATGCTCAGCTATGCTGTCCTCTAAGAACATTATAGTTTTAGCTCTTACATTTAGGCCTTTGCTCCATTTTGAATTAATTTTTGTACATAGCATGAAGTAGGGGCTGAATCTTAGATTTGACTGGTTCAATGTGGTTGCAATTTCCTTGAAAATGACCCTGTATGAACTGCCATCAAATCCCCAGACCTGTGATTACATAGTGGGGAAGGGGGAGTCACCACACACATGTGTGGGCATATACATTATTCAGATGCAATCAGCAAACAGTAATATTATTTCCAGCTCTTGGGTTGCTGGTACAGCAATGGTAAAAACTAATAATAGTCATCATGTCAGTATATACAATATATTGGGCATTATACGATATTCAGCACTTTTAATATAGCATCTTTTTATTCTTAAAAACCTGTAAAAAAAAAAGGGAAAAAGGGCAATTTGTGCCAGCAAAAAAATGGCTTGTTATTTATAATTTCCCAATGCCTTTGAAATCATAGGTATAGACTTATTTCTGAGTGCAGCATTTGGTATGAGAATGCAGGGGAGGGGAGGGAAGAGAGAGAGAAATTTCTGTAAGTTAGCAGTGGAACAGAGAGAGGCATCTAGGCAAGGAAAGGAAAGAAGTGGTGACGGCATCTGATAGGGCTGCAAGCTCTGCTGGGTGGGGAAGGGAACAGCGGAAGAAAGGTGAAGATCTTATTGCTGGTAGTGATAGTGTCTTTTTTTTTTAATTTAATTTTATTGTGTTATGTTAGTCACCATACAATACATCATTAGTTTTTGATGTAGTGATCCACAATTCATTATTTTCGTATAACACCCAGTTCTCCATGCAATACATGCTCTCCTTAATACCCATCATGGGGCTAACCCATCCCCCCACACCCTCCCCTCTAAAACCCTCAGTCTATTTCTCAGAGTCCATAGTCTCTCATGGTTCATCCCTCCCTCCGGTTCCCCTCCCCCTTCATTTTTCCCTTCCTTCTCCTAATTTGTATGTCTTCTTTGAAGAAGTGTCTGTTCATGTCTTTCGCCCATTTTTTGACTTGATTATTTGTCTTTTGGGTGTTGAATTTGAGAAGTTCTTTATAGATCTTGGATACCAGCCCTTTGTCTGTAGTGTCATTTGCAAATGAACTTTTGGGACTTCATCAAGATAAATGTTTCTGCACAGCAAAGGAAACAGTCAACAAAACAAAGAGGCAACCCACAGAACAGGAGAATATATTTGCAAATGACATACAAATGGCTAACCGACACATTAAAAAATGTTCATCATCATTAGCCATCAGGGAAATTCAAATCAAAACTACATTGAGATATCACCTTACACCACTTAGAATGGCAAAAATTGACAAGGCAAGAAATAA
>NC_138369.1:9182524-9190043 GCF_054177405.1 Leptonychotes weddellii | reverse complement strand
CCAGGCGCCCCTTTGTTAAAAATTTTTTTATGTTAAGTTAGCCACCATACAGTACATCACTAGTTTTTGATGTAGTGTTCAATGATTCATTCATTGCATTAAAATTTTTATCAGGTTTTCATCATTTTACAGATTAAGTAATTTTTACATTATTATATCTTTGGTATCTCTCTCCATTTATCTAGAAATTCTTTTATGTCCATTAGCAAAATGTTATAGTTCCCCCATAAATCTCTTGCTCATTTCTTGCTAGTGTTATAGTTAGATGACTCATAAGTTTTGTTGCTTTTGTGAGTGGGATATTTTTTTCCTATTATATTGTGTTCATGGGGTTAATTATATAACCAAGCTATATTGTTAGTTAATTCTCAAATCTTTCCTAGATAATCACTGTTGGAAAATATTGACAACACAGATTCTCCCTGTCCAATCCTTATACCTCTTTTTTGTTTTCTTGTTCTAGTACATTGTCTAGGTCCTCCAGTACAATGCAGAAGAGAAGTAATGATGGTGGGCATTCTTTTCTTTTAATTGAGATATAATAAAGAACTTCCTATTTAATGTTTAATTATCATCTATACACCCACTCACGCACACGCACACACACACACACACACACACACACACACACACACACACACCCTTCTGCACCTAACAAAATAACATTAAGCATGACAATAGGAAATATGACAGTCAGTTTGGTTTTGGCCAAAACCAGACACTTGAAGCAGTTTGGGAATCTGTGGGAAGATGTCTTCAAGATCCAATGGGACAGACGAGCTCAGGTGTTCTGAGTCCCAACAGGGACACTCACACTAAGGTAGGCGCTGAGCCATCTTGCCACTTGTGAATGCCCTTTGGGTACTGTTTCCTGAGGCCAATCCAGTAGCCAGTATTTTCCTTTGGACTCAGGAATTTCTGCATGAGAAGAAGGCAGATTAAGTCAAGAAAGACTACAGCCAGAGGTGAGAATGGCGGTAGAAGCAGTCCCTGAAAGGGGCTAAGACCTAGGGGACCCCTTGGGCAAGGATGTTGTCCAAAGCAGCATTCTTGGCTGAAATAGGCTGAAAGCTCTGCATAGATCTCCGTTTCCACCATTATTATGACCTATGTGGTCAGCAAATTATGAACACTTATGGCCCTCAGGCTTTTCATTTATAAAATTGGGATAACAATGGCAGGTGCCTTCTAGGATTTTCTGAAGTTTCTTTTTTTTTTATGTTCAGTTAGCCAGCATTTAGTACATCATTAGTTTTTAATGTAGTGTTCAGCGATTCATTAATTGCGTATAACACCCAGTGCTCATCACCACACATGCCCTCCTTAATACCCATCACCCAGCTACCCATCCCCCCACCCCCTTCCTTCTGTAACCCTCAGTTTGTTTCCCGGAGTCCAGAGTCTCAAGAACCCAGTGTGGGTCCTAGCTGAGCACTGGTTAAGAGGTAGTTAGGATTATTCAAGAGCATGGTTTACAGGGTGAGAAATGTGGACACTATCCCCTTAGAAAGTGTTCTGGTAATCAGTTGGGTTCCACTGACAAATATTGAGTCCACTGAACCATAATGAGTGTGTCTAATCTGGTTCCCGGCACTATCGACGCAGAGTCAGAACCACCCCTAGCCTGGGAGTTCTTCATGTTATAGGAGATGAACCAGGAATCTGGCAGCACAGTCCAGTGTTGAGGAAGAGGGGGTGGGAAGGATGTTGAAGGACAAAATTGGATCTGATAAAGAAGGAGTAGGAGTTGTCGATGTAGATAGAAAGAAGAGTTCCAGACAGAAGGACCAGCATGAAGAATCACCCAGAAGCAAGACTGAATCCTGACCAATACTGCATGCTAAGGCAGTGGAAGGGTATTATGAAGGGCAGAATGAAGGATTTGCACTAGATTCTACAGGGGACAAGGACATGAGCTTGCAGTGACTTGACGGGTCCCCAGAGCACCCCTCCCCACCTTCCCACCTGCTCTGTTTGGCTGTTGATGATGACCAAGTGAGCACCCTTCTCAGCACAGTGATCCTTGGCTTCGAACCAGTCCTGTTGCTCTGTGGAAAATAGATAGCAGGAGCCCTGGAATGCCATCCAGTTTTCCAGGGAGGGCTCACAGGAGGATTCTGGAGAAGGGGAAAGAGGTCGGCTCTATTGGAGCTAGGGGCTGCACTGGCCACTGAACAAAGCCTCCAGTGAAATGATTCAAACCTGTGCATATTTGCCACTTGGCAAAAGTGAGCACAGTAGCTTCCCATTTGTTCACTCAAGAGCTGGGCATTATCAGATGGCAGAGTAATGCCAGGAAGGGGGCCTCAAACTTTATATGAACATCAACCCTCATGGAGGGTCGATTAAAACAACCCTACACACACTCATGTGCTGCAAGAACCACTAGCATCAACAGTGCCCAAGAGAACAACCTTCCTTTCCAAACTCCCACTTCCCACCACCCAACCTGCCCATCTCCTTCCCGTTGCCTGCCCGCAGAGCCTCCATTTGCCAGAACACCTCTCCCCCGCCGTGATGTCCCGCTTGTGCCCAGCATCTGCCAGACCCTGCACAACTAAGGGGCCCAAAGAGAAAGGCAGATCAAGACCTGGTGGTGTGCGGGGTGGGGAAGAAGCCCTCTGTTCCATTCAGCACTCATATTTGATGTCCAGTTGCTTGAGTTCTTCTTGCATCTGGTTGAAGAACTGCAGTAGTAGAAGAAACACATGCTGATATGCTCTAGACCTTTCAACACACAGTTCTTTTCCCATTCCCCAAATTGCAGGCTGAGACAAGGAGGGCAGTTTCTTTCTAGAATCATTAAGCCCAGCAAGGCTATCCAGCCACCCCCTACTGACCCATCTCTGCCCCAGCCCTGTGGTTTGGGGGCCTGCGTCCATGTGATCACCCATTCCCACTGACTCAACACCTTACCCTCAGCCAGGACCACACCGAGGATGAGGACTAGCAGAAGCAACATCAGGGTCATTGCCAGGCAGAAAAACTTCCAGGGGCCATCCTGGGGCAGCTTTTGGTCCTGCTGTGCTGCAGGGAATGCAGGAAGCCTGAGGCAGGGCCCACAGTCTCTGAAAGTGCTAGAATCATGCTAGGAATCCGGAGGGATGAGCCTGAATGAGGCCCTGGAATGGGAGGCAGTGAGCACTTCCTGGTATTGAGGAGGGCATCTACTCCTGACTTCAGCCTCTTGACTCACCTGGTTCCCCTGGCATGGGTGGAGATTTTCCATCCAAGGACGTGAAGTCCTGTAGCCTGATGTTCTCTGTGGCTGCTTTCACCCGTGGCTGCAGCTTGTTCCGTCTAGCTACCCACAGCCCTTCTGGTTATTATTGAAGACACACCCATCCTATACTAGGAAATGCCACCCCCCCCCATGTAAACCATCAGATGTTTCCTTCCAGCTCAGTAAGGCCCCCAAGATCTCTAGATGGCTTATCATCAATTCATGTCACAGGGAGATGGCATTAGCGCCTTGGAAAAGGTATTCTGTTCCAAGTATTCTCTACAACTTTGTTTCTCTCTCAGTTTGGGGGACAGTAGCAGCCCTAGAAATCTTCCTCAACGTTTCCAATGCATTTACACCTTTAGGCTTCTGGTTACAGTCGTTTCAAAAGATCTTGCATTTTCTTAGAGATAAAGTTGTAGCAATTTCAACATTGGAGTTATGTTTATGCTCTCTCAGAGCATGTAGCCACTCATCCACCACACATTGATTTATAACTTTATGTTTTAAACGGAGAATATGGTGCAGTAAGGAGGACAAGCAAGCTAATGTAATCGAGAGGCTTCTATTTATCAACCTGTTGTTAGGAAATATTCATACATCATATCATTTCATGGGTCTTTTTCTCTCTGAATGCCGTTACAATTTTTCTCTTTTTCTTTGGCTTTCTTCAGGTTGACTAGGGTGTGTGTGTGTGTGTGCTTCCATATGCTGTTTGGAATTTACCCAGCTAGGGATTTGCTGAGTTCCTTCAATTTGTGGTGTTTTTTTGTTTTGTTTTGTTTTTGTTTGTTTTTTTTAAAGATTTTATTTATTTATTTGACACAGAGAGACACAGCGAAAGAGGGAACACAAGCAGGGGGGAGTGGGAGAGGGAGAAGCAGGCTTCCCATGGAACAGGGAGCCCAATGCAGGGCTTGATCCCAGGACCCCGGGATCATGACCTGAGCCGAAGGCAGACGCTTAACGACTGAGCCACCCAGGTGCCCCCAATTTGTGTTTTAATTATCTTTCATGATTTTTAAAAGTTCTCAGAATTCTGAGCCCCAGATCTCCTACTCATTTGTTATGACGACCTGCTGTATGCCACCTAACTTATCAACTTTCAGTTTCCCTATTTGTAAAATGGAAATAAGTACCCCTGCCTATCAGGAGTATTCTCTGCATTGAGACTACGGTATCTGGTGATTCACAAGCCTCCCATATATATAGTTATGGGTCTTTTGAAAGGCATAGTAATACTCTTAGACTTGGCCAAGCAGGATGCCTACCTGGGTCCTGAACATCTGTGGGCCCTCAGTTTCAAGTGCCTTCCTCCAGGGGAGTCCTCCTCTGCTATCTGCGGTCCAACAGGACTGTCAGTGCTTCTAGGAAGAAGGCCCCCAGGACCACCGTGAGTTTGAGTGGATCTCGTCATAGGAAAGAATTGTCTCAAAATTTTCACTCCCTCTGGTGCCTGTCACCTGCCAGGGACAGCCCTGGTCCCCATTTCTTTCTCTTGGGGCACTCTTAAACCTCAAAACTCAAACACCGCCCCCCCAAAACACCACATGTATGAGTTTTATTACAAGACCTTTAATGCCAGTCTTGAGAGTTAGACTCTGCGTAGAAGTGGCTTGCCACTGAACTCCACACCAAGCATCTATTGAGTGTCTACCGTGTGCCCAGCAACTGTTACAGGCACTGGGACATAGAGATACATCCTACCCTGTCTCAGATCCAGGATGGAGGAGCCACTCCGCAATGTGAGGGAGACATCTGCTGGTCACCGCGGGAAATGTGAAGAAAGGGACGTTCTCCCTGGGACTGAAAGGATGAGTAAGCCTCCTCTGGGCTGATAGCAGGGGAAAAGGAATTCCTGCCACAGAAACAGAGAACAGTAAAAATAGAGAGTGGGAAAGTGCATGGTTGGATCTTGTCCACATGCTGGGAGAGCTTGGGGAGATAAGCCTGAAAGGGCTCCTACTCACAGTCAATGAGTAGGAGATCTGGGGCTCAGAATTCCGAGAACTTTTAAGCCCACAGACCTGAAGACTGGACAATGGAGTATGGAGTGGATCTAACAAGGGACAGGGACATGCCCATGCACTGTCTTGAGAAGGACTCTGCGGCCCCTCCTGTCCTCACCTGCTGTGTTTGACTGCTGATAGTGATGAGGTGAGCACCCTCCTGTGCAAGGGAGTCTTGACCTGATTCAAGAAATGGTGTCTGAGGTGACATAGTAGCAGAAACCCCCAAACACCCGCCAGGCATTGGGCTGGGCTCACAGGTGGATTCTGGGGGGAAAGGTAGGTTCCCCTAGGGCTGAATATGGGACAAGTCTCCTTTTTTTTTTTTTTTAAGATTTTTTTTATTTATTTGACAGAAAGACAGCCAGAGAGGGAACACAAGCAGGGGGAGTGGGAGAGGGAGAAGCAGGCTTCCCGCTGAGCAGGGAGCCCGATGCGGGGCTCGATCCCAGGACCCTGGGACCATGACCTGAGCCGAAGGCAGACGCTTAACGACTGAGCCACCCAGGCGCCCCGTGTCTCCTTCAATTCTAACACCACTCCCATTTTGCATCTCTAGGCTAAAATGAGATGGGAGCATGTTCAATTTCTTGAGAGTACCAGACTCTCATCTCCAGGTCCCACTGCATCCCTCATGCCCCACTCCCATCTGCTTCAATCAACCGGTCTCAGGTCACATGTTACCTCCTCCAGGAAGCCTATCCTGCATCCCTGCACCCCAGACTTGGCCAGAGGCCTCTCTGACTCCTAGCTTGCCCTGAAGTCCCCCATCACATGGTGCGGTCATCACCTGATTATGGGTCTGTGTCTCCCACTAGACTTCGACAGACCTCCTGAGGGCAGAGATGGCATCTCACTGGGGAGCATGCTGTATTCCCAGCACCCAGAATGGTAAAAATTAAATGGAACAATAAGTACTCAATAAAATGCATTAAAGAAAACAGTGAAGGAAGGATATGCACAGTGCTGTGAGACCTTACAGTGCAGGCAGGAAAGGAGGTAGGTGACATCTGAGCTGAACTCTGAAGGATGAACATCCCCAGTACACGAGGTCAGGAAGGGAATGGCAGGCAGAGGAACCAGCATGAGCAAAGGCATGGAGAAGTGCCCAGAATGGGGTCGGGGGAGGCTGGGAAGTCAGACGGGGTCACAATGTGAAGGGACTTGGAGGCACCTTGGATCCAGCCCTCTGGGGCCCGAGGGAGAGTGGGCTGGAAGGAGGTGCCAGCCTGGACTAAGGGTCCTGACAACACTCTCCTCTAAGCTCTAGCCCACTGGTGCACCGGAAGACCCAGAATATGGGGGCAATCTGTTGGGATTTCCTGGCACAACTCAAGTCTGGAAAGGACATCACAGAAACAGATGTTCAATCAAGAAATGAATTCAGCATTAAGGAGAAAGAGCTTTTGTTGCTGCTTCTGGATGCCCAGAGAGGTCAGCATATAAGGCCAAGGTCACAGAAGAGGGTCAATAGTAAGCCAGGGGATGGAGTGGAGCCCAAGGTCTCAGTTCAGCTGCATTTTGCAGCCCTGCCTGGAGGGGGCACTGTGACCCTGGACAAGTGGCTTGCCCCTCTCGGCCTCACTTTGTCTTTTGTGAAATGGGGCTGAATGATAAGAAGAGACACAATGTGTGTAAAGAGCCTGGCACACAGTAGGTGCTTGGTCGAGGAGAACTCTCCCCCCCCCACAACGCCCATTTCAATCTTTTCCTTGAACTATGGGCACCATGCTTTCATTTGAATCACAGGTATTTTTGTGTACCTACTGTGTGCCAAGCAGTGTGTGGCCACTGGAGATAAAATGAGCAATAACCAAAGTCTCTTTGAACCACAGCCTTGTAGCTTTGCTCAGCTGTTCTGCCAGGCAGGACCCATGCCTTTCTGGGTCTCTGCACTGAGTCTGACCCAGGGGTGACCAAGAAATATTGTCCAAGTCCTTTCCTACCCCAGACATTCATCAGCCCCCAATGGGTGCCGGAATCTGTGCTCACAGCTGCAGACGGAGAGATGGGTCAGACCCAACCTATCCCCAAGAGTAATGTCCTGCACCTGCTTCCCTCCATGGCACCCTGCCCTCGCCCAGGGCATGTGAGGCAGTTTCCCCTGTGTCTTCCATCTGATCCCAGGCACACGAACATGGCAGGACTCATTAAGTGTCAGTGGATTTCATTTTCGGATCTTTTTACCTCCATGGGTTTCAGGGAAGTCAACAGGGCTGTAGCATCCTGGGAGTCTGCTGCACCTTCATGACATTTATCTCCCAGGATCTGAATGACTCCATCACTC
>NC_138369.1:9170756-9182424 GCF_054177405.1 Leptonychotes weddellii | reverse complement strand
GTTTGAGGAAAGGAAAGCAATTGGCTACAAGAGGCCAACAACTTAATCCACAGAGAGTAGGGAGGCTGGGGGTAGGCTGGGGCCTGGGTTCATGGGTAAAGTGACATTTCAGCTAAGACACTCTGCTCCAGGGGCAGAGTGAGAGGAAAGGGTACACCAGGCAGAAGAAACAGTGTGTGCAAAGGACCTGAGGTGGGAAGTTAAATGTCCATCCAAGGAGCAGAAAAAGGCCAACATGACGGGGTCTTGGGCAGCAAGGAGGGGTGAGTGGCTCAAAATGGCCTAAAATGGCAGGTGGGGGTCAGATTACAGAGTACAATACCCCATATTCCCAACAGGCATTAGATGACATACATTTTACAAGAGGGATACTGGCTGTGATGTCAGTGAATTTCAGATAAATTAAGGAATAGTCATTCACATTTTGGTGAAATTTTGCATCACATAGGCTTTCCATAGGGTTGTAATGAAAGTCTCGTTTCTTTTCTCAGCCAGTTTTATTGAACACCTATTAGGTGCCCGGCCGTGGAAACACAATACTAAGCAAGTTCAGATTGGTCCTACCCTCTCAGAGCTGCCAGTCTAGTGGAGATGGAGGGGAGGTGTTGACCAGGTAATATCTATAATGCAGTGCAGTTAGCATTACTGTGGGAGTAGAAGCCTCAGCTGCCCTCAGAGCGCTGGAAATCTTACTCTTACACTGCAGCGTGGAGCGCTCATGGTAGCCACACTCAGCACCCGGTGCTCTGCAAGCTTTGGGTTCTGCTGCCCAGGACCCCAGTGTGCGTGTTGTAGCGTTTGGCTGTTTGGAGCTCTGGGAATCTTGTGGCTTGGGGGAAGAGAATGTCACCTCCAATTCCCACTTATGTCTCTTGGCGCTAATCAAATGTCCAAGTTTGGGCTTGAGCCTAAGCCGGAAAACTATCTGGGGACCAATCTCGGGAGTGGGGTGACTCTGTGGCTCAGTCTCCACCTTAGCCCTGAGCTATGCATCAGAGCTCATCTGCCTGCAGCCCTGTAGCTGATCCTCAGGGACTCTTTAATTTCCCCAAATGAAGTGGAGGTGGGGAATTGTGAACCAACTTTTTTTTTTATGTTATGTTAATCACCATACATTACATCATTAGTTTTTGATGTAGTGTTCCATGATTCATTTTTTGCATATAACACCCAGTGCTCCATGCAGAATGTGCCCTCTTTAGTACCCATCATCAGGCTAACCCATCCTCCCACCCCCCTCCCCTCTAGAACCCTCAGTTTGTTTCTCAGAGTCCATAGTCGCTCATGGCTCGTCTCCCCCTCTGTGTGAACCAACTTTTAATGAGCCCTTAAGTGCCGCTGAGAATCCTGTGGCTTGTTCACTAACAAAACTTGGAATTGGTTTCTAGGGATTACTATGCCAGCAAAGTTTGGCAGATTGTGCTGGGAGCATGTCCCACTGGGCTCTTTAATGCCTGTCACGTCTATGGTATTTTTAATCTACCTGTGTTCTCAAGCAAGCATGCCCAGGAGCCCTGACTGATGGCACAGAGAGCGTTGGGGTGGGGCTGGAGGTGGCAGGTTTAGATGAATTCTAATTTCCTGCTAAGGAGACCCCATGACATCACTTCAGCTGAATTCTCTGGCGACTTGTTTTCTCTTTTTTTTTTTCCTTTAATTTATTGTTTTCATTTATTAAACAGAGACCAGCTGGCCACCAGTGTGAACTGTTCACTTCTCTTCAGGTTCTTAAACACAGATCAGTAGGCAAGGGGAGACTTGGGTGGAAGCGTGGATAGCTGCCTGCCTTAGGGCACTGACTCACATCAAACAGACGTGGGTTCAAATCCCGACCCTGCCACCTTCTGGCTGTGTGAACTTGGTGACATAAATTGACTTCTCTGAGCCTCCCTCTGCAAACGGGGAAACTAATAGTAATAGCACCTGCCTCATAGTGCAGTGCTTGTAAATGCTCAGTAAATGCTAGGTAGTGTCGACACAAAAGGAACAAACCTTTTAGAATCTCTAAAAGTAAGAAAGAGTTTTATTCCAGCCCAAGTTAGGACAGCTGCCCAGGAAACACACTCTTCACAGGGAAGAAAGTGCTCCTGAGAATGAAAAGTTTTATCAAGGTTGTATACTTTTTTCTATCTTGTAAAGTTCAAAAGATTACAGATTACAGATTAGCACTATACATAGTGCACAGTTCATAGGCAGGAATCATGAGTTTTATCATAAAGGAATGAGGGAGCAGGTGCATTGATTAATCTCTCAAGGACAAGACAGTTTTCCTTTAAGCCACTCATTACAAAACAAATGTACGATGCATGGCTGGCAGGTCATAGATCAGGCTTTTGGTTTGACCAAAGTTTATGTACAGTCATTCTGACTTAGAAAAAAATTTAAAATGGCTTCCGTTGCATGTCAGGCCTTTAGAGAATTTTCGTCTCATCACGAGTATCGTTTTATCACTCAGTAGAGTCCTGTAGGTGTGTGAGCCAACCAACTACTCCACGTCTTGAGACCCAACATTTGCTGAGTGCTTTTTTTTTGCTCCAGGCTTGGGAACTCAAGCACAGAGCAAGGCGGGTGAGGTCCCTGCCCTCCTGGCATTCATCTTGAAGTGGGAAGAAAATAATTCACAAGAATGAAGGAGCAAATAATCAAAGAGTTACACATTTATATTTGTGTCTTAAAGAGGAACTAAAAGCATGCTGTGATTTTAAAGATTTATTTATTTATTTTAGAGAGAGAGCAGGAAGGGCAGAGGGAGAGAGAGAATCTAAGTAGACTCTGAGGAGTGTGGAGTCCAATGGAGGGCTCCATCCCAGGACCCTGAGATCATGACCTGAGCCAAAACCAAGAGTCGGATGCTCAACTGACTGCACCACCCAGGTGTGCCAGCATGCTGTCATTTTAAAGCAGCGTGTTCTAGGCATTGAACTGAATGCCTCCCGTGTTTATGCGATTATTGCACTACACGCATGATGAATGACTAAGACCTGGAGTCCCCATGAGAGGAAGAGTTTTCTCATGGTTAAAAGCATCCAAAGAAAAAATAATAAAATAAAATAAAATAGCATCCAAAAAGGAAATGGCCCACCCAGGGGGGTAAGGTGGGCTTCAAATAGAAGCCTTGCACACCCACCGTGTGAGGGGGGAAATGACTCCCCCATTGGATGTGGAAGGAGTGACAGACTCCTCAATCCCTTTCAGATTGAACAGAGACTGTTTCAGTTGTCAGGGACAGAAATGTAAATTTGAGGCCAAAAAAACCCAAAAAAACAAAAACCAGGAATCCACTAACTCCTGTACTGGGACATGCAGGGATTGGGGGAGGCAACCTCAGGACTCAGATCATGGCATCACGGCTCTCTTGCTTTGAAATTTCCAATTTTCACATGTGGTTTTATTTCCTTCTCTTTATGCAGACAAGCCTCATTCCAATTACCCTAGATGGTGGAGCCCATAAAGGCGAAAGAGGGTTTCCCTCTCCCGCCACCCACATGCTTTTGTTCTATTAAGGAGGACACGTGTTGTAATGAGCACTGGGTGTTATATGCAAATAATGAATCGTTGAACACTACATCAAAAACTAATGATGTACTATATGGTGACTAACATGACACAATTTAAAAAAAAAGTATGTACTGTTTCTGCTTGTAGAGGAATAGCCACACCTAAATGTTGGTTTTGGGGGTTTTTTATAAGTAATAAAAAATTATTGAGAATTCCTGGGATGGTGGTTGTCATCTCCCATCCTGAAAGAAGGAACCAACACTGTAGGAAATCATTCAAAAATCACACTGTCCCGACACCTCTGGCCAATACAGGGAGGAGCAAAATCTTCCCCCCCCCCAAAAAAATTGGTCAGGCTTTGTTCATCCAAGAAGTCTTGGGAGGAGAGATGCAGGAGGGACTGTCACATGATACTGCGGGTGGGATGGGGGTGTGCTGGGGCCCCAAGCCTCACCAAGTAAACAATGAGCCTGGTGACCAGGAACCCCATGCCCAGAGAAGTAGATCTGATTCTCCCCTGGTTTCTGAGGAGCCAGCCTGAGGTACAGTCACACCTAAATGTTTTGAGAGTTATGTAGTAGATGTGAAGGAGGGGGGTACTAGAGTCACAAAGTTTGTAACCTTTGACAAAATTTCATTTCCCTCACCCCCAACCTCTAGCCACCACAAATCTAGTCCTTTCCTATGATTTCAGCTTTTATACATTCTACATATGAGTGAGATCATACAGTAGTTGCCTTTCCCTGACTTATCTTACTTAGCATAATGCCCTCAAGGTTATTCATGTTGCCGTAAAAGATAGGATTTCCTTCTTTTTTATGGCTGAATAATATTCCATTGAATATATATATATGGAATATATATATATTCCACTACATATTATATTCAGGTTATTTCAGTGTCTTAGCTTTTGTAAACAATGCCACAATGACCATGCAAGTTCTGATATCACTATGCCATAGTGATTTCAATTCCTTCAGATAAATACCTAGAAGTGAGCTTGCTGGATCATGTGGCAGTCCTATTTTCAATACTTTGAGGATAGTGTTTTCCATAGTAGCTGTGATGTGGGAAACAAAGACAAAAGATAAAAATGAATTTCCTTACTACTTGCAGCCCATTCGATGGGTCCTTGAGACAGGGAGAGTGAACTTCCTCTGGGACCTGGGCTGCCTTAATGTTAATACTTTGCTGGGAGTTCCCAGCAGCCTCACCAGGTGAGAAGAGAATGTCACTTCCTGGCAGGTGCAAGAAACTCAGAATACTTTGGGGACCTGATGAAGAGGAATTCACCCAAACCTACAGGTATTGCAGGCATGTCTGATGACAAGCACTTGGCTTGGCTTCTGGCCTAGAGAGGCTACTAAAAGTTCAATTGAGATTCCTTACGAAAGTTACAGCAAAGCAGATTTTGAAAGCTCTATATGGCCAAACATTATTCTTGCTAAGCTTATGTAGATAATTAGGTCAAGTTTGTTAAAACTGGACATGTTTTTCAAATGAATTGGTCCTGATTTGGCTATCTTAGATTTAAAATGAGGGTTATTATAGAGAGAAAATGTTTCAACAACACATCTTTGTAGATATTAGATTTTAAGCACTCAAGACTAGACTCTAGGTTTATAATTTGCTCAGACCATTAAACTATATTTTTTCTTTTGTTTCCATAAAGGTGCCTCTTATTCATTACTTGATTGCTTGCTAAACAAAACAGAGTATATGATGGCTAACACCACTTGCTACGCCATCGAGGCCTTAAATGACTTTCAAAATGGTATCAGGTATTTTAACTGCACAAGATGGAATATGTGCTACCATAAGAACAAAATGTTGGGTATACATTCCAGATATCACCAAAAGATATTGCTAAAAAGATATAGATATTCAAACGGCGCTTTAAATGGTCTCTCTCTCTCTGTCTCTCTCTGTCCTTTAGTGATTGGTTAAACTCCTGGACTGGAGAAAGATTTTGGTCAATTATCAAAGTTTTTTTTATTCAGGCTTCTCTTTCTCATTATAATATTAACCTAATTTGTTGTCTTTTCTGGTGTCTCCCTATCTGGTGTCAAGACTCCTTCACTGCCATAACTTCCATCAGACAGATAATCCTTTCTACTCAAGGAGGTTCATATATGTTATCTACCTTGGTTTGGCAGCCTCTGTCTTTGGTAATTCCTATATATAAATTCCCCAGCTGACCAATGTTGACCCAAAGGTAAGAACATCTCTATGCCCCTATTCAGCAGGAAGAAGTTACAGAAGACTTCCATCCTCGGCAACCTTAAAGATTTAATACTGTTCAGGGGGAATGATGTGGGGAACAAAGGCACAAGGAAATGTAGATAAAATTAAATATCTTTATGACCTGCAGCCTACTGACAAATACTTCAGGCAGGCAGAATATACCATTCCTCCAGGAAACTCCCAACTCTCTTAATATTAATGCTAGAGAAAAAAACAATCTTAGCTTGATAATAACTAGGCCTCTAGTATCCTGTGACTCTTTACCATATGAAACTCATTTTTGGATATTTCCTTTTGTCTTTACCTCCCCAAACTCACAAAGTATATAATCCGCTGCTCCTCACAATCCCAGGGCAGCAGCTCTTATCCCCGTGCTTTAATAAAACCACCTTTTTGCACCAAAGACCTCAAGAATTCTTTCTTGGAGGGGGGGAAGCTCTGAGCCCCAAACTTCAAACCACATCGTATGGATAGAGTGCTGGCAGGCAGTTTGAAGACCCCTTCCCAGTTATTGAATTGAGACCACTTAGGTTAGAGTTTTAGCATGCTTTTCTTTGTTCTATTTTCTGTCTGTTCTTTGGAAATCTGGAGTAACCACAGGTTGGATTCTGGGAGAACCCGCAATCAAAATGGGGCCCTGTGGTCAGCTGGAAAGACTGTCAGGGTCTTGGGCTCAGACACCAGCCTCCTCTCCACCCGGCCTCCCCGACCCTAGCGTTCCATCAGGTCCCAAGCGCCCCCTGCTGGGTCTCGATGAGGCTCGGGCAGAGGAGACCTCAAAGTTTTATTCCTGGGATTCTGCAAAGCGAGGCGTGTAGGTTCTGGGTGGATCCCAAGCCACGAGCGGGCAGGTCACCGGGAGCCCGAGCTCAGCGGCTCCACGCGCAGCCAAAGTCCACCCTCTGCGCGCAGGATGAGCTCCGGCATCCTGCACGGCTCCTCCTCGTTGGGCAGGATCCGGAAGCGCAGCAGCGTGAGCGCCAGGACCACCTTCATCTCGGTCATGGCGAACGTCTTCCCAATGCAGTTCCTGCGGGCGGAAGTGAGGGCTCTGACTCACCAGGGACCCCAGCAGATCCCATCGCGCCCAGAACTTGGCCTGGGACCCCTAGTCCCGCCCGCAGGGATCCATAAGTGGGCTAACCCATGCCTGGGACCCCCATGTGGGCTTGCCTATCCCCTGAGCTTGGCCCAGACCCCAGCCCTGAACTCAGGCCAGCAGACAGGGGGAAGGGGCTCTGCCCACACCGAGGAGCCCTTGTTAGACGCAACCTCCACTCCCCAAACCCTTACCTCTAACCTCTGGAAGAGGGGAAAGAAGGAGAGCCATCCTCAATTTCCCCCTTTTCATGCCCCACAGCCATGTCTGGGATCTCAGTCCCAGACCCCTGGCCCCACCACCCTGTCCCGCCTCAGTTGCCCACTGCGCTCACCTGGGGCCTGCAGAGAAGGGAATAAAAGCCAAGGGAGACCTCTTCTTGATGTTTTCTGGGTCAAAGCGGAAGGGATTGTATACCTGGGAGCAGAGAGAGGCAGGGCTGCTGGATGGGGTTTCCCAGGACAGCCAGCTTGGGAAAGGCAGACTTGTGTTTGATGGGGGAAGGTGATGTTTGATTTGCCAGGTCAGAACCCTGCGCCCTCCCCTAGGTCCCCCTGGGAGAATAGACAAGGAGGTGGGTGGGCCGTGGGGACGGAGGGAGAGGCAGCACCTCAGGGTCTGGCCACACGGATGGGTTGTGGTGGGTCGCGAAAATACTAATGAGACAGGTAACACCTGTGGGAGATGAAGGACCAGTCAGGAAGTTTCCCCCTGCCTGATGGGCCCCTCTTCCTACCCAGGAGTATCCTCCCCCTGAGGTTGTGGGCACCTTTGGGGATGACCCGGCCATCTGGGAGCCTGATGTCCTGGGTACAGCAGCGGGCAATGACTGTAACCGGGGGGTGCAGCCTCAGACTCTCCTTGATGCACATGGTCAGGAAGGGCAACTGGGCCAGGTCGTCCCTAAGGAAGCCCCCCAACAATTATCCAGGCAGCAAAAACAGAGACTCTTCCCCCCCCAGTCCTCTAGTGCCCCATGAGATCCCTTCTCCCTATACCAAAATAAATTCCAGATGGATCAAATATCTCCAAACTCATTGACTTTTGTACATTAAATATGTACAGCTTTTTATATGTCAATCATACCTCAATAAAGTGGTTTTTAAAAAAGAAAAGCGATATCACAGAAGAAGAGAAAATTTAGCTGGGTGTTTTTAGAAGATTTTCTGAGCAAAACACAGCACCCAAAAGCCAACCATAAAAAGTTTTACAAATTTGCATAAAAATTACATATTGTTTATTGCAAGAGAGCAAAATCAAAAGCCAAATGAGTGAGAAACAACAGAAACAGATCCAGTGTTCTTTCTCTCATGGTATTAGAGATACTAGCTAATGCAATTAGACAAGAGAAAAAAGGAGAGTAATGCAATCTGAAATGTAGGGGTAAATGTGTCATTTTTGGCAAATAGTGATTCTATGCTTAGAAAACACAAGAGAATACACCAGAAAACCTTTATAAACATTGACGATAAAGTAAGGGGGTTAGATTCTTTTTATTTAGTCCGCTTCAAATTGTGTGGTGATTTAAATTTTTAACAGCTGGTACAGTTAACTGGTTCAAACTGGAAAACTATAAAACACCACCCCTCTGACTCAACCCCACTCATTTCCCATTCTCACAGTTTGCCTAGGTTCTTATTTTTTATTTATCCTTTCAGAGTTACTTTTTTGCATTAAAAAATTTTTAGAGTAGCATACTATATATTATGCACACTGCTCTGTATCTTTTTCATTCAACAGTATAGCAATCTCTTCTTGTATATTTCCTGGGATTTGTGTTGAGAATAAAGGCATCCATATTCTGGAATTCTAAAATAATTTCCCACAGTTTCCTCTAGAGCTTTTAAGACACTTTTATTTTTTTATTTTGTTTAAAATAAAATTTTAATTTTATTTTAAATTTTTTTATTTTAAATATTTGATTCCATCTTGATGTTATATTATTACAAGACATGAGAAGCAAGTTGAATTAACTTTTTTCTGGATAGCTCCCCAGTTATTCCAAGAGCTTTTTAATTTTTTTTAATATGAGACTCCATGCTTACCATTTACTAGGTTCACTGGACACAAAATTTACATGCATATTAAAAAAATTAGTTTTCCCTAATGATGTACTGTATGGTGACTAAATAACATAATAAAAAAATTTTTAAAAATTAGTTTTCCATGTTGAAATAACAATCAATTAGAAAAGATAAAAGAAAAGATGATGATGATATAAATACCTGGATTAAGCTTAGCCCCCCCAAAAATATAGAGATTGAAATCTTTATATTCCAATGAATTTTTAAACTTCTGTCAATACAAATAGAAGATATGAGTCAGCATAGCAACAGAAGTGTCTTAGAGTTAATTTAACAAAATATGCATAAGATCTCTAAGAAAAAATTTTAGACTTTATTAAAAGGCTAAAGAGTATTCAAATATCCAAAAATGGGAGTATTCCTTCCACAATCTAGGATGGTATGTGTTCATATCATGAAGTAATCTGTTTCCACAAGTCAATCATATATTCGACTCAACCAATAGAATATATTCAGTTCAAGTGAAAATCTACCTGATACCTTTAGGAACTTGGTAACCTTACTCTAAAACATTTCAGGAAGGATAAAAGATCATGAAGAGTTAGGTCAATTTAAAAATGAAAGATTAGGGGGTGCCTGGGTGGTTGGTTGAGCATCTAGCTTTTGATTTCAGCTCAGATCATGATCTCAGGGTTGTGGGATCGAGCCCCATGTCAGGCTCCATGCTCAGCGCAGAGTCTGCTTAAGGTTCTCTCTCCCTCTGCCCCTCCCCACCTCTCAAATAAATAAATAAATCTTTAAAAATAATAAAAATAAAAATGAAAGGGTGCCTGGGTGGCTCAGTTGGTTAAGCATCTGCCTTCAGCTCAGGTCATGATCCCAGGGTCCTGGGATCGAGCCCCACGTTGGACTCCCTGCTCAGTGGGGATCCTCCTTCTCCTTCTGCCTCTTCCCCTGCTTGTGCGCTCTCTCTCTCATAAATAAAATCTTTTTTAAATTGTTAAAAAATAAAAATGAAAGATTAAGGAAGAGAAACTCACTCTACCAGATATTAAGACCTACCACAAAGGTGCAGTGATCAAACAAACACCCAGTGTGGCCATGCTGCAAGAACAGGAAAAGAGACCCATGCAACAGAAAATGTGAGTAACTGAAGCCTTAACATCTGGTAAGGGAAGCCCACAAAACCCTAGAATAAGGATAGACAGTAGGGCTGTGAAAGAAAATTTGGACAAATTTGTCTCCATAAAAATTAACCAAAAGTGCCCCTCAAAAGTCAAAAGGCAATCTTTTGCAACACAAGAGAGAAAAGGATTACTTTTTTAAGTGAGTTATTATAAGTAAATATGAAAAAAGAGAAAACCTCAAGAGAAACAATAACAACAACAAAAAGGTGAGTACCACTCACATAAAGTGAAAGACAAATGGCTTATCAATGTGTGCAGAAGAAGGATCTGAATAGACGTTTTTAAAAGACACATGAATGGCCAACAGGTACATGAAAAGGTGCTCAAAATCACTAATTATCAGGGAAATGCAAACCAAAACTACAATGAGATCTCACCTCACACCTCACAACTGTTAGAATAGCTATTATTAAAAACACAAGAGACTATAAGAATAAAAAAAAAAACACAAGAGATAAATTCTGATGAGGATGTGGAGAAAAAGGAACCCTGTACAGCTGGTGGGACTGTAAATTGATTCAGACACTGTGGAAAACAGTATGATGTTTCCTCAAAAAAATTAAAAAGCAGAACCACCACACTATCCAGCAATCTCACCTCTGGGTAGTTATCCAGAGAAGATGAAAACTCTAACTCGAAAAGTGTATATATAACCCCATGTTCATTGGAGCATTATTTATAATAGCCAATGTTATGAAAACCGCTTGTGCCCATCAATGGATGAATGGGTAAAGAAAATGTGATATATATTCAATGGAATGTTACTCAGCCATAAAAAAAGAAATCAAGCCATTTGCAATGACATAGATGGACCTTACAGGCATTATGCTAAGGAAATAAGTCAGACAGAGAAAGACAAATATCATATGATTTCACTTATAGGTAGAATCTAAAGAAACAAACAAACAACAAAAACAAGCTCATGGATACAGAGAGCAGACTGGTTGTTGCCAGAGGTGGGGGGTGGGAGAAAAATGGGTGAAGGAGTCAAAAGGTAATAACTTCCAGTTATAAAATAATTAAGTCATAGGGATGTTATCTACAGCATTACATAATTACTGTATTTTCATTAATAATACTGTATTGACTATAGTTAATAATACTGTAGGTAATCATACTGTATTGCATATTTGGAAGTTGCTAAGAGAGTAGATCTTAAAAGTTCTCACCACATGAAAAAAAAATTCCATAATTATGTGTGGTGACAAATATTAGCTAGACTATTTGTGCTGATCATTTTGCAATATATACAAATATTAACTCATTTGTTGTACACCTGAAAGTAATAGAATGTATGTCAATTATACCTCAATATTAAAAAGTGTTCGGAGTAGCCCCCCAAAATGTGCAAAAGATGTTAAACCTCTTATTTAAAGAAATGTTCATAAAAAGAGGAAATATAAAAAATTGGCAAAGATTTAAAATTCAATACAATAATACCATAGGTAAAGGTATGGGAATGCTGAAAGAATGTCCAATGGAAAAAAGACAGTCTCTTCAACAAATGATGTTGGGAAAATTGGACAGCCACATGCAGAAGAATGAAACTGGACCATTTCCTTACACCACACACAAAAATAGTCTCAAAATGGTTGAAAGACCTAAATGTGAGACAG
>NC_138369.1:9141261-9170256 GCF_054177405.1 Leptonychotes weddellii | reverse complement strand
CACACACACACACACACACACAAAATCAAGGAAACCTCTGCATTGCAAGTGTGCATCTTAAGCAGCTGCAGAGAAACAGAGACATCTCCACAATAAGTTCAAGGAAAAAGTCCCACCGTGAGAAATTCCCTGTTGTGTTAGAGAGTGATGTGGCACACAGGCCAGTGGGGAACTCTTTGTTGGGCCATAATGAGTGCAGAGTCCAGGATAAAGGCATATCTCATGATCAGACCGGCTTAATGTTTTCCTGTGGGCATGAGGGGGGGATTTAAGGTTGATCATACTACATAATTTATACGTATTTATAATTTGTTGAAAATATGTATATTTAAGAGAATGACAAATACTGTATAATATCACTTATATGCAAAACCTAAAAAAGCTGAACTCGTGAAAACAGAGTAAAATTGTTGGTTACCAGGGACTGAGGGGGGTTTGGGGAGATGTTGTTTAAGGGTACAAATTTGCAACCAGTAGATAAATAAGTCCTGGAGGTCTCACCCATAGCATAGTGATTATGGATAACAATACTGTACCAGTAACTTAAAAGTTGCTAAGAAACTAGATCTTAGTTGTTCCCACCACAAAAATGAAATGGTAATTATGTGACATGATAGAGGTATTAGCTAATGCTACAGTAGTAATCATATTGCAATATGTAAATGTATCAAATCAACACATAGTACACCTTAAACTTACACAATGTTATGCGTCAATTATATCTCAATAAAAAAATGTTTTCTTTAGGCACCTGGCGGGCTCAGTTGGTAGAGCCTGTGACTTGATTTCAGGGTTGTGAGTTTCAGCCCTATGTTGGGTGTAGAGATTACTTATAAATGAAATTTTAAAAAAAGTTTTCCTTAAATTGTTTCTGAATATGAATTTATGAATTATTTTAAAAGGCAATTTATCATAATACTTAATGGACATTAGTTTATTGTGATACTGTTTTACACAACAACACATGTAATTAAAATGCACAAGCAATAAATTAGTCAAATTAGCCAAAGCTAAAAAAAAAGAAAATATGTTTATTCATGTTTAAGTTGAATAGTAAACTATTCTTCATTTATCCTAAAGTTGAATTCAATTTTTCTCTGTAACTTGAGCAATAAAAATATCCCATGTTATCATGAAGTGGGAGGATGTAGGAAACAATTTCAGTCAAAAGTGGGAAACCCAGACCATCCTCCTTTGCAGAATGTACACTGCACTGCATATTTCCTGTTACCCCTCATGTACATTATCTCATTATAGCCTCACAATGAGGGATCAGGGCAGATAAATTCACATAAAGCAGAGCTTTCTGTATACTCTGCACACAGGTGACCCCCAAATTCTTATCTTCATCCCTATCCAACTGCCTACGCCGTATCTCCACATGGATATCTAGTAGGCTTCTCAAACTTAGTGTGTCCAAAACTTAACTCTTGGAAGTTCTCATTGTCGTTATCATTATCTCTGTCTGTCTGTCTGTCTGTCTCACACACACATACAATTCTTCCACAATCTTTCTATCTCAGAAAACAGCAACTCGATCTTAATTCCCTGAAAACATTTCTGCTCAAAAATCATAGAGCCCTTCTCTAACCATACCACACAAAATGGAAACACCCTGGCCATGTCCTATGTCTCTTGATCTGTGTTACTTATCTGACACGTGCTTATTACCACCTGCATATATCTGCTTGTTGGATATTGTCTGTCTCTGCCCCCAGAATGTTGTTTGAGGTAGTCAGGGACTCTCTGCCCATTTTGCAAACTGCTATATGCCTACACAGTATATGTAAGTTCTCAAATATTTGTTGAATAAATCAATTTAGAAGAATGATGGCAAATAACTGTGAGGTACATTTTTGTCTATCCAAGCAGAAGTCCAAAAAAATTTTCAAGTTTGTTAACACTGTTGCAGTGGGGTGGGGAAATTGGCTCTCATACATTGCTCTTTGTGCTTAGGCAGCTCACTTCCTCTCTCTGAGCCTACCCTGAAAGAATGCACAGCATCTACCTTCTAAGATAGTTTTAAGACTGAAGTAAGACATTGGGGCGCCTGGGTGGCTCAGCTGGTTAAACAACTGCCTTCGGCTCAGGTCTTGATCCTGGAGTCCCAGGATTGAGTCCCGCATCGGGCTCCCTGCTCAGCAGGGAGTCTGCTTCTCCCTCTGACCCTCCTCCCTCTCATGCTCTCTCTCTATCATTCTCTCTCTCTCTCTCAATAAATAAGTAAAACTCTTAAAAAAAAAAAAAGACTGAAGTAAGACAATGCTTGTGAAGGGCTTAGCATGGTGCCTGGCACAAGGATATCCACAGTAGTTAGGATGGCCTTATAATTTCAAGTTTTGTTTGATGAGCTTGGGATCAGGGAGAGAGGTGTGAGTTGAGGCAATGACCAATTGGAACCATCAACTCTGATGTATCCATCTTTGTTATCAGTGCTGCAGAAGGAGTAGGTCTTCAGTGGAGAGGATTGGGGTCCAGCAGGGGGCACCATTGGGAGAAGTGCTGCTCCAACTAAACTTCCTGATCTAACCCTCTTCTCCCAGAATTTTCTTCTCCTGGAATATCCTCCTCTCTATGGCTCCTAGCCTCCATGAATGGTCCCCATGACTCATCACCATGGCAACAGCTAATGGCACTAGAGATTGGTGAAACCTAGGTCTCTCAAGAGATAAAAAGATGCTCTGAATTGCAAACAGGCTTTGCAGTGGTTAAGTGATGACGCAAAGTGGCGTTGGTTAAATCACATCCCATCTCTTGGCCTCAGTTTCTTATCGTTAAAATGGGTTTAATAATAACGTAGTCATCCCTTAGGATAGTTCTGAGAATTAAATAACATCATCTATGTAGGGCAATTGACAATGACTGGCATGCAATGGCACTCAATTAATAAGAACTTTTTAAGACCTGTTCAATAATTATTTGCAACCTTCTGTGTCTCAAATCCTGTGCTAGTTTTGGTAGTATGGAGATGGGTCCATTGCTATTCCCTGTCTTTGAAGAGTTTCTAGGTTCTTGATGGAATGACACACAGAGAAATACCAGGGCTCTCACCAAGATATGGACCAAGCACTAACGGCCACCAAAAGGGGCATGACTCTCACCAGTGCTCCCCAGAGGACACTTGGAAGTTTATGGAGAATTTTTGGTTATTACAGCTGAAGGAGGGTGAGATGCTCTACAATATCTAGTGGGTGAAGCCCGGGGATGCTGTTCAACATCCTACAATGCACAGAACAGCCCCTACCACAAAGAATGAGCCATCGCCAAATGTCAATAGTACCAGTGATGACAAACCTTGTTGTATTTATTCAACAGTTATTGAGCATCTACTGTGCTCCAGGCACTTTTTTAGATGCCACTAGGGATACAATGTTAAACTGATTAAACATAACCCCTGATTTCAGTGCTTGTACTTGAGAGAGAAAGACGTGGATATTAAACAAATAATCAACCTAGTGAATATATACGATAAACTGTGATAAATGCTATGAAGAAAAAGAAAGAAGTTGCTATGATAAGAGTTGCTTATAATAGGGGTGGTAACTTAGTATGGGGAAATCAGGAAAGGATTTCCTGAGGACATGGCATTTAAGGTCAGACCTAAGGATGTGTAAGAGTAAAGGGAGGGTGTTCCAGGTAGAAGCAACAGCCTATGCAAAGTTCCTGAGGTCCTAGCATGCTTGATTTATTACAGAACAGCCAAGGGGCTAGTGGGGCTGGAGAGCAGGGGAGGGCTGAGGGATAGAACTGGAGATGAAGCAGTGATCCAACCACACTAGAGTTTGTACTGTATCTCAAGAGTATACAAACAGACTGGTGATTTTTCAGATTTTCCCTTTAGAAAGATCCCTCTGGCCTCTGGACAGAGATAGCCTGGGGTGGGGGTGAGGGGGAGGAGGAGGAGGAGGAGGAGGAGGAAAACACCCTTGAGTAAGGAGCTGGCAAGGCAAGGGGATCAAGGTCAACATTGGAGGAGAACAGAACAATAGAGGTGAAGGCAGTAAATTGCATCTCTTAAGCTGGCCTTTGCCTCCAGCAATTAGCATTGAAACACTCCAATTAGTGCAGGGAGGGAAGGGTCCCCTAAAGTCTGGAGGTGTCCCCAGCAACAGCCGTTCTCTGTGCTCCAGGCCTTTTAATCACCTCTCTGGGCTCTGGCTCTGCCTTGGGGGATACCAAAGAATGTGGCACAAAGGGGACCATTAGCAAGGAATGGCAAACAGTTAAGAATGGAGGGGGTGGGGGGAACTTCAGAAAGTGGGAGCTGAATACTAGAGGGGAGGTGGGACAGGACCCCTGGGTGTGGGGACCAGTCCTGGTCAGCACTAGTGAGCAGAGGGGTGGCGGGCTGTCTCCACCTCTGTGATGTCAAGGATCATCACCTAAGATCCTGCTGTGTTTACATTGACTTTCTGGCATATATTCCTATTCCTATTTTCTGTCACCAGATAAGTTAATGATGGCTTCTATTTTTTGGTCCTTTTCAGGAAAAATAAATGCAAGGTTATTGGGGGTGGGGCAAGGCAGGGAGAGTCTAGCAGGGCAGGGACTAGGGTCAGGCAAGTGAGGCATTCACCTTGACCACCAAATTTAAGGGGCCACCAAAAAATTCAGTGATCTAGATAGATCATATTTAATGCAGCATTTTAAAAGTCAAAATTAATGCAAAAAAATTATGATGAACAGCACATCAACATTTTAAATAAAGATGGGATGCAACGCTGTGCTTTCGTAGTCCTGCCTCAAACATCTGTCCTGACCCAGCCCTTGGAGTTTAGAATACGTCACTTACAGAAACAACATACATTCACTAAGTTCAGTTTCTCTGGTTGTTTTAAATTTTCAAAACAACTAATACTAAATAAAGCAAAGGACTAAACACATGGTTTATTTAAATTTCAGAATGCGTTGACATTGGTCAGTCAAACTAGAGTAAGTTGATTTTCTGATGACCACAGGGAGCCACACTGACACTTCTTGGATATAATCCAGAAGCCATTTTTGCCATCAGCTCTTTCAAATTCACAGTCTCTTACCCATTTCCCAGGCCAACCAGTATACTCCAAGATGTCTCTGGATCTGTGACCAGACAAATTCTGGCTACACCCCAAGACTTGTGCTGGTCACTTAAACATACCTTGTATATGACAACTCTAAGAGGGGCGGCTCTTACCATCTGGGACTCTTTCTCATTTTGTAAGGGAGGCAAAGGATGTTGCCAAATATTGCTAATTAACTACCTCGAATCTTCTCAATATAACCCAGGGACCTGGCTTCAAAAGGGGTCAGAGTTTCTTTTTTCTTACAGAAAATTTATTTAATTTTTTGTGGAATTCAATTCAATTCAATTTATTTATTTATTTATATTATTATTATGTTCATATAGCCAGCATATAGCACATCATTACTTTTTGATGTAGTGTTCAACAATTCATTAGTTGCGTATAATACCCAGTGCTCATCACCACACGTGCCCTGCTTAATACCCATCACCCAGTTACCCCACCCCCATCCCCTCCCTTCTGTAATCCTCAGTTTGGTTCCAAGTTTTTTTGTTTTTTTTTTTAAAGATTTTATTTATTTGAGAGAGAATGAGAGAGAGCACATGAGAGGGGGGAGGGTCAGAGGGAGAAGCAGACTCCCCGCCGAGCAGGGAGCCGGATGCGGGACTCGATCCCGGGACTCCAGGATCATGACCTGAGCCGAAGGCAGTCGCTTAACGAACTGAGCCACCCAGGCGCCCCCGAGTTTTTTTAGAGCAAACAGTTTGGTGTTTGAACATGACAATATTTTCTATATTAATACATCTATTAATGAAAACCAAAACCAGAAATGCTACAGCCAGTTTTATCAAGCTTATAACGTGTCTCTCCCATCCTTTCACACTGGGTGTTTCTTCCTAACCTTCCCACCCCCCCAGAACAGCATATCTCCAGTTCTGCCTCATTTCATTAGTGCTTGCTAAAATTGGTCCCTCCTTTCCAATACAGGTCTTCATCCCTTCTTGGAACACACTGGCTTCCTCTCCTTGTAACCCCTGAGAAATGTAGGCTTCTGATCCCCAGTTCCAACTTAAAGAATTCTAGTTTTTCCACTTCAGGGGCAAGAACTTTAACCAATGGATTTAATCTATATCTCTGTTTCCTCATCTTCAAAATGGAGCTAATAATATGATCTTCCTTGTGAAGTAAAAGAACTGCTATGTATTAAATCATTTAAGACTGTACCTATCAGTAGTCATCAGGGAAAATCAAATCAAAACCACAATAAGATACCACTAGAATGGTTATGATCAAAAAGTTAGATGTGTTTGTGTTGGCAAGGATGTAGAGAAACTGGGACCCTCACACACTGCTGGGGGGGATGTAAGATGATGCAGCCACTTTGGAAAACAGTCTAGCAGTTCCTCAAATGATTTAGCATAGAGTTACCATACGATCCCTCAATTCCACTCCTAGGTATATATCCCCCCAATGAAAATGTAGAAAATGTATGTCCACACAGAAACTTGAACATGAATGTTTATTGCAGCATTACTCATTATAGCCAAAAGTCAGAAACAGACCAAATATCTATCAACAGATGAATGGATAAACAAAGTGCAGTCTATCCAAACAATGGGATATCATTCAGCCATAAAAAGGAATGAAACACTGATTCATGCTACCATGTGAGTAAACCTTGAAAACATGCTAAGTGAAAGAAGCCAAACACCAAAAGATCAATATTGTATGACCCTTTATAAAAAAATGTCCAGAACAGGCAAATCTATAAAGACAGTGGATTAGTAGCTGCTTAAGCCTGGAGGGGAGGGAGGAAAGAGGGATGACAGCTAAATGGTACAAGGTTTTATTTAGAGGTGATGAAAATGTTCTAAATTGACTGCAGTGATGATTACATATATCTTTAAGTGGTTGAATTATATGGTATGTGAAGTACATCTCCATAGAGCTGTTTTTTAAAAGACCACACCTAGCTGATGATAAATGGCCCCCAAAATGGGGGAAAAAATGGAAGCTGTTATCACCATAACTATTAATAAGGAAAGAAGGAAGATTGGAAGGAAGGAAGGAAGGAAAGAAGGAAGGAAGGAAGGAAAAAAAGGAAGGAAGGAAGGAAGAGAGAGAGAAAGAAAAAAAGAAAGAAAGTTACTTTTGTTTCCAACTCAAATATCTTGCTCTATCTTTGAGCTAAAGATTCTGTAGAGCAGGGATTTCCAAACTGTCATCATCAGACCAGCAGCCTCAGCACTGAGAGTTTGTTAGAAATACAGATTTTAGAGCCCTTTCACAGATGTGTTGAATCAAACACTTTGGAGGGGGGCCCAGCAGCCTGTGACCTAACCAGCCCTCAGGTGACTGTGATGTGTCCCCAACTTGGAGACCCATTACCCCAAAGGACTCACTGGGCTGACCCCATACTGCATCCCTGCACCTTGCTGGCTTTGCGACCCTGAGCAAGTCCCAAACCTCACTTTGCCCATTTCCTCATTTAAAAATGTGGCACAACCCCAAGGGGCTGCCTGACTCTGCCTGAGCACCTCCCTTGAAGCAGGACCCAGCCTGTGGATGCTTCCCCTTAATATATCTGACTCCACAACACATGAAAGAGAAATGGATATTTATTGAGGATTTCAAGGGAGTCCGGGAAGGGGAATTTACATCAGGCACTTGATGGCAACTTCATAAACCTTATGAAATGCCCATTTACATGCCTGTTCTTTCCTCAAACTTCTTCACCAGTCACTGGGCCCATCACCTCCTTTATGTCCTGGTCAACTTCCAGCAACTGGTTTTTCCTCCTGTCCCGGTCCTTTCCCTCAGCCCAGTCCTCACTTCCTTAGTCCTCTCCCACATCTTTGCACCACCTGTCCACACATATCTTTTCTCCCAAGAAGAAATTCAGATTGCCTCTCTTTCTTTCTGTAATTTGCATACTCAGTCATTCGGCTCAGCCAACAAGGGCAACACTTGGGGGAGACACATTTCCACCAAAAATGTGAAGAACGAAAAAAATGAACAATCATTTTCTTCATCAAAAATGCTTTCTTTTCCTCAACATGGTATTCAGAACGAGAGCAATGATGTGTCTGGAGCAGAGGACAATGCTCAGCACACAGTAGGTGCCCAATCACAATTTATGTATTTTGGGCAAAGCAAGTGTCCCTCATTCACATATTTGTGATAAACCATGCACATAAGCTTCCCAACACAGCGATGTGGGCATGACGCCCCCACCCACCACCCCCAGCCACCCTCAGGCACAGGAACCAGGAGGAAGCTGACATACATGATCAATATTGGGGAGTTTGTGACCCCAGTGAATCCAGGAGGAATGAGGTCACTGAGACAGGGGGAAAGGAGAGAAAACACACCTAGAATTTAGAGTACTTGCCAAGAAGGCAGGTGGGGGAATTCACATAGAAGAATCACCACCGGGTGCACCTGGGTGGCTCAGTCGGTTAAGCATCTGCCTTCAGCTCAGGTCATGATCTCAGGGTCCTGGGATTGAGCCCCACATCGGGCTCCCTGCTCAGAGGGAAGTCTGCTTCTCCCTCTCCCTCTGCTGCTCCCCCTGCCTGTGCATTTTCTCTCTCAAACAAATAAGATCTTACAAAAAAAGAATCATCACCAGTGAAGCATAATCATTCCCATTTTATAGATGGAAGCCTGAGGTGACTCTACCCAACACATCCCCTGCCACAAAAGAAACCACTTCAGGAGCTCTGGGGATCGAGTTTGCTGAGGAAGGTCTTCTTCATGGCAGTCTTCAGCTCCTTGTTCCTGAGACTAAAGATGATGGGGCTGAGGAAGGGTGTGAGGACCGTGTAGGTGATGCCCATCAGGCTGTCTCCTTCCAGAGACTGGGGAGACTTGGGCTTGAGGTAGATGACAGAAGCAAAGCCATAGTGCACGATCACCACAGTGAGGTGGGAGGCACAGGTGGAGAAGGCTTTGTGCCGACCCTCAGCTGAGGGGATCTTCAAGATGGCAGCCACGATGAAGGCATACGAGAGGAGGATGAGGAGAGAGCAGCCCAGCAGGGCGGTGATGCACACCAGACCCACGCCCAGGGCCACTATTGGTACATTAGTTCCACAGGCCAGCTTCAACAGTGGTGGCACATGGCAGAAGAAATGGTGGATCTCATGGGGTCCACAGAAGTTGAGGTGGAAAATGGCTGTGGTCACCACCAGCCCCATGACCGAGCCACCAGCCCAGGACCAGGCCACCAGGAAGGCGCAGCCACGGGGGCTCATGAGCACGTTGTAACGCAGGGGGTGGCAGATGGCCACGTAGCGGTCATAGCCCATGGCAGTGATTAGGAGGGAGTGGGTGAAGCCGAACATGAAGGAGAAGAACATCTGGCTGACACAGGCTGCAAAGGCAGTGGTGTGGCATGTGGAGAGCAGGTCGGCCAGCAGGCGCGGGGTGATGGCCAAGGTGTAGAGGATCTCGGAGGTGGACAGGGCACACAGGAAGAGGTACATGGGCGTGTGCAGGCCGCGATCGCTCCAGACAGTGGCCATGATGAACAGGTTCCCCAACAGCGTAAAAAGGTACATGAGCAGGAACAGCAGGAAGAAGACGGGCAGGAGATGTGGCGGGAAGGTGGAGAAGCCCATGAGGATGAATTCAGACACGGAGCTGTGGTTTAGGCCCAGCGTGGTGGCCATCACTGGGTGGGGAGAGAGGGAAGGCAGCCCGGTGGGCAGGAGCTCCGGGTCTGCGCTGAGCCCGGCCCGAAAGGACTTCCCAGAGGGAGAGGGGACCCTCTCCCTGCAGACCATGGCCAGTCCCTCCACCATCTGCTGCTCATGATGACTGTCAGTGATCCTTGGAGCTGCTTGGGGTTCACGGAAGATTGTGAGCCTCAAGTGCATAGTACAGGGCCTGGCGCATAGTAGGAACTCAGGAAATGATGATAATAGTAATAGTAATAATAATAATAATAATAACTACTATTTTAAAATCTCAGTGGAAGGAGCTCAGGGTCTCTATTCAGCCACACCTGGGTTGAGTCCCTCTTCAGAGCTTGTCAGTGCCTCCAGCCGTGTTTCTAAGTAGGAATGGAAAATTAAAGGAAAAAGCAACAATTCAGACTTCTTTTTAAAAAAAGTTATTATGCAAGGGTCTCCAATAAAAATTTTCAAATTGGAACAATCTGGTGCTGGTTGGAATTCCATCTTTGAAAGGTTAATGCAGATCCTGCCATTACTATCCCCAGTCTGCTGCATCAACTCGGGGCTGTTTGCAAGGCTTAGCAAGTATTACGTGGTGGCTTTTTTTTTTTAATGACAAAACTCTACCATGTTATCCACATGAGTTAAATAAGTTTGAGAAGTTGTTTTAAAACAGTGCTTCCAACAACTACACCAACAGCAACAACATTGGGTTGGTTCCTTAATCTTTTTGAGCCTTAGTTTCCTCATCCCTAAAAGGAAGCTGACCATAATAATATCTAGCTGACAAAGTTGTTATAAGGATTAAATAAGATTATACATATAATGTACTTACTATAGGGTGTGGAATAGGTAATAAACACTGGAGAAGTTAAGAGTGAGGACAAGCATGAGTGACCAGAATCAGATTCTCTTAAAATGTAGCAACTTATGGTTGTATCTCTCTTTTAATTGGGTATTTAAAACATTTACCTCTTTTGTAATTAATGGTGTTTTAAGACTTAATTCTGTCACATTATTTTTTTTTTAATTTTATTTATTTATTTGAGACAGAGAGAACGAGAGAGAGAGCACATGAGAGGGGGGAGGGTCAGAGGCAGAAGCAGGCTCCCTGCCGAGCAGGGAGCCCGATGCGGGACTCGATCCCGGGACTCCAGGATCATGACCTGAGCCGAAGGCAGTCGCTTAACCAACTGAGCCACCCAGGCGCCCTCTGTCACATTATTTAATACTTGAGCTGTTATATATATATATTAATGTACATAGCTAATATATACTTACATATGTATATTTAATCTGTACAAATACACACAGACACATGTACATTCCTATTTACTACACCAAAAGCAAACAAAAAGAAAAAAAACCCAAACACTAAGAGCATGTAATTATCACCATAAAGGACCCTGTGTGAGGCCATAAAGGAAGAGCAGGTACATTGTACCAATATTACAAAGACCCAGGTATCTGACCATTTGGCAATGAAACTAAAACTTAAGAAGAAGAGGATAACTCAAAATTCCCAAATATTTAGAATGTAAATATTAGGTTGAACCATTTGACATTACCACAGTTACATAGTACTCATTAATCTTTAGGTTGAAAGGAAAATTAAGATGGTTTCACTTATTTGTGGAACATAAGGAATAGCATGGAGGACATTAGGAGAGGAAAGGGAAAAATGAAGGGGGGAATCAGAGGGGAGACGAACCATGAGAGACTATGGACTCTGAGAAACAGACAGGGTTTTAGAGGGGAGGGGGGAGGGGGGATTGGTTAGCCCGGTGATGGGTATTAAGGAGGGCATGTACTGCATGGAGCACTGGGTGTTATATGCAAACAGTGAATCATAGAACACTACATCAAAAACTAGTGATGTACTGTATGGTGACTACCGTAACATAATAAAATAAAATTAAAAAAAAGAAATATTAAGAAGTGCATGATAATGAAAAGTTGAAATAACTAAATGAAATGGATTGGATTGTGTCCTGGGATAGAAAAAGGATATGAGTGGAGAGCCAGAAAAATTATAGTAAGATCTGTTGTTTGCTATATAGTGTTATATACCAATGATCATTTCCTGGGTCTGATCATTGTCCTGGGGTTCTGTAAGATCCTGTCATTAGAAGGGGTTGGTGAGGGGAGGATAAGAATTTTTTGTATTGTTTTTGCAACTTTTTCATAAGTTTAAAATTCGTTAATAATAAAACATTACAAAATAAGATATCACTCAAAGTTGTACAAAACCTGTCAACAATCTAGGAATTACTTTAAACAAGAACACACAAGAGCTTCATGGAGAACAATTAAACCTCTATTAGATAGAAAACATGACAGATCATATAAATAAATGGATGAAAAGAAAAGACAATATAATAAAGATGTTCATTCTCTCCCATATTTAATCTATACATGCAATGTAATCTTTGCAGAAATATCCAGTAGGATTGCTTGAGAAAGATGATAAACTTATTCCAAAGAGTTTATGAAAAAATAATGACCCATGAATCACTGAGGAAGTCTTGAAATGAAGAGTGAAAAGAGGTGGGGGTGGGTGGGGGAAATTGCCTTCTGAGATACGGAGACATTCTACAGAGTCTTGGAAACAAAACAGTGTAGGATTAGTGCAAGGACAGACGGATGACCAGTGGTTCCGAATGCAGACCTCCGAAACAGAGCCGGCCATTTGTATATGGTTAAAGTCACACCACAGATCTTTTGGAAAGAGATGAATTGTTTAGGGGATGCTGTTGAGGAAAGTATCTCTGTACAAACAAAAACCAAAACTGGACTCTCAATATCCCAATGAAAAGAGAATCAAGATAGATTAGTAACATAATTGTGATAGATAAAAACCTAGCTAATGAGAGCAAGTATAACAGGATCTTTGTGCTCTAAGAACAAGAAAGAAGTTCCTTAAACAGAAAAAAAAAAAAAAGCACAAACCTTAAACAAAAAAGATTGATGCTTTTACATCAGATTTATGAATCATATTAACAAATAGCATCACGGATAAAGTTAACAGATGACAGAGAACAGGGAGCTATTTGCAATATAAGTAAGTTCTAGAGTTCTGCTGTACAGCCTAGAGCCTATACTTAACAATATGATAGTGTGCATTAAAAACTTCTTAAGAATAGGGATGCCTGGGTGGCTCAGTCAGTTAAGAGGCTGCCGTTGGTTCGGGTCATGATCCCAGGGTCCTGGGATTGAGTACCACATCGGGCTCCTTACTCAGCAGGGAGCCTGCTTCTCCCTCTGCCTGCCACTCGCACTGCTTGTGTTCTCTCTCTCTCTCTCTGACAAATAAATAAATAAAATCTTTAAAAAAAAATAAACGTCTTAAGAATATAGACAACCCTGGGTGTTATACGAAAACAATGAATCATGGATCACTACCTCAAAAATGAATGATGTGGTGTGCCTGGGTGGCTCAGTTGTTAAGCGTCTGCCTTCGGCTCAGGTCATGATCCCAGGGTCCTGGGATCGAGCCCCGCATCAGGCTCCCTGCTTGGCGGGAAGCCTGCTTCTCCCTCTCGCACTCCCCCTGCTTGTGTTCCTGCTGTTGCTATCTCTCTCTGTCAAATAAATAAAAAAAATCTTTAAAAACAAAAACAAAAACAAAAAAACTAATGATGTATTGTATGGTGACTAACATAACATAATAAAATTAAATTAAATTAAAAAAAGAATATAGACAACAATATTGTATTATAATCATCAAACTTGCTAAGAGATTAGACCTTCATTATTCCTAACACAAAAAAGAAATAATCATTTTGTGACCTGGTTAGAAGTGCTAACTATCGGGCGCCTGGGTGGCTCAGTCGCTGAGCGTCTGCCTTCGGCTCAGGTCATGATCCCAGGGTCCTGGGATCGAGTCCCACGTCGGGCTCCCTGCTCGGCGGGAAGCCTGCTTCTCCCTCTCCCACTCCCCCTGCTTGTGTTCCTGCTCTCGCTATCTCTCTGTCAAATAAATAAATAAAATCTTTAAAAAAAAAAAAAGAAGTGCTAACTATCACTGCAAGGGCAATCATATTACAATATATAAACATACCAACTCAGCAGGTTGTACACCTTAAATTGATACAATGTTATCTGTCACTATATTTCACTTTTTTTATTATGTTAAGTTAACCACCATACAGTACATCATTAGGTTTTGATGTAGTGTTCAATGATTCATTAGTTGCATATATGTCAATAAAAAAGAACTTGTTAAGATGATAAATTTTGTTAATGTTATTAACACACAAACACAAAGAGGAAGGGGACACAAGGAATCTTTTGGAGTTGATGGGTATGTTTATTACCTTGATTGTGGTGATGGTATCACAATTATAGGCACATATGTCCAAACTCATCAAAATGTATACATTAAATAAATGCAGATTTTTGTATATTATGTATACTTCAGTCAAACAAAAAAAAAAATCCACTGACAAGAGACCAATATCTAGAATCTACAATGAGAAAAAAGAGAAATGAGAAAACCAAGGAGAAAAAAGACAGGATCATAATAGAAAGCGAGCAACGCGGGTGGGGGTGTGCACAGGAGATTTACAGCTGAGGAAATGCAATAGGCAAGCAGCAAACAAAGACATGAGCAGTCGATTAGCAATTAGAGGAATTCAATTTAAAACAGCAACACCCTGTGAACAGTGAGTACAGGCATCCCCTTCCACCTGCTAGAGCAGCAAGACTTAGAAAGCTGGATCTGCTATGTGTTGGCCCAGATGTGAGATAAGTGGACTGCAGTCACTCTTGAGGGTACTTGGTGGTTCATGGCCAGATTAAGGGGACACTTACCCCAAGTCCCCACAAACACTGCTCCAAGGTCTCCATCTGAAACTCGCACACAGCTCAGTGAAGGGACATGGTCAAGGCCATTCACTGCAGCATTGTCTGTGATGGAGAGAGTCGGGGACAGTCTAAGAGACCCCCATCACCTGAGGGCGTGGAAAAGTAACATGTGGTGTGCGTGAACCATGAAGCTCTAAACAACATATAGGAAAAAAACAAACCTGACATCCACATAGCAACATGGATGGCTCTTAAACTGTAGCTCTGGGTGAAAAATTAGAAAAGAAGTATATATATTCAGGGCACCTGGGTGGCTCAGTCGTTAAGCATCTGCCTTCAGCTCAGGTCATGATCCCAGAGTCCTGGGATCGAGCCCCACATCGGGCTCCCTGCTCTGCGGGAAGCCTGCTTCTCCCTCTCCCGCTCCCCCGCTTGTGTTCCCTCTCTCTCTGAGTCTCTCTCTGTCAAATAAATAAATAAAATCTTAAAAAAAAAAAGAAGTATATATATTCATATTTACACCTGTATCACTGATACATATATATCTCAATGATACATGCATGTATATCATGATACACATATCTATCATATACATATATTACATACATTTAATGACAAGCTTTCAAGTACTTACCCAGGGGCAGGGCTCACCCCAATATTACAACACTGCTTCCATCCTCCTCACTCCCTCCCCCAGAAGATTGTCATTAAGTTTTATCTCAGATCCATGGTGAGCCAATGCTTGGAGGACCCAGAATCCCATGTGGAAAATGGACAATTGGGCTGAGTGTCAGAATGGGGTCCCTCATACAAGAAAGCAGCATTTGTGGGCTACAGAGGCCTGGGGAAGCCCAGCAATTCCGGGAATACCAGTCTCAACTCCCTCTCTGCCTCATGCCTCGGCCGCCTTTCTGACTCTGACTCCCAGCCTCTCTATGCCATGGCTAGCCCTGGCTCTGGCCTCATTCCCTGTCTCCTGGTGAACTGTGCCTGCCCAGCTCACCTTTCGACTCCACCCCTCTGCTGGCTGCCAGAGTCCATCCTCTGAGACACATGCACCTTGTGGAGTCATGCCAACCCACGGTTCAAATCCTGTGTCCTCACCATGTGTTGGGATAACCAGAGAACTGCCCTCATGGGTTCCCTGTGGGGATTTGATGCCAAGTGATGAGCACAGAGAAAGTTCTCAAGGAATGCTAGTTGGCATTGTGGTCATTTTTTATCGTCATTATCGGGCTGGTTGTCAGTCACCTTTCTCTTCCAGGTGATGCATATTGGTGCCAAACCCTGTTCTGGGGTACCCTTTGTCTACACTGTGAATGCCCCCTACCCCAGGGGTATGGGCTCCAAAATGTATAAATGGTACCAAAAAAGGGGGTCTCTCTTGGCTCTGTGTCTCTGTCTGGCACTTGTTCTGTGTCACCCATCCCAGAACAGCACTTGTGCAATACTCTCCATGGGGGTGGGGGGTCTCCAAGTGACCTGTATAGGTGTGACTTAAGGGAGGAGAAAGGCCAAGCCCTCATCCTACCTATGGGCTCTCAGCCAGAACCCCAAGCCAGGGCACACTTGGGCTAGCTCCCACATCCTGCCCCTGTGCCCTTCTTTACTCCTCGAAGGGACACTATTCAACCCACCCAGCTCTCTCTGCTTATGCATCTGTGTCAGAGACTCAAGATCGGGCTCCCAGGAGCATAAGCAGACAGAGCTGAGCACCGACACACAGATACACACGGGTTCTGAAATACACACTGGCGGCGAAACCCAGGAGACACTCGGCCAGGAACAGAGACACTGTTGCTCATTCTGCACCCCTCCACTGAGAATGAACCAGGTGCCTGGAGCTTGTATGGGATGGAGATAAGCCAGAGACACACAAACAAGGGTACCGTGGTGGGTTGAATAGCATCCCCCTCCAATTCATGTCCACTGGAACGTCAGAACGTGACCTTATTTGGAAATAGGGTCTTTGCAGATGTAATCAAGGTAAGGATCAAGGTGAGATCATCCTGGATACAGGTGGGCCCTAAATCCAATGACTGGTGTCCTCACAGGACTAGGAAGGGACACACAGGGAAGCAGGCTATATGAAGACAGAGGCAGAGGCCAAGGAATGCCTGGGGCTGCCAGAAGCTGAACGAGGCCAGGAAAGATTCTCCCCTAGAGCCTTTGGAGGGAGTGTGACCCAACCAATACCTTGGGTTTAGACTCTAGCCTCCACAACTGTGAGAGAATAAATTTCTGTTGTTTAAAGCCACCTGGTTGTGGGACTTTGTCACAGCAACCACAGGAAATGAATATGGACAAACACAAGTGCACATACACAAACAGTGCATGCAGAAGCACACACAGCGCTGCATAAATGAAGAAACACATGTACATGGTGACAAACTCAGTGTCACCCTCTGCCTCAAGACCACTCTCCCCACGCCTGGTACAGAGAACATTTCCTGCCAGGGAATGGACCCTGGCATCCCTGACTGCTGTGGGTCCAGGCTTTGGTGGAAGGAGGCAGCGTAGGCAGTAGATGGACTCAGTGCGGGATCAGGTTACTGGGACTGTAACCCCTCCTCCACCCCATCGCCCTCCCAGCCCCCTTCCTCCAACCAGAGCCTCCCTCTGCTTTGGCTTTCCATGGTCCCCATGCTTTCTCCCTTCCAGCTCCCCTCGCTCTTGCCACCTGTTCCTGGAAAACATTGCTGGAAAGAGAGTTCCTCTTGCCTTGCTTGCAGACTGTCCGCCTGGGATGCCCTGTTTGCAGCCTGGCCTGGGGCTAGGCCTCCTGCCGCGTGCGGGGCCAACGGTGAGCCAGGCGGGAGCTTTATTTCCCTGGTGCCCTCCCCTGTGGCGGATTCCCAGAGGTCTCTCCCCAGAGTCTGGGATGCAGGATGCCAGCTCTTCGAAGTCCAAGGAGGGTGGCTGGAGCCCTGGGAATGCCCCTTCTTCTCTGGATCTTTCTCTCTCTTTCCTTCCTCCATCTCTCCCTCAGGTCCTTCCTCCCTTCTTTCCTTCATCCCTCCCTTCTTGTCTTTCATGCTCTCTCCCTCCCTCCTTCCTCCATCCATCACATCTTCACTGAGCTCTAGCTAAGGAACTTGGTCTGAATCTTGGAACCCAAAAAGAACACTGCTGTAACCCTGAAAGAGCCCTCTGTCTAGGGAGAAGCAGAGCTGGATGCAGTCGTATTACATTATGTAAAATGCAACAGTATAACAATGTGTTATAATCTATAGTATATTGTAATTGCACAAGAACATTATTTGCTCTTTACATTGAGTTGTTCACTCAATTTACAAATATTTAATAAACTCCTACTATGTGCCAAGCAAGCTTTTCCTTTTTGATACTATTTCAAAGTTCTTTCTTTGTTTTTAAAATTAGTGCCAAAAGGGAAAGGCATTATAATTTGTAAATGAAATTACACATCTTATAACCCATTAGCTTAGTAGTTGGAGCTACTTAGGCTTTAGCTGCAAGACTATTGTTATAGTACCAAGGAAAAAATGTTATATGTGCAATAAGACTGTGCATTTAAAAAAAAATAGAGGGACGCCTGGGTGGCTCAGTCGGTTAAGCATCTGCCTTCGGCTCAGGTCATGATCCCAGGGTCCTATGATCGAGTCCCGCATCGGGCTCCCTGCTCCGTGGGGTGCCTGCTTCTCCCTCTCCCTCTGCCTCTCTCTCTCTCTGTCTCTCATGAATAAATAAATAAAATTAAAAAAAATAAAAAAAATAAAAAAATAGAAACAAGCAGTAAAAAGATGAGTTCAAAACATACTGTAACATTATTACATATATTATATAATATATACTCGTATGTATATAGCACACAGATATGTATACACATCCATCCTGGTAGTTCTCTGGAGAACTCTGACTAATCCACAAATCCAAAAGAAAAAGAAGCCTTGTAAAAATGTCACCTTTCCATCTAAAAAGATGAGTTCCAGATCTCCAGATCCCTGGTGGTTTTTCCTTTGTGGAAGTATTTCCACCAGGTCAGGCCCTGCAACTCAGCGTTCTCTCTGATGATGTGCATGTTCATGTATCCTTATTATAATGCAGAGGACCCATCACACAGGAGTTTTAGCATCTCTTCAGAGCTCACACGGTCCACACCAAGCACCGAGAATGTTGCTGGTATCCTCCAGTTCTTACTCCGCTGAGTTCATTAGGTGTAGACCATATGCCCTGGGCTGGGTACCTTACAGCTTCATGGTCACATGTATCTTCACAACACACCCCAAGGGCCTTGCTGCCAATGAGCAAATCCTACAGCTGGGCTATCAGGGCTCCTTCACCTTTGCTGATGGACTTCCGAGGATACTCAACCCTTCTCATGAGCGATCTCAATGCCCTAAGTCTTCTCCATAGAGAAGAATGACCTAAGAATCTGGCTTGAAACTAATTTTGTCATGAAACCAAATCACACAGAATGACAGGATGCCGTTTCACGGGTCAGTTTTCTAGGGCTGCTGTAACAAAGCACATAAACCTAGTGACTTAAAGCCACACACATCTATCCTCCTCTATGCTGGAGGCCAGAAGAAAAAATCAGAGTCACCAGGTGAGAGTCAAGGTGTGAGCAGGGCCGCGTCCTTCGGAGGATCCAGGGGAGAATCTGTCTCCTGCTTTCCCAGCTTCCAGAGGCAGCAGGCATTCCTTGGCACAAGGTTCCTGGTTCAGTTACTCTGATGCCTCCCTCCAGTGTCACATCCCCTACTTCTCTCTGTGTCTGACCCTTCCTGCCCCCTTTTAGAAGGACACTTGCAATTATATCAGGCCCATCTGGATGATCCGGGGTAATTCTTCTGTTTCAGATCCTTAATTGCATCTCATCTGCATGCAGTCCCTTTTGCTGGGTAAGGGAACATATTCACAGGCTCTGGAAAAGGACACGTTAGGTAGCATTAGTTATTAAGACCAATAATTCTAAAATAATGAAATGGAACCCAAGGGTCTCATTGTCAGTGTTGATGTGACAAAGTGTCTCTGTAACTTCTCTGGAGTCAGTGGTTCTCTCTGTTTGTGTGAAAGGGATGTGTGCCTGGGGCTGCACCTGCCCTCTTTCCTGAAAGGTATCTATTCCTTCTAATGTCAGCTTTTCCCTCCCAGTCAGGACCACACTTCTCTCTGCAGGCACCTGAGAGGGATGCATTCCTGATCACCAACTGCACACACATGCAGACTGTAATGGATTCCTGCTTCACACTTCAGGGCAGTGTGGCTGGGGACAAATCATCTCTCAGATTTGCATTTTCTGCATTTTTTTTTTTAACATGTAGTGTTTTATTAGTTTCAGAGGTAGAGGTCAGTGATTCATCAGTCTTATATAACACCCAGTGCTCATCACCACACATGCCCTCCTTAATGCCCATCACCCAGTTACCCCATCCCCTCACCCCCTCCCCTCCAGCAACCCTCAGTTTCTTTACTATGATTAAGAATCTCTTATGGTTTGTCTCCCTGTCTGATTTTTTAAAAAATTTATTTGACAGAGAGAGACACAGCGAGAGAGGGAACACAAGCAGGGGGAGTGGGAGAGGGAGAAGCAAGCCCCCGGCAGAGCAGGGAGCCCAATGCGGGGCTCATGACCTGAGCCGAAGACAGACGCTTAACGACTGAGCCACCCAGGCACCCCTCCCTGTCTGATTTCGTCTTGTTTTATTTTTCCCTCTCTTCCCCTATGCTCCTCTGTTTTGTTTCTTAAATTCCATGTATGAGTGAAATCATATAATTGTCTTTCACTCTTTTATATATATACCCACACCTTCTTTATCCATTCATCTGTTGATGGACATCTGGGCTCTTTCCATAGTTTGGCTATTGTGGACATTGCTGCTATAAACATCGGGGTGCACGTGTCCCTTCGGATCACTACATTTGTATCTTGGGTAAATACCCAGTAGTGTAATTGCTGGGTCATATGGTAGCTCTATTTTCAACTTTTTGAGGAACCTCCATACTGTTTTCCAGAGTGGCTGCACCAGGTTGCATTCCCACCAACAGTGTAAGAGGGTTCCCCTTTCTCTGCATCCTCACCAACATCTGTCATTTCCTGATTTGTTAAATTTAGCCATTCTGACCAATGTGACATTCTATCTCATTGTGGTGTTGATTTGCATTTCCCTGATGCTGAGTGATGTTGAGCATTTTTTCGTATGTCTGTTGGCCATTTGTATGTCTTCTTTGGAGAAATGTCTGTTCATGTCTTCTGCCCATTTTTTATGGATTCTTTGTTCTTTGGGTTTTGAGTTTGATAAGTTCTTTATAGATTTTGGATACTAGCCCTTTATCTGATAAGACATTTGCAAATATCCTCTCCCATTCTGTTGTTTGCCTTTTGGTTTTGTTGACTGTTTCCTTTGTTGTGCAAAAGATTTTTATCTTGATGAAGTCCCAATAGTTCATTTTTGCCCTTGCTTCCCTTGCCTTTGGCGATGTGTCTAGCAAGAAGTTGCTGCGGCCCAGGTCACAGAGGTTACTGCCTGTGTTCTCTCGGATTTTGATGTATTCCTATCTCACATTTAGGTCTATCATCCATTTTGAGTCTATTTTTGTGGATGGTGTAAGAGAATGGTCCAGTTTCATTCTTCTGCATGTAGCTGTCCAATCTTCCCAGCACCATTTGTTGAAGAGACTGTCTTTTTTCCATTGGATATTCTTTTTTTTTTTTTTTCAGTATTGAAGGCTTTTATTTTTGCCATATACATGAGGGAAAAGAAGAAAGTGCTGATGGTCCTCCTCTGACTTACAGAGCAATTTTTAATGTATTTATATTGTTTAGAAACAGCAATCTTTCAATTTTAATATTATTTCTAAGGCAAGAAATTATTGGGATGACCAGAGTTATGGGTTTCTCTTTAAAGTTTACTTTCTCAGAATATGACAACAATTTCTAAAGTCTTTGGAATTTCTCTTTTTTTTATTATGTTCAGTTAGCCACTGTATAGCACATCATTAGTTTTTAGTTTTTGAACTAATGATTCATTAGATGCATGTAACACCCAGTGCTCATCACAACACGTGCCCTCTTCAATACCCTGTTACCCCATCGCCCCACCCCCCTCCCCTCTGAAACCCTCAGTTTGTTTCCCGGGTCCATAGTCTCTCATGGTTCGTCTCCCTCTCTGATTTCTCCTGCATTTCAAAAATGTGAATAATAATAGATGTGGGTCATATCTAAATGTGCAAAAGTAATAATTTATTTTGAGATTTAGAAAAGTGAATGCACAGGAAACCCTTCCCACAACATTTGGCAAGCAGCAGGCACTCATATGTGATAGCCATTCTTACATTTATTATTATAAAACATCTTCTGCCTGCAGCCCAAATATCTGGACACAGCTTTCAGTAAGAATTTACACCAATGGAAAGCCCTCTCCCTCACATATATGCTTCTCGAACCCCAGCATGGAAGTCAGACAGACCTCCACGTGACTCCTTCATTCAGGTGTTGTATGACCTCCACCAACATTTCTCATCTGCATATTAGGAGTACTCATATCCTGACCTCTCTTTGTGCCATCTTGGCATAGCACTGTGCCTACAACACATCCCCCAGATAAACTAAAGGAAACACAGGAATGAGAACTTGCTGTTTACTGAAGATAATGTGGGGGGAAAGGGAAAAGGACTTCCGTAAGATGTCAGATAACAACCCACTTTCAACATTCTGTATGTTCTTACCTAATCACTGAACTGTCTCCCCTTTGTCTGTTTCTGCCTCTCTGTTTCTTTCTCCACTTCACATTCTGACATACTTGACTAAACTCAGATCAACATAGAAACCTCCTTAGGGTCTATACCCTCCAAAGACATTGAGGAACTATAAACAGTCAACCATCTCCTTGGAGACAGATAGTTTATGTTCTTCTGTGCATATGTTATAATTAAAAGATAATGCTTATACAACACTGGACAAAGTGCCTGATAAGAAAAGCCCCAATGCTGGTGGTCTTTATTATTATGCTTATTTCTGTTTATCATTATGGTAGAGGAGGGAAGGTCCTCCCTTGCTTGTCCATTGAAGAAAAACCATTAGCATCCATGCCCAGACATATCCATGTGATGTCTCCCACCAATCCAGAGGTGGACAACACATATTTAGACAGAGGTAATGGGACAGAGTTCATCACACAGGGTCAAGACAAGAGATAGAGTCTATGCAAGAGGGGGCAACATATTGGGGAAAAACAAATACATAGCCTGCTCCAACACTTTTGGATGCATCCAACAATACCTATTCAGTATTTTCATACACTGAATTCCTACAACAGTCTTATGGAGAGAGTCGGTATTATTGTCAGCCCTGCTATCATATTTCCTCATGACCAAACTGGCCATCAGGAGCTAAGGGGACTGAATTTTCTCTGGAAGCTTTTCTTTATGGCATTCTTGAGCTCCTTATTCCTGAGGCTGAAAATGATCGGGCTGAGAAAGGGAGTGAAGACTGTATAGGTGGTGGCCATCAGAGTGTTACTGTCCATAGAGTGGGGACCCTTGGGCTTGAGGTAGATAACGGAGGCAAAACCGTAGTGCACAATGACCACGGTGAGGTGGGACACACATGTGGAGAAGGTCTTGTGCCTGCCCTCAGCAGAGGGGATCCTCAATATGGCAGCCACAATGAAGACATAGGAGAGGATGATGAGGAATAAACAGCCCATCAGAGCTGTGACACACACAAGGATCACACCCAAGGTGACAGAGGATGTCTCCTTCCCACAGGCCAACTTTAGGAGGGAAAGCACATGGCAGCCAAAATGCTGGATCTCATTAGACCCACAGAAGGTGAGGTGAAAAACTATCAGGGTCACCATCATCCCCATGATGGAGCCACCAGCCCAGGACCAGAACACTAGATGGGCACAGGTGCGGGTGCTCATGAGCACATTGTACCACAGGGGGTGGCTGATGGCCACATAGCGGTCATAGCCCATGACGGTGAGCAGGAAGGAGTGGGTGAAGCCGAATGTGAAGGAGAAGAACATCTGGCTGGCACAGGCCACAAAGGTGATGGAGCGGCAGGTGGAGAGCAGGTCAGTCAACAGGCGCGGGGTGATGGTCAAGGTGTAGAGGATCTCAGAGATGGACAAAGCACACAGGAAGAGGTACATGGGTGTGTGCAGGCTGCACTGACTCCTGACAGTGGCCATGATGAGCAGGTTCCCCAGCAGCGTGAACAGGTACATCAGTAGGAACAGCAGGAAGAAGATGGGCAGGAGATGCTGTGGGAAGTTGGAGAAGCCCACGAGGATGAATTCAGACACCATGCTATAGTTCTGACCAGCCACAGATGCTGCATCTGGTGAGACCAGAAAAGGAATGAAAGTACATGGCTTAATCCATGAAAGAAAAGCGTAGTTCAGCATCAGAAAACCTATCATGTGGTTAGTCACATGAATAAGCTAAAAAGAAAATGTCATATATCAATCTAGGCAGCAGTCCTGGATTACTAAAATTCAATTCCTATTTATGATTTTAAAAATTGATATATAGTTGATATATAACATTGCATTATTTTAGATATATAGCATAATGATATATGCACATATGTTAAAGATTTTTAAAAAGATTCTTCTCAACATAAAATCGACTAGGACTTTCTTAGCTGACTAAGAATATATGCTGCAAAACGAGCAAATAGTACACGAAGTGGGAAAGCAGGGGTGCATTGTTTTAGAATCAGGAAAATCCAAGATTACTCACTTTCTCTGCTTCTCATTAGCAGGGAACAGAAAGCCAGGAGTGGTGCTTGAGGGAAGATATAGAAAGAAGGAATATCAGGATCAAAAGGGAAGAGATGTGATCATCTACCTAGAAAGGTAAAAGAATGAAGGTGGAACATATTTGAGCAAAGACAGAGCACAAGTTGCAGAAGACTAGATCAACTTCCCAAACTCACAGTATTGCCCATAGAATTGCACCTATAATAATCACGTTAAAGATAGAATTTAAGGAAAACAAAGGATAACATTACTGATAGTGATAGTGGCCTCAGGATTTCTTTACACTAGAAACCTATTGAGTCCCTTAGAGGGCGTTTGTTTGAGAGAGCTAACTCTCCATTCTTACCATATTAGTAATTAAAACTGAGATTCTTTGAAAATATTTAGTTATTAACACATTTAAAAGGACAATAATCAACCTTTGATACAACCTAAAGGAACAATCAACTCATGTTAATATAAGGAACATTTTAGAAAAGTAACTGCATTTTTAAAAACTCGTTTAGTAGCAATGTCTGCAATAGCCAAACTGTGGAAAGAGCCGAGATGCCCTTCAACAGATGAATGGATAAAGAAGACATGGTCCCTATATACAATGGAATATTACTCAGCCAACAGAAAGGATGAATACCCAACTTTTACATCAACATGGATGGGACTGGAGGAGATTATGCTAAGTGAAATAAGTCAAGCAGAGAAAGTCAATTATCATATGGTTTCACTTATTTGTGGAACATAAGGAATAACATGGAGGATATTAGGAGAAGGAAGGGAAAAATGAAGGGGGGGAAATTGGAGGGAGAGATGAACCATGAGAGACTATTGACTTGGAGAAACAAACTGAGGGTTTTAGAGGGAAGGGGGGTAGGGGGATGGGCTAGCCCAGTGATGGGTATTAAGGAGGGCACATACTGCATGGAGCACTGGCTGTTATACGAAAACAATGAATCGTGGATCACTACATCAAAAACTAATGATGTATGGTGACTAACAAAACATAATAAAATAGAATAAAAAAAACTCATTTAGTGAGAGGTGTGGTTTTGTTTTACATTTTAGCAAATTTGTCCAATGCTGGCTGGCTGGACGACAAGATGATGCTTGTATCTGCTTCTTCATTCAGCCTGTGGCAATATGTGGCTTTAGTTGAAGCATATGACAAAAATACATCCTCACCTTCATTGGAAAAGTGAGGACCTGATGGCCCCCCAAAAGGGTCTCCAGGACCCCAGGGATTCTCTTTGAAAGCCTCTGGTTTAAAATATCTAGGAATGAACAAAGCACATGTGTAATATCTCCAAGGACAGAAATTTTAACCTCAGATAGATATGCAGAAGATGGTCTGGATACATGGAAAATATGGAAACCAATGTGCTCTCTTGGATGGGATGAGCTAATAGAGCAATTATGTCAGTTCTTTCCCAAATTATATTCAGTGCAACTGCATTTACAATTTAAGAAGTTAAATTTAAGAACTTTCTTAAACTTCTTTCTAAAAAATAAAGTCAGCAAAAAGCTATACTGGTCTTCTAAAAATAGAGTACACAAGAGAGATAGAGATATCCCTCCCCGCATTGAGACTCACTATAGACTCGGAATCATTTAAAAAAGTGTGACAATGGAACAGATGTGTATGATATGCATGATACATGGATCACGCTGGTTGGGTATCTCAGAAAATATCCCTGCCTGACTCTAAACCCAATATGTGATAAAGGTGGGAGCACAAGTCAAATGGGAAAAAAATGGATTGTTTACAGGTTTGTGGTGGGAAAACTGGTGATTTTATGAAGCAGTGCAAATCTGAATTCCCGCCTAAGACAACACCCAAAGTGGATGGATTTCACACACAAAATGAAATATAAAGTTAATAGAAGGTGTAAGAGAATAACTTTGCGATCTTAGAGTGAAGAAGGACTTCTTAACCAAAGTTTAACAGCACAAATATTAAGGTGATGTGGAGAAAGGGGAACTCTTTTACATTGTTGGTGGGAAGGCAAACTGGTGCAGCCACTCTGGAAAACAGTATGGAGGTTCCTCAAAAAGTTAAAAATGGAACTACCCTATATCCAGCAATTGCACCACTACATATTTACCCAAAGAACACAAAAATACTGATTCAAAGGGATGCATGCACCCCGATGTTTATAGCAGCATTATCTGCAATAGCCAAATTATGGAAACAGCTCAAGTGTTGGATAAAGAAGATGTGGTTTATATACACAATGGAATATTATTCAGCCATCAAAAAGAATGAAATCTTGCCATTTGTAACAACATGGATGGAGCTAGAGAGTATTATGCTAAGTGAAATAAGCCAGTTAGGGAAGACAAATACCATATGATTTCACTCATATATGGAATTTAAAAAACAAACAAAGAAGCAAAGGGAAAAAAAAAGAGAGAGTGAGAGGCAAACCAAGAAAGAGACTCTTAACTGTAGAGAAAAAACTTTGGTTACCAGAGGGGAGAGGGGTGGGGGGGTGGGAGAAATAGGTGATTGGATTGAGGAGTGCACTTGTTGTGATGAGCACTGGGTGTTGTATGGAAGTGTTGAATCAGTATACTGAACACCTGAAACTAATACTACACCATATATTAACTAGGGAGACTGAAATAGCAACTTAAAAATACACGAAATGTGTATATATATGTTTTATGTATAAAGGAGCATTTGAATTTCATAAGCGTATCTTCTGTAAGTGCTGACGCCATTCTCTGGAGATAAATGTTAACTGCTCAGGAAAGGAAACAGACATGAAAATTTCCCCAAGGATTTTGTTCAACAAAGGATATCAAGGATCCATGAGCAGGCAGGTGGAATTTGGGAAAAGAGCCTTTGTATTGCTGAAAATTGACCAGGAAATACTATCTAGAAGAAATAACCAGTTACATCCAGAAGGAGAAATCACAATGCAGAAATGAGCCAAGGATATGAGCAGAGAAATCACAGAAGGAGTAACACAGACACACCAAAGGATGGATTTAAGACAAGGAAAGAACAGAGGAAAATGATCATGGACTTTCACTGTATACCTGTTCATTTCCCCAGACTAGAAAGTGCCCACGCTAATCGAAATATGGAGAGAAAACATGGCCTGTTAGTGAGAACCAAGAAGGCAGAAGAACAGACTTCACCTGCTCTATGCACCAGACATGTGCTCCTGAGCATCTATCTCTATTGCTCACACCTTTCTGAAGGAAGCATGTCAGAGGCTATTTAGGTAGCATTGCTTGTAGTGGGGAAATGTACAAGCCTGCTTGGGAACTGTAACTGGGAAGAGGGCAGGTCACATGGGCTGGATGCAACTGTTAGAGCCCCAGGCAAGAGTCTGATGCACACACAGCAGCGTAAATGAACCTGTAAAATGGTCTTGAGTGAAAGAAGCAAAGGCAATGAACGCTCTAGCATAATTCAATTGGGCACATGAAAAATAGAGCACCTGAAACTACTTTGGATGATGCTGTAAGAGTGTATACATGTCACTATACATTTCTCAAAACCCACAGAATGGGTAACACAGTCAACCCTAATATAACCTCTGAGGTGAGTTAATAAATATGTATCCATATTGGTTCACCAACTGGAACAAATGGATCACAAGAATACCAGATTGAACAACCCTTAGCAACAACCCTGGCCCCCACCCACCAAATGCCAGTAGCATCCCCTCCATCCCCATGAGCTCTGACAACCAAAAGATCCTCCAGGCATGTACAAACATTTGGAGCTGAGGGGCAGAATCAGCCCCAACAAGAATGCAGACTTAGAAGCTGCAAAGGGCACTAGGATGGGTGAGAACCCAAGACCCAGAATGGGCAACCTGAGAAGACCCCCAGCAGCTGCTCAAGGCTAAGAGCCTGTCTTATGACCCTTCTCCCAGGCCCTGTCCTCATCCCCAGTCTGGATCTTGCTCCCCATAACTGTCCGAGAATTGCCACCTACCCTGTCCTTCCTGGTTCGCTTCAGCCTGCACAGCCTTTTCCAGGAAGCAGCCAGCAGGGGAGGGCAGAAGGAGCTCTCCTGCCTGTGGCTGTCAACAGCACACAACGGCAGGTGTGGGGCCAGACCTTGGGACTCCTGGAACTCACGTTGTGTGCTTTATCCCTGCTGCAGCTTCCCAGAAGGCTGCTCCCCAGGGCCTCCTGGGGACACGAACCTGAAAGGCTGCCCTCAGGGTCTGGAGAGGCCAGGAGGATCATCAGAGGGGCTCCAGGGACCTGCAGCCTCTACTCCTTCCTCCAACACTCCAACCAAAGCTCCCTGCTTCTCTCTCTGCCCAGAGAGCCCCAGCCCCTGCTGAGGACTAGGAGCTCCCAGTCTTGGGGGAGACAGGGCAAGATTAGATGTCCTCAAGTCCTTGGTGTCAGGGCAGGGTCAGAGGGAAGGGAGGAGCAGAACAGCCCAGAGTGGGAATCCAGGGCTCTGCCCTGGGATCACGGCAGCTGGAAGGCTTCCCAGAATAAGGGTAATTTAGAACTCGGTCTTGGAGACTGATTTCTCTTGGTCAATGGAAGTGTTTAGTGTCTTCTGAACAAACTGGATAGCCCCACTTCTCCTCTTGGTGGATTTACCCTATCTCTTTTCTCATGGTAATCCAGCCAGAGAATCCACCTTAGTATGTGCATCCTTGGACTCTGTAACACATTTGGTCTTTGTTTGGTTCCTGAGACACAGCCCCTAAGACCCTGTCTCAAGAGTGAGAGTAGTGGCTTCTGTATGTTAATGAGATGAGTGGTGGCTGGGGGCCCCACCTCTCCTTGTGGTCAAGTTCT